>NW_024358723.1:438413-879138 GCF_014805655.1 Passer montanus
ACCGCCCCGCCCGGCTCAGCCCGCGCGCGGCCGCGGAGCGCCGGGGATTGGCGCCGGGCGCGACCCGTAGCGGCCGTGGGCGCAGGCGCGGGGCGGCCGTGAGGGAGCGGGAGCCGTGAGGGGCCGTGAGGGGCCGGGATCGCGGGCCGGGATCCCTGTGGGTCTCGGCGGGCGGCACCGGCGCCATGAAGTCCCGCTTCAGCACCGTCGATATCCGCGCGGTGCTCGCCGAGCTGCGGCAGAGGTACCGGCACTCCCTGCCCCGCCAGCCGCGGGGAGCGGGGCCCGGCCCGGCGGGACCTCGTCCTGCCCCGGGTCCCGGTCCTGGTTCTGGTTCTGTCCCTGCTCTTCCTTCTTCTCCGTGGTGCCGGTGTTCCCGCCCGCCGTACTCTCAGGCTGTGGGGGCTCTGCCGCTCCCGCTGTGACAGCTCTGTCCCCGGCACAGAGCCCGCTCAGCGCCGCTGCCACCCCCTGTGCCACCCTGCCATGGCAGCGACACCTCCACTGTCCCAGGCTGCTCCAGCCCTGTCCAGCCTGGCCCTGGGCACTGCCAGGGATCCAGGGGCAGCCACAACTGCTCTGGAATTCCATTCCAGCCAGGAATTCCCAGTTCCCAATCTCCCACCCATCCCTGCCCTCTGGCAGTGGGAGCCATTCCCTGGCTCCTGTCCCTCCATGCCTTGTCCCCAGTCCCTCTGCAGCTCTCCTGGAGCCCCTTCAGGCCCTGCCAGGGGCTCTGAGCTCTCCCTGGAGCCTTCTCCTCTCCAGCGGAACATTCCCAGTTTCCCCCTTGGGACACTCCTCACGTCCCTGTGGATCTGTGCCACATTCCTGGTGTCCAGCCCGGCTCTGCAGGGAGTGCCCCACACCCCAGGCCAGCTCAGGGCCCGTACTGGGGTCACTGGTGCCCCGTGCTGGCCAGGAGCCCCAGTGTGACCAGTTCCTTTTACATCCCTGCCACAGAGGGGAGCAGCAACTGGCAGCTTTCTCCACTTTATCCATTAATATAAATACCTCCATCTAAGGTGCCCCGTGCTGGCCAGGAGCCCCAGTGTGACCAGTTCCTTTTACATCCCTGCCACAGAGGGGAGCACGGGCAGCAACTGGCAGCTTTCTCCACTTCATCCATTAATATAAATCTCTCCATCTAATTTTTCTCCCTCTCTTAATTGCTGTGTCTTAAGAGCAGCTTCTCCATCTCTCCGTGGTTGTTGCTTCCAGCTCATTCCATTCATCTTCCTTTGCTGCCCTTTTGGTTACTCCTGGGTATTTTATAATATTTTGCTAATTTGTCATAACTTGGTAATTTATCATAACTTGGCAATTTATATAACTTGGTTGTTTATCATAACTTGGTAATTTACCTTGGTAATTTATCACAACTTGCCCTTCTGTGTACTTGAATTGCCACTGGGGTTTTTCCAGGCACTTTTTGTGGTTTGGATTCCCCAAAGCACTCCTGGTTTTCCTTTTGGCAGCTTGCTGGGAATGAGAGTGAACAACGTTTATGATGTGGATAACAAGACCTATCTCATTCGCCTGCAGAAGTAAGAGCTTTAAATGCCTTTATTTGCAAATCCTTTAGGAATGCTGCGTGGAAACCAGGTTGTTAAATTGTCTGCAGTAATTCCTGACTTGTTTTCTGTGAAATTCTGCTGGTTTTTGGTAAAATGCAGTGATTTTTACCCGTGAAGTTACTGGGAAATGGGAAACGCTGCAGATGGGTGGGTGGTGGGGTGGCTGCCATGTGGGATCCCAGCATGTCCTCATGTGGAGGGGTGCTGGGGGTTTGGGGTGCAGCTGGGGAGTTGTTTTGGGGTGCAGCTGGGGGGTTTTTTGGGGTGCAGCTGCTCTGTCCCCCAGGCCAGAGTGCAAGGCCACGCTGCTGCTGGAGTCCGGGATCCGCATCCACCTGACGGAGTTTGAGTGGCCAAAGAACATGATGCCATCCAGCTTTGCCATGAAGGTGAGCTCAGCAGGGCTTGTGTTCTAGCAGGGAAGGAGTGGTCACCTCCTGTCCTGGGGGCAGGGAATTAGGGAGGGGTTTTCCCAGTGAATCCTGGTCCTGCAGCTGGCTGGGGACACGGGAAGAGCAGACGTGGGCGTGGGGTCACATCACCTGTGGTCAGTGCCCAAAACAGTGAATATTAAATTTACAAAAAGTTTTATAAACTTTATTTGTAGTTTTTATAAACCTTATTTATAAATTCCTTCAGGAATGTTGCTCCAGCCACGTCCTTGCCATCCCAGTTGCATTGTGTGCATTTTCAGTTGCTGGCTGCAGCACCCCGTGCTCCAGAGCCCTCTGCTGAGCTCTGGGGCTTCAGGCCTTGCTCCAGGCTCCCAGGCTGGGCTCCTGCAGGTGCATCCAGGGGATACAGCCTGGGATGACTCCCATGGCTCTGGTTATCCTCTGGGTGCAGCCAGAAGTGGCTCAGCAGGGATTCTCCAGGGTGGCTTTCCACAGCAGAGATAATCCCACTTCTCTTTATAAAACTCTTAGAATTTCAAGCAGCTGCTCCCTTGAGCTAAACAAACAATATGGAGAAAAAAAATGTGTAAATGTTAAGAATTGGGCTCGATTATATTTATAATTATCAAAATGAAGGTGTTGCTTTGGTGAGCACCAGCATTTTCACTCTTGTGACACTTGAGTTAGATGGGAAGTGGTTGCTGCCACAGGAGGGCTCTGTAGCCAAGCCATTCCCAGGTGTTTTCAGATGTTTCCCAGACATTGTTCCCACCCCTCTGATGCCTGGGGAGGCTGCTTAGAACAGAGGCTAGACAAAATTAATGGATAAAGGTAATTATTTAGTGAAAGGTCTTCAAAGGGCACACCTTGGGCGTGCAGGAGCCTTGCAGAGGCCACACCCAGATGAGTTTTTCAGACATGAAAGTGCTTGGTCCATTTGCATAGCAGAGGTTAATTGTCCAATTATAACTTCAGCTGATGAAGTCACTTACTCCAGGTTTGCCCCCTGTCCTGGTTTAGAGCAGATTTGGGAGAGAACCTCCAACAGGTTTCTCTAGAAAGCAGATTCAATTGGCTCCTCCCCCAGCTGCCTCAGGAAAACATACTTCCTTGGAGAAAAGTGGAAAAAACTGTTTATTTCCCAGGCAAAGCATTCACCAGCACAAAAGGCAAAAAAAAAAAAAAAAGAATAATATTAATCAACAAAACCCCCCTGATTAATTCACCGTTGGTTACATTTTTTGGGGAATGAGCCAGTGGGGCATCCTTGAGTTCCAGGCCTAGAGAGGAATTGTTTCACCTGCATGAAACGTGAGGGAACAGCAGCTGCCAGCTGCCTCTCAGTCACCCGCTGAGGCAGCAGCAGCGTTTGCAAACCAAAGCTGAGCCCCGGGGCTCCCCGCAGTGCCGGAAGCACCTGCGGGCGCGGCGGCTGGTGAGCGTGCGGCAGCTGGGCCTGGACCGCGTGGTGGACCTGCAGTTCGGCAGCGAGCACGCCGCCTACCACCTCATCCTGGAGCTCTACGACAGGGTGAGCCCGGGGTGAGCGGGGCCGCCGCTGGCCCCCGGGCCGGGGCACCGCGCCGGCCTCGCTCAGGCTCCCGCGCCCGCAGGGCAACGTCGTGCTCACCGACCACGAGTACCTGATCCTCAACATCCTGCGCTGCCGCACCCACGAGGCCGACGACGTCCGCTTCGCCGTGCGCCAGCGCTACCCCGTGGAGAGCGCCAGGCCTGCCGTGCCCCTGCCCACCTTGGACAGGTAATTCCAATCTCAGAGCTCATATTTGGTGTATTTTTTGTGGCCAGTGCCAGGGCTGCCGTGCCCCTGCCCCCCTTGGACAGGTAATTCCAATCTCAGGGCTCATATTTGGGGTATTTTTTGTGGCCAGTGCGAAAGCTGCCGTGCCCCTGCCCACCTTGGACCGGTAATTCCACTTCCAGAGCTCATAAATGATGTATTTATTGTGGCCAGTGCCAAGGCTGCTGTGCCCCTGCCCACTTTGGACAAGTAATCTCAATTTCAGAGCTCATATTTGGTGATTTATTGTGGCCAGTGCCAAGGCTGCTGTGCCCCTGCCCACCATGGACAGGTAATTCCAATCCCAGAGCTCATATTTGGTGATTTATTGTGGCCAGTGCAAAAGCTGCCGTGCCCTTGCCCACCTTGGACAGGTAATTCCAATTTCTGTTGGAGTCTGAAATGCAGGGAACTCCCAGAGCTTTGGGCCTGTAAACCAAAGCTGAGAATTAAACCCAGGATTTGATCTGAGCCCTTGGAAAAGGCTCCCAAACTGAGGTGCCAGAAGGGAGAATGTGGATTTGTAGTCTAAAGTACAGACACATTAAGAAGAAGCAAGTTTCGAGTTTTAGAGTTTAAGATGCAGAAATAAAAGTAGTTCCAGAGGTGAACAAGGAGTTTAGAATGCAGCACTGTGGGTTTGTGTGCCGTAACATGAGTGGCTAAGGAAGCTCACACTGTAGCATGGCTCCATGAGATGAAATATTTAAGGATTGGGTGAAAACCATAAATATCCTTGTTGGCTGTGTTTTATTGGGGAATAAATCCTTAAAAAGTCTTGTAACTGAGGCCAGTGCAAAAGCTGCCGTGCCCTTGCCCACCTTGGACAGGTAATTCCAATTTCTGTTGGAGTCTGAAATGCAGGGAACTCCCAGAGCTTTGGGCCTGTAAACCAAAGCTGAGAATTAAACCCAGGATTTGATCTGAGCCCTTGGAAAAGGCTCCCAAACTGAGGTGCCAGAAGGGAGAATGTGGATTTGTAGTCTAAAGCACAGACACATTAAGAAGAAGCAAGTTTCGAGTTTTAGAGTTTAAGATACAGAAATAAAAGTAGTTCCAGAGGTGAACAAGGAGTTTAGAATGCAGCACTGTGGGTTTGTGTGCCGTAACATGAGTGGCTAAGGAAGCTCACACTGTAGCATGGCTCCATGAGATGAAATACTTAAGGATTGAGTGAAAAAACATAAATATCCTTGTTGGCCGTGTTTTACTGGGGAATGAATCCTTACAAAGTCTTGTAACTGAGGGTCTTGTGACCTTCTGAACGATGCAGTGCAGATGTGAGCTGAACTCACCCTTCCTGTACAAGATAAGAGAATGAACAGCATCGTCTAAAAAACTCAGAGGTCCCACTCTAACTCATTCAGAACTCCTTCAGAAATCCCTATGAATTTCAGAGCTCATAAATGGTGTATTTATTGGGACAAACCCAAATTTGTGAGAGCTGTGAAAATCTTTGGGTAGTTTATTACAGGCCATTTTTAATTTCATTATTTAAGGCTGGAAATGTTTTGTAGCTTCTGAGCAATGCAATGTTGTTTTAAAACAACAGATGGAACTGCAAGTTTTTATTTTCTCCTGCAGGTTAACTGAAATCATATCAAATGCACCCAAAGGGGAGCAGCTGAAGAGGGTTCTCAACCCACTCCTCCGTAAGTGGCCTTGGTCAGGAGATGGAATGGGGTCACTCCGTGTGTGCTGTGCCATGCTGCAAAACTGGGATAACTTGTCACAGAGCCCTGCAGTGCTTTGGATTGGAAGGAGCCTTAAAGCCCATCTCATTCCACCCCTACCTTGGGCAGGAGCACCCTCCACCCTCCCAGGCTGCCCTGGAGAACAGGGATTTAGTGATTCCAAGGCATCTGCACAGAGCTGAGCCTGCCCGTGGTGCAGCAGGGCTGAGCCCTGGCAGTGGCTCTGCTGCAGCTCTGCCTTTTGCACCATCCTGGTGCCACACAGGAGCTGGAAGAGTAAAGTCAGGTTTTCCTGAGCACAGAACCAAATTTGTCATGTTTGAGGTCATCAGAACAAAATTGGTTTTCCTCCTCACCTGCCAATGCTGCTCAAGCAGAGAATTTCCTGAGCAGCTCAAATCACACCTGAGCATGGCTTGCCCCATCTCTTGATTCTCTTTTTCAACACCCTTTTCTCTCTCTTTCTCTACCCTGCTCTCTTAAATAATTGCATAATAATAATAATACCCAATGCTGTATCCCTGCTGGGATTTGGTGTTTCTGGTCCTGTCATGTAGGAAACCTTGGCCTCACCTGGTGTTACTGATCCAGTTACCAGGCACAGCTGCTCCACTCTGAAATCCCCACCATTCTTCCCTTTGTGGCAGTTTTGGCTTTTTCTCACCCCCTCCTCCTTACCCACCCATCCCTCCTGCCTCTTCCCTGATTTTTGGTGCTTCTCTTCTCACACTCTTATGTCCAGTTTTGGTTTTGTTTTTAATGCAAACTGTGAATATTTTCTACAGATGATCCTTCACTGTTTCTTTTTTTAACAGCTTATGGGGCCACTCTCATTGAGCACTGCCTTATTGAAGCTGGATTTTCTGGAGCTGTCAAAATAGATCAACAGCTGGAAAATAAAGGTGTAATATTTTAAAGGCTGGGCCACAAATATGGGGATTTTTATGTCTCTGCAGTGCTTTTTTCCCAAAGAGATGAGTGAACCTGTGGTTTTATTTTTTAATGTGTTTAGCTTGGGGACCATCCTTGTTTGCATTAAAACTGTTGATTTGTGCCTAAATTGGAGATAAAATGTCACATTGTTCTGTAGTCTGAATGATTTTATTCTGACATCACCTCTCCCATGAGGCGAGTTCTGGTTGTTTGACAAGAAGAATTAATATCCAAGTCTTTATTTGTAGCAAACATTGGGGATTAGGTAAAGTAGCAGCTTTACATTTATTGGGAAATTGAAGATTTGGGTAATAAAATCAGAAAATATTTTCCTGCAGTCTTATTTTCCTCGTGTGTTTTATATTTACCATAAATCCAGAGGATTTTTTGTTCCTACTGCATTATGGTGCAGTAAAAAAATAACTTCTCACAGCTTCTGGGTTATGCTTTAATTTCATAAAGTGCTGATATTTGTGGGGTCTTTTTTTCCTCCTGAAACTTGAATAATTATGTGCTAAAAGCATCTAAATAAATTTTTTTATTAAAAGTTTCCCAGGTGTAAACTTAGACTCCTGTTTAAAATGAGCAGTAATTGCAGGGATGAAATATTTCTGCTGTTTTCTCTTCAGAAAACCTTGAAAAGGTTCTTTCAGCTCTAGAGAAAGCAGAAGAATACATGGCCCTCACAGACAACTTCAGTGGAAAGGTGGGTCTGGGGTGGGTTATCTGTGATTTGGAATTGCAGAGTTAAGCTGGCAAGCAGGAATTGCTCAGGAATTCCCAATTCCTGCTGTTCCCAGCTCTGGATTTTCTTCCTGGGTATCAGGTGCTGATGTGGAATAAAAATTGCTTCTTTCCACAAGCTGGGCAGCAATTAAATAATGCACAGGCAGATTGTGTGAATCCTGGGACATTTGCACTTGGGATTGAATAGGTTCTGTAATAAATCCTGCAGAGAAACTCTGCATTTATGGGATAGTCCTGAGGGCTGGAAGAAGTTCACTTCTTTTTCCAGAAGAAACTGGAGTCAAAACGAGACAGTGGGGTCAGGCACAATGTTCCCTGCTGGAATTATCTATTGCTACCTAAACCTTTCCACAGACAAAATGATATTTTTGTTTGCTTTCAGGGTTATGTTATCCAGAAAAGGGAGAAGAAGCCAAGTCTGGAACCAGATAAACCAGCAGAAGATATCTACACGTAAATATTTGAAGTATTTCTTCCCTTTCTTTCTACTAGTCTGCATAACAGAAATTAGTTTTCAGGTGATAATATCAAATGTGTATTTTACAGATATGAGGAATTTCATCCTTTCTTGTTTTCTCAACATTCAAAATGTCCCTACCTGGAATTTGACTCATTCAATAAGGTACAGTGCTTTTGCTGATGCTGTACTTGAGTGCTTGAATTGGCTGCAGCTAAAAAGAGTAATTAAAACATAGTGCAGGGGTTGTTAATGAACACAGAGACCTTGGAAGGGATGAATCATTTTATGGATGAATGTTTGATGAGAAAAAGCCAACCCAGCAGGGGTTTGGTCTGCAGCTGGGCAGTGCTGGCTCCTGAGCTCACCCTGCAGTGTGGAACCTGTGAGGGAGGTGGAGGCTTCCAGTCAGGGAGTCCCAGGTGTTGTGTTCTGGAGAGCTGGAATCTGAGTTGTCTCTGGAGTTCACAGTTGTGGCAGGCATCACATTTACACTTTTCCTCTTCTTGCTCTGAAAGCCTCAGGGCTCCTATTTGGTGTTTCCTTGGGTATTGTCCTTTCTGCTCCTTGACTCATTAACATCTGGAGTCATTAATTGGTGTCTTGTTCTTGACCTTATCTCCAGAATTCCCACTCCATGCTCCTGCCCTGCTTCCTGCCTCAATTTCTGTCATGTCCCTCACTGATCACAGAACCCCAGGATGGTTTGGGCTGGAAGGGACTCAGAACCCCCCCAGTGCCACCCCTGCCATGGCAGGGACACTTCCACTGTGCCAGGCTGCTCCAGCCCCAGTGTCCAGCCTGGCCTTGGGCACTGCCAGGGATCCAGGGGCAGCCACAGCTGCTCTGGCAATTCCAGCCCAGCCAGCAATTCCCAGTTCCCAATCTCCCACCCATCCCTGCCCTCTGGCAGTGGGAGCCATTCCCTGTGTCCTGTCCCTCCATGCCTTGTCCCCAGTCCCTCTGATGATCTAAACAGCCCCAAACCTCCCTCATCTTGTGCTCTAAGCACAGCTGGAGCAGTTCTTAGGCACTCTGGGTCTTTGTGGTTTTTAAGGTGACCCAGTGGAGCAGCAGGGGTTCAGGGCAGGCAGATCTGCCTTTGCAACCATTTAATCTGAACCAAAGCAGCTTTTCCATCATTTCTTGGCAAAAAGCTGAGCCATTGCTTGGCCACTGTTTTCCTTCTGTGTTTGCAGTGAGACTCAGCCCTGAGTGTCCTGCTGGGCTCCTCCCGTGGGAAGGGAAATGGGGAGAGCTCCTGGAGGCTGTCTCAGCCTCTGTCACCTCTCTGGGTGCTTTGCAGCCCCTTCTCTGCAGGGACCCTCCTGTGCCTGCTCTGAGTTGGGCCAGCCTGGGCATTCTCCAAGCTGACTCTCTCCTGCAGGCTACAGATGAGTTCTACTCCAAGCTGGAGGGGCAGAAGATCGATCTGAAGGCCTTGCAGCAGGTGTGTCCTCATCCAGCCTGGGCAGCTGGGGTGGCTCCACATTTCCAGAGGCTTCTCTTGCTTCTTGCAGTGATTACCTGATGCCATTTGGTAATGGCATCAGATAATCACTGCAAGATTATATAAAAATATATTTTTATATAAATTTGTGTTGCCATCTTGTATTTAAAAGGAAAAACAAGCATTGAAGAAACTTGAAAATGTCCGTAGGGACCATGAGCACAGACTGGAAGCTCTCCAGCAGGCTCAGGTAAGACAGATTTTAGGTTTTAATTAAAAAATGCATAATCACACCACCATGGGATGGTTTGGTTGGGAGGGAACTTCAATCCCATGCAGCTCCACGGGCAGGGACACCCTCCAGTATCCCTGGGGCACTGGGGCACTTCCAGGGATTGGCAGCACTGGAGCTGGATCTCCTCCTGTGCCACCTCTTCAATCCATCCCTGGATCTGTTCACCTCTGCTTCCATTGTCACCACAACTGCTGCTGAGCACGTGTGTGGCTGCACGGGCTGCGAGCTGCTCCTGTCCCCAAGGAAGCTGACCAGCTGAAGGGGGAGCTGATCGAGGTGAACCTGGAGGTGGTGGACAGGGCCATCCGCGTGGTGCGCAGCGCCTTGGCCAACCAGATCGACTGGGCCGAGATCGGCGCCATCGTCAAGGAGGCCCAGGCCCAGGGGGACCCCGTGGCCACGGCCATCAAAGAGCTCAAGCTGCAGACAAACCACATCACCATGCTGCTCAGGTGAGTGCGCTGCTTCAGCAGCTCAGGGGTTTAAAAATACCCCAAAATTGCTTTTCTGTAGCCAGAAGTCTTGGTGTTTTGTTTGCTGGGATGTGGCAGAGTGAATCCGTGAATTTTTGGTTACCTCGCTTTCAGAAATGGCAGTTTGTAGAATAAACTTGCTTTCAGTCAGTTCCTTGGATGGGAAAAATTGGGCTCTTTATCTTCTGCTCTTGTTTTATTTTTTCCCCCCAAATTTGGCTGACTCCAGAACAAAAAAGGGTTGGCACATGAAGCTTCCTGTGTCTGCACAGTGTGAAGGGTTTGGAGGCTCCTTGGGCCTTTTCTGAACTTCTGAGAGAATTCAATTAAGAGCACATTGCACCAAGGATTAAAAATTAACCAGTTCTCTTATCTCAGCCTTATGATATCATGTGTTTTTAGGAACCCCTATGTGTTATCTGAAGAGGAAGAGGAGGAGGATGGTGCTGACGTAGAGAAGGAAGAAACAGAAGGACCAAAGGGAAAAAAGAAAAAGAATAAAACCAAACAGTTGAAGAAGCCTCAGAAAAACAAACCCTTATTGGTTGATGTTGATCTCAATTTGTCTGCCTATGCCAATGCCAAAAAGTAAGATTTTTCAGTAAATATGTGTTTTTTGAAGGAGAAATTTCTCTGGGTGCCTAGCTGTTAGTGATAATATTGCAGGAAGAAGGGTTTTGGGATATCTTGTTGAAAATGGAAATAGCAGCTTGTCCTGAGCTCTGGGATGGGAATTCCCTGGTGCAGAGCAGCTGCTCTGTGGCTCACATTGGCTGAGTTTTCCAGTTCTGCCCATGGAGCAAAAGGCAGAGGCCTGGGATGGTGGGAGAAGGATGAGGGAGTGGATCTGCTGGGACTTCAGGACACACACTTGTGTTTCACAGGTACTATGATCACAAAAGACATGCAGCCAAGAAAACTCAGAAGACAGTGGAAGCTGCAGAAAAGGTATTTTTTTTTTCCCCTTGGATTTTAGAAGATATTTAAAAGGAAAATCCCTGCCACTGCTCAGTGGGAAATCCTGACCTGATCTGAGCAGCCCTAACAAAACATGAAAGGGAAAAACAATCACCCAGAGTTGTTCTGTTCTTGACATTTGGAGCTCAGTGGAGGATTGCAGATCCCTGATGGATCCTCCTTTTCCACCAGTAGCACTGGGAATGCTCAGAGCAGGTGGAGACACTGACAGACCAGGACTTAGAGTGCAAAATCAGTGGAAATCCTTCCAGTCCAAGAGCTGATCATTTCAGGGAGCAGCTCCAGGGTGCAGTTTTAAGAGCAAGGCTGGCTGGATCCTGCACTGGGATCAAGTCCATAGCCATTTCCTACCAACTTTCCCAGTGTTCAGTGGGGAATTCTGTGATTCCTGCTGCATGGTGATGGTGCTTTCTGTCCAAACAGGCTTTTAAATCAGCTGAGAAGAAGACAAAGCAAACCCTGAGGGAAGTCCAGACTGTCACCACCATCCAGAAGGCCAGAAAGGTCTATTGGCAAGTACAGCTCCATTGTCCTTCTCTCATGTCCTGTGTCAGGATGGAGCTACCCTGCTGGATTAGGAGTGGAGCTCTTAGGATTTCTGAGCACTGCACTTTGCATGGAGACTCCTTAAAGAGTCAGAGAATCCCAGAATGGTTCCCAGGGAGAGCAGCCCAGAGCAGCTGTGGCTACCACGTCCCTGGCAGTGTCCAAGGCCAGGCTGGATGGGGCTTGGAGCACCCTGGGACAGTGGAGGTGTGCTCCAGGGGGACTGGATCATCTTTAAGGTCCCTTCCAAACCATTCTCGGCTTCTTTGCTTTAAAAAACAAACAGATGAAACAAAACCTAAAAGCTTTTAATGATTAACATAAAAATAAATAGGAGGGCTGTGCTTCTTGTTCCACCTCCAAATCTTCCTGCCAGTGATGTGTAGTTGCCCCATGCCTTGCATTATGTCTCAGGCCTATGGATAGAAGTAAAAATATTTTCAGTATCATAAATTGTAGGTGCTAAGATGGATATTTAGAGTTTTTATCAAAAACCACCTGTGCAATGTCCTGTTAGTTCCAGGTGTTACTCACACTGTGGATTTGCTGGAATTTGGCAGGTTTGAGAAGTTCCTGTGGTTCATCAGCTCTGAGAATTACCTGGTGATTGCTGGCAGGGATCAGCAGCAGAACGAGCTGATCGTGAAGCGCTACCTGAAACCAGGTGAGCCCATGGAGGCATGGGGGTTTCCTCCTCCTTCCCACTTCTGTGAGTGCCCAGGAGTGACAGGGGAAGGTTCCTCTGCTTTGTCCTTGAGCTGGGCCTTGGATCAAAGATCAAAGGGAGTTTTGGTGGTGGGAGTTCCTCTGGTGCCACGGGGCGAGAGCAGCTTGGATGGGCTCCCCTCAGGAGCAGAGGAGCTGAATCTCCCTGGGACAAAGATGGGCTAAAAGGCTTCTGTGTCCCCACCCTGCCCCTTGCAGCCAGACCAGGCATTTCCATCTAACATGAGAGACTTCCCTGGGATGTGTGGATCTGAGGGAAGTCTCCTGTTTCCAGGGGACATCTACGTGCACGCGGATCTGCACGGAGCCACCAGCTGCGTCATCAAGAACCCCTCAGGTACCTGTGGAGCCCTGGGGCTGGCATTGCCTTCCCTTGGCATGGGTGTCAGTCCTTCCTGGGAAGCTCCCAGGCCGGGTCGGGGCAGGAGCTGATGGCTGCTGGTGTGCTGGGTGTGCCAGGTGAGCCCATCCCGCCGCGGACGCTGACGGAGGCGGGGACCATGGCCCTGTGCTACAGCGCTGCCTGGGACGCGCGCGTGGTCACCAGCGCCTGGTGGGTGTCCCACAGCCAGGTGAGCACAGCCCCACCCTGCAGCACTGCTCCCCAGGGAGCTGGGGGTGAGCCCAGACAGGAGCCCATGGGTGGGGATCAGACTTCTGTGTGAGGGTCTGGAGATCACTCCAAAGTTGTGGTGGTTTTTATTCTGGAACTCCATCCAGCCCCTGTCCTAGCTCAGCCTTCTCAAGGCACCATTCCCTGAATGCTCCTGAGTAAATCCTGGGTTTATTTCCTGAGTTACAAGGTGGATCCATGGAGGAGATCCTTGGAATCAATCCCTGCTTTATGCTGGAACTCCATCCAGCCCCTGTCCTAGCTCAGCCTTCTCAAGGCATCATTCCCTGAATGCTCCTGAGTAAATACTGTGTTTATTTCCTGAGTTGCTCACCCAGGACTCCTAAAACACAGGGATTGGGTGTGATTGGATTGAAATATTCCTTAGGAAAATTCCCTGCTAAGGAGAGGAAGAGGCCCTTGGATATGGAATCCTGCAGAGCTGTTCCCAGGAGTTCAGCTCCTGTTCAGCCAGTGTTTCTCTTGGTGCTGTTGTCACCTGATGTTGGCCTTCTGTCACAGAGATTTTTTACAGTTTATTGTGGTTTTCTTTTAGGTTTCTAAAACTGCCCCCACAGGAGAATACCTCACTACTGGCAGCTTCATGATCCGAGGTGAGGCACAAGGGAGCAGTGGCACTGGGATGTTTTCCCAAAGGTGCTGGGCTGTCCTGCAGTGGCAGCAGATCCCACTCTTCTTCTAAGAGGTGAATTATCCCAGAAATCTGTTGGGAATGGCTTAGTCTGAGTATCAGGCAGCTGCAGCAGCAGTTTGAGCTGAGCCCTGGGCAGACGTTCATTAACTCAGCTGCTTTTGAGCTCTCCTGTTCTCATCCCAGAGATAAAAAAGCCCCAGTGTAATTTTTTGGTAGCCTAAAGCCTCTAATAAAAATGACTTTTGGAAGTACATCCTGCAGCATGGTGCTAAACCTCCTCATGAGACTCTCCCTTTGTTTTTCAGGGAAAAAGAATTTCCTTCCACCTTCCTATCTGATGATGGGCTTCAGCTTCTTGTTTAAGGTACAGCTTTTCCCATGCAGCTCCTGCTGGCTTTTGTAATTTGCTTTGAGCTGCAGGAGGTTTATTTTCTGCATCTTGCTTATCAGAGTATTCCCAATTACTTCTTTTCCCACTGGGAAAAATCCCATAAAGAGCTTCTTGCTGATAATGGCTGTGCTTTCATTTCCATCTCAGCCCAGTGTGCTCTGTCTGCATCCCAAGCAGACTCTGGGCCTTCCTGCCTCTGCCAGGGCAGTTCTCCCAGCTCTGTTTGGAATCTGAACATTCCTGTGTGTCACCCTGACTCGTGGGCTTGGCACACTTGGGTCTGGTTCGATTTTCTTGCCTTTCGATGGCAGGAAGTGTTCAAAAGGGAAGAAAAGCTGAGTGAGGTGTTGTGTGAGCATCCCCAGGCCTGACGCAGAGGCTCCTTGTTCCCAGGTGGATGAGAGCTGTGTCTGGAGGCACCGCGAGGAGAGGAAGGTCAAGGTGCAGGAGGAGGAGCTGGACACGGTTCCCAGCAGTGCCAGTGAGCTGCTGGCTGAGGACGTGGAGCTTTTAGGTATGGGGGCACTGGGGGATCCCTCAGGCCCTGGCTGATCCCACAGTTGGGATCACTGACAGGACACTGAAAGGGCAATACACACTGGCACAGGGCAGGGATGGGTGGGATATTGGGAATTGGGAATTCCTGGCTGGGAGGGTGGGCAGGCCCTGGCACAGGGTGCCCAGAGCAGCTGTGGCTGCTCCTGGATCCCTGGCAGTGCCCAAGGCCAGGCTGGACAGGGCTTGGAGCAGCCTGGGACAGTGGGAGGTGTCCCTGCCATGGCAGGGGTGGCACTGGAGGAGCTTTAATGTCCCTTCCAACCCAAACCATCCTGGGATGATGGATCAGTTTGGTGTTCCTGTGTTTTCCTGCCCTGGATGCCCCAGATGGAGGAGACAGCAGCAGTGAGGAGGAAAAAGCTGAGGCTGGGGAAGCTCCAGGGTCTGGGGAAGCTCCAGAGGCTGAGGAAGCTCCAGAGGCTGAGGAAGCTCCAGAGGCTGAGGAAGCCACAGCTGAGAGCACCCAAGAGGAGGGCAGAGCTGAGCAGGAAGGAGGGAACACTCCTGCTCCAGAGGCTGAAGCTCCAGAGGCTGAGGAAGCTCCAGAGGATGTGGAAGCTCCAGAGGATGTGGAAGCCACAGCTGAGAGCACCCAAGAGGAGGGCAGAGCTGAGCAGGAAGGAGGGAACACTCCTGCTCCAGAGGCTGACTCCGAGGAGGAGGAGGATGGAGACTCTGAGGAGGAGCATCCAGAGCCCAAGGGGGAAGTGAAGGAGGAAGAGGTGAATTATCCAGACACCACAATCGACCTGTCACACCTTCAGCCCCAGAGGTGAGAGAAGCAGCAGCTGGGGGCAGCTGAGGGTCCCCTAAAGCAGTGCCAGGACAAGGCTGGGATGCACTGCCAGGACAAGGCTGGGATGCACTGCCAGGACAAGGCTGGGATGCTCTGCCACCCCTTCTTTCCACACTCAGCAATGGGAATGCTGGAGACTGAGCCCTGAGCTGCCTCTGCTCTGCTGAGGCTGTGGGATGAGCTTGGCTCCCTCTTGTCCCTGGGACTCCTTGGAGGGTGCAGGGAGCAGGGATGGCTGAGGCCCATGGGAAGCTGCTCTCTGGGGCTCCCTCGGTGCCCAGGCTGTGTTTGGTGCTTGTGTGTGTGAGAGGAGCTGGCAGAGAGCTAGGATTGTTTTCTGAAGTGAATCCCAGTGTTCCTGCCTTTTCCAGTCACCCAAGCTGGGATTGCCAAGCTCTGGAAAGCTGAAAGTTAGAACCAGGCTGCTGAATTTGGGCTGTGCTTGGTGTGTCCATGGTGAGCTGCCCTATGTCTGCTCATGAGCTCCTTTTCCTTGTCCCCACAGATCCCTGCAGAAGATCATCCCCAAAGAGGAAGAGCCCAGCTTGGTAAGGTCCCAGCTCCAGGGGTGGCCCAGGGCAGTGGGAGCTGCTGGGCAGGACCTGCCCTGAGCTGCCTTTCCCTCCTCAGGGTGACAGCAGGGCCCAGGGCCGGAGGCACCTCTCTGCCAAGGAGAGGAGGTGAGAGCCCCTGGCTGTTCCAGGGAATCCCAGGGTGGTTTGGGTTGGAAGGGACCTTAAATCCCATCCAGTGCCACCCCTGCCATGGGAGGGTCACCTTTCACTGTCCCAGGCTGCTCCAAGCCCTTTCCAGCCTGGCCTGGGGCACTGCCAGGGATCCAGGGGCAGCCACAGCTGCTCTGGGTAAATGCTTCTTCCCCATTCCCTCCCCATGTCCTGGGCACATCTGTACCCCCCCCAATCCATGCCCGTTGTCCATCCTGCATTTCCAGGGTGAGGTGCTGCTCCTGTCCTTTGGGAATGCTGGCTGGGAACAGTTTTACTGGTGGGAGGGAGAGGTTTTTCTGAGGAGGGGCTGTTTCCAGTGTTCTCTGGGTCCCTGTGGCAGGGAATCGGGGTGGGAATGCTGTCAGGAGAGCAGCAGCTTCTCTCATCACAGCAGATGAGGGTGTTGTGACTGTTCCCCTTAGAGAAATGAAGAAAAAGAAGCAGCAGAACAACTCTGAGAACTCGGAGCTGTCTGAAGAGAAGCAGAAGGAGACAGAGACAGAGCCCCAGCCTGTGGCTGCTCCCAACTGCCCCAAGGCAGCTCCAGCCCCCCAGCCCATCAAGCGGGGCCAGAAGGTGGGCAGGGACCAGGGGGAGCTGGCTGAGCTGTTGGCATGGGAACAGGGAGAGCAATGCCAGGGTCTGGGATCCGTGGCTGCTTTGAGGGGGCTCCCATGATGGTGCTGGGGTTAGCACGGAGCTCACTGGAACCAGTGCCTTGCTTACTGGTGAACTGCTCTGAAAGTTTGGGATACTGGGAAGGAAAGAGCATCTGTGCTTGCAGTGCTCTGCTAAAAGTTGTCATTTCTGAAGCTGTTGGTGTTTCCTGCTGCAGAGCAAAATGAAGAAGATGAAGGAGAAGTACAGGGACCAGGACGAGGAGGACCGGGAGCTCATCATGAAGCTGCTGGGGGTGAGGGGGCACTTGTCCCTTCCCCGGGGTGTGGTGGCTCTGGTCACCAGCCCTGACCACCTGTGTCACCACAGTCTGCAGGCTCCAACAGGGAGGACAAAGGGAAAAAAGGCAAGAAGGGGAAGACAAAAGAAGAGGCAAAGAAGCAACAGCAGAAACCCAAACCTGTGCATCGTGCAGCAGGAGGGGGCAAGGAGACCCTCCCAGCAGGAATTGTGCTGCACGAGGCACAGGAGCCAGCCCTGGATGAGCTGCAGGAGGACAAGGTGAGGAGTGAGATGGGAAGGTGAGCAGCTCTCTCTTCACTTGTCCATGTGTCTGTCCCTTACTGGGGTTTCGTGGCTCCTGGTAGGCTGAGCAGCTCCCCTTGGATTTTGGGCACGGTGGAGAGCTCTGTGTTTGCTGCCAGGGCTCAGGGAGCCCACTGGATCCCAGAGCAGCCCCAAGCCCTGCAGCAGTCCCTGTAGGACCCAGCTCCCAGCCCTGCTGCTGGGGTTTGCTATCTCTGAGCCCATCTCCTCCTCCCAGCTCGGCGTGTGCCAGGCAAATCAGAGGTTGGAAAGGAACACTCCACCCTCCCTCCCACGGCAGAGGGTTGCTCTCACCTTGTTGTGCAAGGAGCTCAGTCCTCTTTGCAGGGAGAATGGGGCTTTCTGGGCCTGCTGATTAAAGAATTTCTTGGGAAAGGGGAGGCAGAAGCTGCTTTGCTTTCTGCAGGCCTGATGTGTCCTCTGTTTGTGTGTGCAGGAGGAGCAGGACCAGGAGCAGCCAGGACTGGAGGTAAATGCTCATTCTGTGAGGGCTGAGGTGGGGCTGTGCTCCTGCTGGGACTGGGACAGGGAGCCCTCCAGGACTGTTTGAACCCACCTTAATTGTATTTTTAAAATTAACCTCCCTTTCTGCCTGCCCTGCTCATCTCCACATCCCCTTAAACCCAGAGCTGGCTCCAAGGATGTTTGCCCTTGCTTTTGCCTTGGTGGCTCTGGGCTGGAGGATGGCACAGTGAGCACTGCAGGTTTAGTTCAGAAGTTTGTTTACATGTAAAATGTAAAACTTTTCTGTAATTACTTTTGTGTAATGACAGGCTCTGGGTGTTGTCCAGGGCTGGGAACAAGTGAATTCCTTTAAATTCCTCCATGGAGGAGGATAACAGTGTCTGCTGGGGGAGCTTTGGGTGACCCAAGACCCAGCCAAGGATGTGATTTTAGTGATGAAACACATCAGTCACAAATCCTGGCTTGGGAATTCCATGCCCGTTCCATGCTCATGGAACCATGGAATGGTTTGGCTGGAAGGGCCCTTCAGGGCTGCCTGTTGCCAGCTCCTGCCCCGTGCCTCCAGGGAGGGCAGAGCACAGGTGCCAGTGGAGCTCTTTGTGTCCCAGGAGAGCGAGGCCCTGCTGGACTCCCTGACGGGGCAGCCCCACCCCGAGGACATCCTGCTCTTTGCTGTCCCCATCTGTGCTCCCTACACAGCCATGACCAACTACAAGTGAGTGCAGCACCTTCCTGGGGGGCACGTGGTGCCTTTGTTGTATTGACAGAAGCCTCTCCTCTGGGCAGGTATAAAGTCAAGCTCACCCCGGGCACGCAGAAGAAGGGCAAAGGTAGGGTGTGAGCGCCTGACTCCTGAGCTCTGCCTGCTGCAGGCACTGTGGGAGCCCAGCTGTTTCACTCTTCCCCGTTTTCCAGCTGCCAAGATTGCCTTGCACAATTTCATGCAGTCCAAAGAAGCCAGTGCCCGGGAGAAGGATCTGTTCCGCAGCGTGAAGGTGGGGCTGGCTCTGTGTCCCCTCTGCAGAGCAGAGCAGAGTGGCCACAGCTGCCACTTTGGGAGGAAACGCTGCCAAAACTGAGTGTGCTGCTGGGTTTGTTCAGCAGTAGTTTGTACTCCTGGGGAAGGTCAGAGAGTCCTGCAGTGCTTTGGGGTGGAAAGGATCTTAAAAATCCATGGGCAGGGACACTTCCCACTACCCCAGGCTGCTCCAAGCCCCATCCAGCCTGGCCTTGGACACTCCCAGCTCCTCTGGGAAAGCTCTGCTGCCCAGGCTGGGAAGGACCAGGAGAAGCTGAGCCTCAGTGGGAGCACTGGGCCTTCTGTGTCTGCACTGTGTCACTGTCTGACAAAAGCAGCATCTCCAACAAACCTCTGGGTTTGGAATTCCTGGAGCAGGGCAGGAGCTTGCACTGGGAGTTGAGGTTGGAGATGTCCTGGTGCTCACTGGGGCCAAGGAGAGGATCATGCCAGTGCTCCAGAAAGGCTTTCCTGCTGTGGTCACTTCTCCTCTCCCCTGTTCCCTAGGACACAGATCTGTCAAGAAATATTCCTGGGAAGGTGAAAGTGTCTGCACCTCACCTCCAGAACATGAAGAGGAAGTGATTCCATGCTGGGGGCTCTGGCCCCACACCAGACCCGGGGCTGGGACAGACAGACACAGAGCCAGGACCAGGACTGAATTCCAGCAGCCAGGGCCTGCATTCCTGCTGGTTTAGCTGGACTCTGATACTACAAATTGCAGATAAAAGTGGAATTAAATTGCTGGCATTTGGTCAGGAATGTCCTCCCCTGCTGCTGCTTCTCTCTTTGAGCGCTCGTTCCCCTCTGCTGGGCCAAGGCTCTGGAATTTGGGGCAGGAAAACTCCGGGGTGTTCAATTCCAGAGCCTCCAGGAGGGCAGTGCCAGTGGAGAACGCTTCCTTTGGGAAGGTGGAATCTTGTTTCCCCCCAAACATCCCCTGGCTGTGGAGAGAGGAAGGTGCAGGCTCAGATCCCCCCAGCCCAGCTGTGCCAGAACCTGTGGAGGGGAGGAAGAGCAGGGCTGGGAGTCAGGATAAACCCCCAGGATCTCAGGAATTACAGCACAGGAATTGTTCTACAAGTCAACGTTTTTAATTAGTTTTTGAAGACAGCTTAAAACATGATTCCCCCCTTCCCCACAGCAGCACAGCCTGGCCCTGTCCCCCGTGTCCCCTCTCCATGTCCCTGCAGCCAGGGGACATCCCTGGGGCCGCTCCAGGGGCAGGGAACAGGCACAAACTCTCAGTTACACTCGCAGGGCAGAATATCTGCTACCTAAGGTTCACAACTGAAGTTCCACAACATAAAAATTCAAAAAAAACAAAAACAAAACCAAACTACAGCCAAGCAGAAAGTAGTGGTGCTTTAACATCTCAAGGTTTACAACAGTTTATCGACCGACAACAGGACAACCTCCAGATCCTCCTCCTAACTTCCAGATCCTGCTTCTCTGACCTTAAGCATCTGTGGCAGAACGTGAAGCTGTGCACCAAACACCACTAAAGCAACACTGCAGAGCCGTGCTGTGCTCGGCATTCCCAGCTCTGGCCCCATGGACATCCCCCCGCTCTCGGGGTCGGCCTCACCCCTCGGGGTGCACAACCCCACACCTGCTTACAGCTGAAGCTCAGGCTCCTCTGGCATCAAACACATTTATTGGAACATCTCACACAAAAATAGGTTCTCTCTAGGCCATTCACATGCACGGGAGGGCGAGAAGCAACTACCTACACACAGAGGGTTGAGCCCGCGGGCGCGCTCAGGAGCCCGAGGTGTTGTTGCTGCCGAAGCGCTGGTTCACGCTGTGCAGCAGGTGCTTGGGCAGGCAGTGCCACGAGCTGGCCAGCATCTCCTTGAAGCAAATCACGGCCTCCAGGCACAGCCTGCAACACGGGGCTGCTGTCAGCAGGGAGGGGCGGCGCTGGGAGCTTGTGCCAGGGCTGCTGAGTGAGGGGAATCCTCCACCTCAGCCCTGGCTGCTGCTCCGGCGGCGTTCCGTAGAGGCAGAAATGGTTGCCAGTATTTTGGGAACATGAACAGGTCTAATGGTGACTCTGCCCCACTTGTCTTAGGATCCCAGAATGGTTTGGGTTGGAAGGACTTAAATCCCATCCCGTTCCACCCTTTTTCCAGGGGCAGGGACACCTTCCACCATCCCAGAGTGCTCCAAGCCCCCAGCCTGGCCTTGGACACTTCCAGGGATCCAGGGGCAGCTACAGCCACGCCAGGGCCTCCCCACCCTCCCAGGAGTTTCCTCCTGCCAGCTAAGCTGGGACATGACAGTTCCATGCTGAAGTCTTGCCCTCTTACCTTACGAGAGATCTTGGCTGGAGGGAGAACACCAGGATTTCGTTACTGTGAGCCTGGAGAGAGGCAGAGACACAGAGAGAATTGGTTCTGTGGGCTCTCAGCAGCAGCCAGAGCAGCCCAGGCTCACACAGCCAGGGAATCCCACAATGGCTGGGTTGGAAGGAGCTTAAAGCTCATCCCAGTGGAGCCTGCCCTGGGCAGGGACACTGCAGGCAGCCTTCATGCTTCCCAGCCTGAGGCATCTGCACTGAGGGACATCTCCCCCTCAGGCTTTGTCCGTGCACCTTTGTGATCCCCATGAGATCAGCACTGAGGATCCCACGGGAAAGGGAAGCTCAAAACCAACTCACAGCTTTGGAATGGGCCAGAAGGTTGTTGGCACAGCCCCCAAAGATGATCACCTCGCCCTCCTCGCTGGCACAGGCCGTGTGCCACAGCCTGGGAACAGAGAGCAGCACTGCATTAACCCAAACCCAGCCCTGGGAAGATCCCTCCTCATCCCAGCCAGGCCACAGGGAGAAAACCAGGAAGCAGCAGTGCTTTAACTCCTCAGCATGGCTCAGGTCACTTCCCTAAGCAGGAGGAAGACTCGTGTTTCCCATGCCACACTGCTGCATCACAGAGGTTGTGGGGCTTTACATGGCAGGTCACCAACTCCTGACTCCTCAGCAGGAAGCCAGGAACAGCCCTGGCTGTGCACAGGACGAGCCCCTGGCAGGACCTTGGTGACACCAGCCCGTGCCTGCGTGGGGGCAGAGCAAGGAGCTGGTTCCAGTTAGCTCTGGTGCTGGTACCTCTGCAGCCAGATCAAACCCCAAATCCTGTGCTTCCTGCTGTTTCACAGGCTGCCTGCCCTGTGCGTGGCCCTGACCTGGAATTCTGGGAGCACACAACAACCTGCACCTCTGGGACACATGGTGGGACCTCTGGGACACAGGGTTGTGAGGAGGAACCAGGGTCCCCTCTCTGACAGCCACCACCAGGTGCTTCCACACCCCTTCTGTACCCAATTTCCAGGGAACTGTCTGCCATACCTTGGTTTTTCAGAGTAGTTATGCTCAAACTGTACCCACTCGTTCTTGCTGATACAATAAATCCAGGCATCACCTGAAAACAAGCAAATTCCCAGATAAAAGCAAGATTCTGTCAGTTCTGGAAGTTGCTGCAATATACAAATACTCTGGTGTAGCACATTCCATTTCTATTATTAGACAAATCAAATATTTTAGGAAAAATCTTATAAAATACTGGCTCCTGCTTGACAACAGGTGTTTAATGCAACAGAGATTTATGGGGGTGAAGGTGGAGGGAGAATTGTAAAGCTGTCACCAATTCACCAAGTGCAATTTGCACTTTTAGATACATTTTTGGAGCAGATCAGTTGCTGGAAGTTCTGATCTCAGCAACTCCTGCTCTGCGGAATGAGGACTTGGAGCACACAGGAGGAATTCAGAAGGAATTCAAGGCAATCATCCCAGCTGTTCCAGAGCACAAAGCCACCACCAAATCCCTTTGGAATGACTTACTCAGGGGCTGCTTGTCCGTGGTGAAGCCTCCAAAGAGGAAGAGGTGATCCGAGGAAATGGGCGTTAAGGAATGCCACGAGCGGCCCACGGGGCAGATGCCTTGGGTGAGTCTGGATGGCAAAAACACCCCAAATCACCATCAGGGACAGCAAAACCCCTCTCTTTTTCCTGACCTGATTATTTTTCAGGATATTGTTATTCCTGGCATTATTATCTGCAGGACACTGCAGTGACCCAAGGACAATTTGAATTTCTTTAGACACCAAGAACTCCACATGGATCCAGTCTGACACCCACATTTCATTCCACTCCCACGTGTCCAGGTTCAGGTAGTAGAAGTCGTTCATTCTGGACTCCTGCAAGAGAGCAGAGCGTGGCTCAGACTGCTGCTGAGGCCCGGGCTGAGCAGAGCTGAACCAGGCTGCCTTACCCTGTATCTGCCTCCAAACACGTAGCCCCTGTTCCCAACCGTGGCGCAGGCGTGGGCGGCGCGAGGGGACGGGGTCTTGCCCTGGGGAGGGACAGGGACAGCACAGATCAGTCACCAAGGACAAGAGAGGCTCAGCCCCACTCAGATTTAAGGCCAGCAGGGATCAGAGTGAAAAAACACGGCCAGTAAATCATCCTGTGGGCAGTTTTTTGATGGATGGAAGATCAGAGAACTCATTAAAAATGGGGTTTATTTCTTCCCTCTTGAAGTGTATAAATTCTGATTTTAGCACAGGGTTCAGCCACAGAAGACAGACTGTAAATGAGACAGCGACATAATAAATCCTTAAATTCATAAGTCATCAAAGTGTCCAAGGCCAGGATGGACAGTTTGGAGCAACCTGGGCGAGTGGAAGGCGTTCCTGCCCATGGCAGGGGTGGGACTGGATGAGTTTAAGGTCCCCTCCCACCCAAAGCATTCTGGGATTCCATGAAACACCATCCTGGGATTCCATTAAACACCATCCTGGGATTCCATTAAACACCATTTTTCTTGAGTTTCTGAACCACTTAAGACCTGTATGAAGCAATCAGAGCAATTCTTTGGCAATCTGGAGCTCCTCGTCTCACATTTCACTTCCTCCAACCCTGTGGCAACACCAGCCCATTTCCCTGTTCCTGAACACTCCAAATGTGTGTATTTGCAATTAGCAGTGTTTAATTGTCTCCTGACCACAATTCAGCCCCCAGGGACAAGAGCCAACCATCCCCTGGCACTGAGGGTGACAGCAGACCCCAGTGCCCTGAGCACAATGCAGCTGCGGCATCGACCAAAGCAAGGGACAGGAAAAAATGGACAAAGACAGATCTAAAGAAAAGGCAAATTTCCTCTTTTTGCAGAGTGGATCTGTCTAAATGAATGGCTTAAATTCAATGGAAATGGCTCCAAGAACACTCCTAAATAACATTACTGAGCTGTGACTTGATTAACTGACAGCAAACCATTAATTACCGTAGTTATGGGCTGGCTCCAAGTGAAAGTTTCAAGGTCCAGAATGTGCACGTGGTCGTTCCACCCTCTAGGAAGACCTGAATTCTTAAAAAAAAAAAACCCAAACATAAAAAAGCAACAAGTTTTAACAAGCACTGATGAAATAGTAAAAATTGAACCAGAAATGGCTTCCAGGGTTACTTACCCAAAAAGAAGTTTCATCGAATTCAAACGTTCCACGTTGCTTCCCTTCAGGAAAATAGCCATAGCCTCCAAAAAATATCAGCCTGGAGGAAAACACAGAGCAAGAGCTGTGAGAAATTCTGTCACATCTGTTAATATAAATATAAATAGAGGCTGTGCTCAGAAAACCAGGGAAGCACCTTGGTTTCCCAGGTGAGGGCTCTGTTTGTGGCCTCACTGACCCTCCCACCCACCCTGGGTCCCTCTGGAGCTGTTTCCAGCCCCAGGCTCCCAAGCTCTGCTCCACTTCCAGATCTCTGAAGCTGTCAGGGTGTGCAGCCTGGCCACTGCACAGTGGCCTTTGTCAGTGGGAATTACCTCCAAGTCTTACTTTTGGGGTTCAGCCTGTGTTAGGAACTGGCATGGCCTTGCCAGAAATTCCCACAGGATTACGGAGTGGCAGAAAACAACCTGCAGCACCTAATTAACCACCCACAACTGCAGCCCTGCAGAGATTCTCATCTCAGCTGATGCTATCAGGTGTGCTAATGAGAGCTCGCTCCCCACATCAAGGAGCTGAAAAAGCAGCACTGAGGGCAATTCCACAGCACCACGGAGCATCCCCGGCTGGAAGGGACACACGAGGTGTGCGTCCCTTTTCTGAGTCTCTGCAGCAAATCCCACAGCAAATCTCACTGGGAGCTCTCTCCACGGAGTGGCCAAGGCAGCACAAGAGTTAAACTCCAAAATCACAGAATGGTTTGGATTGGAAGGGACCTTAAATCCCACCCAGTGCCAGCCCTGCCATGGCAGGGACCCCTCCCACTGTCCCAGGGTGTCCCAGTGTCCAGCCTGGCCTTGGGCACTGCCAGGGATCCAGGGGCAGCCACAGCTGCTCTGGCAATTCCAGCCCAGCCAGGAATTCCCAGTTCCCAATCTCCCACCCATCCCTGCCCTCTGGCAGTGGGAGCCATTCCCTGGCTCCTGTCCCTCCATGCCTTGTCCCCAGTCCCTCTGCAGCTCTCCTGGAGCCCCTTCAGGCCCTGCCAGGGGCTCTGAGCTCTCCCTGGATCTTCTCCTCTCCAGGGAACATTCCCAGCCAGCCCCAGGGTGACTGCAGGGAGGAGGAGGAGGGAGAAGCCAAGAGAGAGCAGGGCCCTGGCTGGGGCCTCACCTGTTCTTGTGCACCCACACCCCCAGCTTGTCCTTGGACGAGGGGGGCACCCCCTGGCACTCCACTCTCACCCACTGCAGCACTTTGTCCGTGGATCTGGCATTTAACATGTAGAACTGGGAAAATAGAAAGATTTTTTACCTCACAGTCAGCTTAAAGCTTAAATCTGCTGTTAAAATAGCAACTTTTAATTTACGTGTGTTGGTATAGAAATAGCAATAAATGAAAAGTTCTTTTCCTAGCTGAAAAGTAGAGCACTGAAAATATTTGCAACAAAAGATGGATTCACAAATCAAAAAGTTCTGACCTTTTTGCAACCTCAAACACCTTTACACCACTAACAGGGTTCTGGGCACTGAGTTTCAGCATCCAAAAGCTGTTGTGGGATACAGTGAAGGTGTGTAGAGAGCACAATCATCTTACAACTAAAAAATGGTTCAGAAGTTTACAAAGTGACATTTTTTATGGTATTACACCTTCTCTGTGTTTATATAATTGTACAGGAAGAGAACCAGCTGCTACGCTCACATACAAGAACTGAAATGTGAGAATGCCACAGCAGGAAGGGAAGAAATCACCCCTTACAAATGAGGTTTGTTTCAAACTGTCTGCAAAAACTTTTCCCAACTCCCTCTAGTTTATATTTACAAAAGAAATATATGATCTTATATTTAAATGGATAAACTACATATTTATACAGACCAAAACTATTTAATTTAAACCACATTGCCAGACTATCAGAAAAGATCATTAATTAATTCTAGTTGAAGGGGTGGTGATGGGTCAGTGATCTTGGAGGACTTTTCCAACATGAATGATTTTAGGATTCTGGGATTACCACAGACTCCAGGGAACAGAAACACTTCAAGCCACCCCACACCAGTTCCAGATCAGTTCCTGATATTATTCAGGCAACTCTGGCAACTCCCATCTTTTAAAATCAGCAAACTCAGAGGCAGGGACACAATCCAACTGCAGAGGGGAATTGCACAAGGACAGAAGTGATGCCAGCTGGGGGTGTTCCTGCAGTGCTGTGAGGCTTCCAGGGCACAGCCCCCATGGGAAAGGATTATGTTCTATTAGCCTATTATTCTTTTATTCCATTAGGAAGGCATTCCTGACCTTGTTGGTGTTGCCCCGGGCGTGGTGCCCCCCGAAGAGATAAAGCACTCTGTCCACACACACGGCACAGCTGCCAGACATGGAGGGGGGAACATCTCCCTCAGTCTTGCTCTTCTTCCTGCAAAACCAGGGTGGGATCCCTCACCTGCTCCCAGGGAACAGGGATGGGCTTCTTTGGAGGGTTTTGATTACCACAGTTCCCAGTTCTTCCCACCTTTTCAGATGTAACAATTCACAAAACTGTTATGATGGAGGGGTGGGGAAAAGGCAGTTCAGTTAATGCATGGGTTTTCTGGGGGTAGGAATCCCATCTGCCCAGCTCAGGAGCTTGGAATGCTCAGAATCCTCAGACAAAGAGGATTCACCTGTGTAAACTGCAGGTTCCCACTTTGCTCCTGGATTTTTCCTGTTTGTAAACGTCATAACCACAGAGAGGTGATTCCAGCCCGTGCCCCAGGCTGTCCCTGACCCCAGGGAGGGCTGGAATTGACTTCCTGCAAAGCTCTGAGCAGCTTCTGGGGCTGCATCAACCTTGAAAAACAACTCCTGACAAGGCCGAGAACTCAACAGGGATTTCCTGACCACCACTGGCATCCAAAGTGGTAAAAATACAATTTCCAGCTGCAGGACAATTCCCTGTCCCAGGAATCCCAAAACACCTCACACTGGTGGTCACACACTCCTGTCCAGGCTGCCTGGCCCAGCTGCCTCTCCTACTTCATCCTGGAAAAACATATTGGATGCTTTCACAGAAAAAAAGCAAAACCCAAACCTGAAATCTTTGACACACTTTTACAAGAGTTTGAAAGGTGGGAACAAAGAGGTCAGGGAATTCCCTCCCTGCTCAGTCCCTTTCCACAGCAATTCAAGGATTTATCAGATTTTCCCCCTAATGAATGATTTACTGTACCATCTTCCAGTTTCCATGTTGTAGATCCATATTTCATCCCGAGGCAGGTAGAAGTCATAAAACCCCCGGACCTGGGCGTTCTGCAGGACAGGTCAGAGAAGGAAAAGCAGGGTTAGGAGGGTGTTTGCCACACGGAATTACAGACTCCAGGGAATGTCTGCATCCCTCTGGGACTAATCCCAGCACAGATCACAGGAGGAGCAGAGCCTGTGCTTCCCACACTGCTGTGGAGAGCAGCAATCAGCCTAATTTAGCACCTGCTGGGGACAATCAGCTCCCAGCAGAGCCAGACGGGTAAATGGAAGTTAAACCTCTGTTTTACAGCCTGAGCCAGGGAGCAGAAATGAGCCCAAAGCTCCTTTTTCATTCCCCCACCCCCTCCATGACAGGAGTTTATTTACTGAGTTCACTTTCAGTGAAACTGAAACTGAGTTTCAGTGACAATGACTTTGTCACTGAAATGATTTTGTGGCGCTGCAGCACACACACCCCCCTGTGTGACAACAACAAACCTGGGATCCTTGCCACCCCAAAAAATTATTACCACCCAAAATGACAAATTAGCATTACAAAATGCAATTACAAATTACTACCCAAAAATACGGTTGTGCAAATAAAATCACCACTCCCAGGGTGCACAATTCCCATCAGACAATACTCCCTTCACCTTTTCCCAAAGGCAAACGACACCCCAAAAATCCGTGTATCTGCCAAGCTCTAACACCCGTGATTTATTCCAACGTTGCAAAACACCCCTGCGGGCCGTGTTACAAACTGCTGGCTGGAGCTGTTCCGGGGGAGGAATAACTCCCCAGAGCCGCGCCCGGGTGGATGGAAGGGACGGTTCCCAGGCTGGAGCTGTACCTTGTATCCTCCCCAGACGTACATGCAGCGCCCGTCGGTGACGGCCACGTGCCCGCTGCGCTCCGCGGGGCTGTCGTTCTCCAGCTGCTCGAAGCCCTCCTCGGCCGGCGCCGGCAGCTCCTCGTCCGCCGGCAGCTCCTCGTTCTCGTCGGCCATCTCGGGACGTGCTGCAGGCACAGGGACGCGGGATTCCCTCAGCGGGATCAGCCCGGCACAGACCCCCCTGCCTGGGCATCCCTGCACAGACCCCCGGCAATCCCACCCTGCGCATCCCTGGCAGCTCCTGGAGCTCTGGCAGCCTCGGGAATGTCACCATTCCCCGGGGAGCCTGGGCACTGCCAGCACCCTCTGGAATAGTGGAACCTTTCCCTGATATCCTGATCCTCCCCTGACACAGTGTGAGGCTTGGAAAAGCCAGGATGGAGTCAAAAATGTTCCAGGCAGGGACTCCTCAGGGGAGCACGGCCTGTAATGGTTACAGCTGCCAGTGTGACCCAAAGTGTCCGTTTTAAAAAATATTTAAAATCTGCTCTATAAATACTTCGATTGATTTGCCCAGAGCAGCTGTGGCTGCCCCTGGATCCCTGGAAGTGTCCAAGGCCAGGCTGGAGCAGGCTGGGACAGTGGAAGGTGTCCCTGCCCATGGACAAGATGAGCATTAAGGTCCCTTCCAACCACACCATTCCAAAAATCCCCACGATGTCAAAAAAAAACCAACAAAAAAAACCCCAACACCAATCCAAAGGGAAATAAATTTGACAGCTTTGCCCACAATAGCAGCAAGTCCTAGAGCTCTTCGGTGTCCCCCACACAAACCTTCCACAGCGGCTCAGTGCAGGACAATGTCCCCATCCCACACAAAATCCCACAGAGCCGATGTCCCCATCCCACACAAAATCCCACAGAGCCGATGTCCCTGCTCCAGACCCGTGCAGACACCAAACCCCAGCCCGTGCTGGGAAAACACGGCTCCAAAGCCCAGGGAAGCCAAACAGCCCAAATCTGTGCCCCCAAATCCAGGGAAAAGGACCTCAGAGGGGCAATCGCACCCTGCATCCAGGCTGGATACTCTGCTGTTCCCACACGCCGCTCCTGAGGGGTTTTTGCTGTTTAATTTTCTCCACTCCCGCCACGGAGACGCTGCACCACCTCCGGGGGGTTATCTCTGAGCTTTAATTACGATTTCTAATTTAGATTAGCAAGCCTTGCCCACAGCCCCGTGAAACCGGCCTGCTTCGAGCTAGCGGTGTCCTCACCGCCTGGGAGAAACAACACCGACATAACATTTATCTAGAACAGATACGCACAATATTCTGTTGCTCGTTTTACCCCTCAGACACGCTGGGCCGTGTCCCTTCAGCCATCTCCCCCTCGGCTCTGCCCGCTCCCCTCACACACCGCAGCCGGCGGCTCCTCACGACCGCCTCTCCTGTCGCGACATGCCCGAGCCAGGGCGGGCCCCTCGCCACACGCTCAAGTGCCGCGACATCGCGGCCGCCCGAGCGCCGCCCGCCGCCGTTACCGGCCCGGCCCGAGCCCGCCCCGCGTCCCTCGGAGCCCCGAGCCCCGGCCCGCTCCTACCGCGGCCCCCGCTCCTGCCCTCAGCCGCGGCCGCGCCGCAACATCCGCCGGGCGGGCGGCACCTTCCGGCGGCAGCGCGCAGGCTCCGGCTGCCGAGCGGCCCCGAAATTAACCCTGGCAGCGGCTGAAGGGCCCCCGAAACTCACCCCGGGGCACCGGGCAGCCCGGGATTAACTCTGGGAGCGTCTGAAGGGCCCCCAGAATTAACACTGGGGCACCCGCGCACGCCGAAAATCACCCTGAGGGGACCCGAACCGCCCCAGAATTAACGCTGGGAGCGTCTGAAATACCCCAGAACTCACCCTGAGGGCACCTGAATCACCCCAAAAAAATCACCCTGAGGGCACCCGAACCGCCCCAAAATTAACCCTGGGAGCGTCTGAAATACCCCAGAATTCACCCTGAGGGCACCTGAATCACCCCAAAACTCACCCTGAGGGCACCTGAACAACCCCAAGATTGACCCTGGGGGCTCCTGAACCACCCCAAATTAACATTGGGGGCACCTGAATAAGCCCTAAATTAACATCAGGACACTTGAACCACCCCAAAATTACCCTGCAGACATCCCGAACCTCCCCAAATCAACACTGGGAGCAAAACTAACCCTGAGGGCAGCTGGAGCCCCCAAATTCACACAGGGGCACCTGAACCTCCCCAAATTAACCATGAGGGCACCTAACAACCACAAAAATTTACCTTAGGGCATCAGAACCACCCCAAAATTAACCTTGTAAATTCACACTGGGGGCATTTGAACTCCCCCTCCCAAAAACGCAGGGAGGGAGTTCAGCACATGAGGCTGCTAAAATAACCAGTCACAAAATTTCCTTTTTCAAACAAATTTGCTTCCCCAAACCTCTTTCACCCAAGTAATTAATTTTTACAGACTTGAAAACCATGAAAAATGTGTCCAAATGCCTCTTGCTTCAACTCTCTATAAAATTTTAATGACTGTGCTCCTGTTAAGTAAATATTTGAAACAGAAAAATAACCAGTACTACATTTGCTTTTTTTTTCTTTTTTTAAACAATAAATAAGCAACTTTGTTGTTGTTTTTTTTTAAACAAGAATGAAATATAAACTTTGCACATCCAAAATACAATATACAACTTATTTCCAAAAGGACTTCCTGATGACAGAAACAGTAAAACCAGGTGATGAACTGAAGTTTTCCTATAGTGACCAGGTGATGTTGCAGCTTTTTCTTCCAAGTTCCACAATTCCCTGATGGATTTTCCTACTTGGAGTGTGAGGTGTGAGGCTCCAGGGTTGGATTTTGGTCAGAGCCTGGTGGAACCAACATTTGGTGCTGGTAAATTTGTTACCTTTAAGACTGACAAAGTGTGAATGTCCCCAAGACACCGAGGTGAATTTATCTTTTTGGGAAGGCTGATGGGGGTAAGGCCAAGGAGGATTTTTAGACTTAAACCAGATTTTATCCAGCTGAAATGGATCGTGTCCCCTTCCAAAAGAACCAAAGGTTGTGAGGGCTGTGTGGCCAAAACCAGGAGAGCAGAGGTAAACAATTATCTACAAATGAAGTTGGATCAGTTTTCCATAACGCAGGAAACGAGAGATTCCCATAAAAAGGATTTGTTGTCAAACTCCCCTCAGAAAGCCAGGGGAGCACACAAAGCTCATGAACAAAGCCCTCTGAGGTGTCCCAGCAGCTCCCTGCCCTGCCTCATGTGCAGTGCAGCTGGCTTTGTCTCTCAGTCTCAGCTTTCCTCTCCTGCCTGTGGGTCATGGCAGCCCAAAATGTGATTTTTTTCAGCACTTCCTGCAGAAGTTTGGATGGCAAGCAGGGAATTTGCTTCTCCAAGAGAGCTGCGTTCTTCCCAATGCAGTCAAGACACAGCCTGGGGAAGGGAAATAGGAAAAAAAAAGAAAAATTGAAGTAAATGGTTTATATTCTAACAAATTACCCCTAGCAAAAGCTGATGTGCATTAATTACAGGTGTTAACTACAGGTGCAGGGAATTACACAGCACCAGTGATTCATCTGCTGTGCAGCATCACACACGGAAGGGCTCAGGTATTTCCTGAGGAGGAAATTGGGTATTTCACCCAGTTTCTGCAGGAGCAGGTGGCTAAAACTCAGCTGGGGCAGTGGGAGGGGTCCTGCCCATGGAACACGATGGGATTTAAGCCCAGCCTAAACCATTCTGGGATCTGTAACTCCAACTCACCTGAGCAGGGAATAAGGCTGAGTCTGAAATATCAGCAAGTCACTGCAGTGACCCTGGGCAAGAGAAGAACAGAACCATTAGAATGGCAAACAACTTCTCCACCTCAGCACTTCTCTACATTAATGTCACATTTATTAGCACGTGCAGGAGTCAGAAATATTCTCCTTGACCAACTCTTTATAAGGAACCTGAATTACAAATTCCTTTTTGTTCTGTCAGTCAAGAAAGCCTCAGGTGGGGATTCCTCAGTGGAATCAGCAGTGTGTAAATTATAATTAATTTATAATCTGTGGTGTGTAAAATACTGTGATTTCCTCAGTGGTGTGTAATTTAAAATGGTTTCAGTTACCAATTTGAGCAAATTGTTTGAAATAAACTCAATCTGATTTGTTTGTTTTTTTTTTTCAATTAAGATCCTATATGGATTTTAATTGAAAAATTAAAATAAATCAATTAATATATTTACATACTGAAGTTTTCCTATAGAGACCAGGTAATGCTGCAGCTTTTTCTTCCAAGTTCAATTTTTTTTCCAATTAATATATAATAATTTTATTTATTTATTTGCCCAGAGGTTTTGGACTCCCCATCTGTGGAAGTGTCCAAGGCCAGGCAGGGGTGGATTAAATGGACTTTAAGGCCCCTCCCAGCTAAAACCACTCCATAATTTGATATTAATTATAATTCTGCCAGTGATGGGATTTGCTGTTCAGTTTACTGACCGTGTCCATAAAAAGCAAATCATCTTTGCTGCCCCCAAACACCATCACTTCTCCCTCCTGCCCGAGGCAGGCTGTGTGCCACAACCTGCAAATCAAACCACAAACACCATGAGGGCCCAAGGAACAAGGACTTGGGGTTAGCAGCAAGACAGAACCGTTATTTCAGAGGTAAAAAAGAACACAATACAATTTATTAATTGTTTGTTTAATAATATAAAATAAGAGAGCAATGTGACTCCCCAGCTCATGAGAGTTATTTTCATACAGACCAATATATTTTGTCATTATTTGACTTTTCTGTATTCTGGGCATTTAAACTTTGTCTTATTTATCACCACAGTGGAAAATTTTTTGGCAACTCTACAAACCAAGCTTTTGGCAAGCTTTTCCTTTTGCAATTTTCCACTTTCTTTGGTTGAGAAGCACAATTTGCTGGTGGCTTTCAGCCTGGGGGGGCTCTCAGTGCTGACACAGATCCCTGAGCACTTGGATCTCCAGTTCTCCTGTTCCAGTCCTTCCCTTCCCCCAGAGATTCCTGGGATCACTTGCTGTGAGTCAGTAACTTCCAGCACACCAAGGAAGTTTAATCATAAAGACCCCACAAAAGCAAAGCCTGACTTGATAACTTTCAGAAAGATCCTGCCCCTTCAGCAGCCACCCCTGGGGGGGATTTCTTTTTCATGATTAGATTTTTCTGCTCTGTCACCACTGCTGATGGACTTTAGAGCCACTGAACCAGAATCAAACACACCACTGAAGTTTCATGCAAAAATCAACGTCCCCACTTTGCTTCTCCCTTGACATCAGTCCTTAGCAGGTTCCTCACCTTTTCCCTTCCTCATACCTGTGACAGATCTGTCTCTGCCTGCTCTGCATTAGGGAAACTCTGGGCTTGGTCACGGAGAACACGGGGAAGCCTTTCCTGCCTGGGCTCTGGTGACATCCTAGCTTGCAACCTGAGGCTTTTCCTACTGCCTGAGAGCTCCTGGCCTCCCATGGGCTGCTCTAACTTATCACCTAAACATTCTAACAAAGCACGTTATTCAATCACACAGGGCTCTTCACCACAGCAACAGCATCACATGGCAATGAAAACAGGAGAATCCAGGGGGTAAACACTTTGTTCTGTTTCAACCCAGCATGCAGAACTGAAACTGATGGACAGGGGGAGGAACAGTATTTTATATCAATTATAGGAATGAAAACAGGAGAATCCAGGGGGTAAACACTTTGTTCTCTGTTTCAACCCAGCATGCAGAACTGAAACCGATGGACAGGGGGAGGAACAGTATTTTATATCAATTATAGGAATGAAAACAGGAGAATCCAGGGGTTAAACACCTTGTTCTCAGTTTTAACTCAGCATGCAAAATTAAAATCAATGGACAGAGGGAGGAATAATATTTTCTACCAATTATGGGAATGAAAACAGGAGAATCCAGGGGTTAAACACTTTGTTCTCTGTTTCAACCCAGCGTGCAGAACTGAAATTGATGGACAGAGGAAGGAACAGTATTTTATATCAATTATAGGAATGAAAACAGGAGAATCCAGGGGTTAAACACTTTGTTCTCTGTTTCAACCCAGCGTGCAGAACTGAAATTGATGGACAGGGGGAGGAACAGTATTTTCTATGAATTATGGGAATGAAAACAGGGGGAATCCAGGGGTTAAACACTTTGTTCTCTGTTTCAACCTGGCATGCAAAAGGTTGGCTGAGTAAAACTGATGGACAGAAAAAGGAACAATATTTTCTACCAGTTATGGGAATGAAAACATTGGGAATCTAGGAGTTAATTTTTTTTCTCTATTTCAACCCAGCATGCAAAACTAAAATTGATGGACAGAGAGAGGAACAGTATTTTCTACCAATTCAGGATCACCTGAGAAGGCAATTCTATAGAAATTGCTAAAAGTGGAGGTTGAAGGAAATTATTCTTTACAGAATTTACGCAGGGAATCAGAGTTGCAGAAGCATCAGGAAAAGACCCTAATAAACTTCATTACAAAGTAATATATAAAAGAAGTACACAGAGATGTGTTACTGCTCTGCATTTGAAGAGCAACTGAACTGATTTAAAACCTTTCCAGCTGCAGAAAATAAAATTATGGTACAAATACTTGACACTTAAGCAGTTCAGTGCGTGGACAGGCCTTTGGTGTGACTCCTTTTATCCACCCCAAACCCCCTGGACACATCCCAGTGTCACCTGGAGCAGGTGACCCCTGGACACATCCCAGTGTCACCTGGAGCAGGTGACCCCTGGACACATCCCAGTGTCACCTGGAGCAGGTGGCCCTGCCTTGGCAGGGGGCTGCACTGGAGGAGCTCCAGAGCTCCCTTCCAACCTTAAAACTCTGGGACTTGCTGGAAACATCCCGGAGGTTTTGGGCTTTGCTTGAAGGAGGGGAGCTCCTTTGGTGCCAGGAAGATTTAGGTGCAGGGAAGCTCCTCAGCCCAATCCCAGATCCCCCTGGGAAGCTGGGACTCAGGGATCCCTGTCCCTCCCAGGCACAGTTGTTCCAGCTGAGCTGCTGCTCCTGGGGCTGCTCCCCAGCACATCCCAGCAAAAGCCCAGCACAGGGAAGGGCTGGGAGGCCCAAGAAGTGAGCCCAGAGCCCTGCTGCTCCTGCTGTGCTGGGTTTAAAGACTCCTCAGTCCTGAAATAGCATAAAAATATCCCTGATCATAAATTGAGTATTTCATGTGGCTGGGGGCTGAGTTTATTTGGGCGTGGAAGAGTCTGAAGGGTAAGAAGGCAGAAAAGTTGGTTTAGCTGTGGCTGTTGTGTTTAAGAGACAGCCCAGAACAGGATAAAACAGGAAGAAAATTAATGAAGGTGAAGATATTTCAGTAACAAGGCAGGGAGCAGAACAGAGCTGAACATTTTTGTATCAGAAAAAAAGGATATAAAACTGATATATTATGATATAAATATTGCAATAATCATATAATAAATAAAAGAATAAACATATTGTGATATATATATAAAATGATATAAAATTGTGCTGGGAGTTCCTGGGTGAATGCAGAGAATTAACTCATTGAAAATCTCAATATTTACTGTCTACAGCAAATCAGTTCAATAGTTTTTAACTCAGAAACACAGATAATTCTTCAAACACTGGGTTAAGACTCAATTTTGCCTTTGAACCCTGAAAGAGAAATCAACTTTTTCATGGTTGTCTCCTCCCCTGTTTCTAATAATTTATAAATATTAATGAGCTTTTATTATTATTCCCTTGGTTATTTATTCGTCCAATTTTTATGGTTTGTCTATAGAACAATAATTTGGCTACAGAGCACCAGGTCAGTTGGACATCCAGATCCTTCACCACAAAAAACCCATCTTTTCATGCAAATAAGCATCAAATACACAAATTAAAAATTAGGTATATGGTAAAAAAGGTGTTAAAGCAAACTGCATTAATGTTCTAAAATATACCTTAAAAATACAGTTCAAGAATTTAAAAGTGGTTCATTTTGAAAAGGATTCCATTTCAGCCCCCACGATTTCTGTTTCTGTACCTGGGCCTGCTCTTGGGCAGATGGGTGAGCTGCTTCCATCCATTTGTTGCAATGCTGTGGATCCAGCCATCACCTGCAGTGTGAGAATGCTCATTAATGGGGTTTTGGGGATTAAAAAATAGCTTTTGATTCATGCAAACAGCTCTAAGAGCATGATTATTTAGGTAGCAAGAACACCAGCCCTTCATGAAGCTGCATCTTTTCACACTTGTGATTTAATGTTATCTCAGAACCCTCCCTGCACTGGAATTAAAACACACCCAATCCCTTTCTTTTGGGTACATTGAGAAAACCATCTCCTCCCAGTGGACTTATCTGTGAAATTATTATTTATCTTCAAATTATTTTGCCAGTTTCAGTTTTTCTCATGGAAACAATCAGCCTTTTCTACAAAAGCAACTGCTATCAGCCATCCCAAACCCTGTTTGTGTGATGTGAAATTCACAACAGAATTAGAGTTATTTCTGTTACTCTGAATTACTCACTCAAAGGAACATTATCAGAGCTTAGTCCACCAAAAAGGAAAAGCCTGTCATCCCCTATGGGGGTCAGCGTGTGCCAGGAGCGGTCTCTGGGCTTCTCTCCACTGATATTAATCCTGGGGAAACAAAGAAACAAAAGCCCAAATCTTCAAACAATGCTGCAATTGTTTAATTGTTTCATTCAAATTAACTAGGCAGAAAATTTCAGTTTGTCCTACAACCACCTTGGGTGTTTCCCAGTGAAAAAAAAAAGATAAAATACACAATTAAATTCCATGTACTTGTAGGGAAACAGTTAATTGAGACAAAATTGATGAACCCTGAGGGGCTACAGGCTCTCCACTCCAAGGAAAATGATCTGAAATGACACAAGGATTTGTGGTTTTACCTCTGATCCAAAACTACCACCTCTTCAACCTGGGGCTCACCCAGACTTTGAAATAAATGTTAGTGAAGAGGGGATTGCCTAAGTACAGAACAGATGGAGGTTTATTATTGATAAAATCTCAATTTGAGATCTATTTCAGCTGAGCTGTACTGAAATTGATTTTATTTTAGTTGGGTTTGCTTGAGAATGTGAACAGTAAAGATCCTGATATCCCAAAAAACCAGTTTATCAGAGATAATTAAAAGGGATTGCAAAAGTGCCCTGCTAAATTTGGCACCTGCAAGTTGCAATATTTGTTTGAATCCAAGTGAAGAAAAGAGGCTTCTAAAATTGGCCAAGGGCTTTGATGGTTTAAAAAATATCAAAATATCAAACAGATACTGATAACTGATAAAATTTCAATTTTCATGCACAAGAAATGATGAGTACCAGAAATAACCAAATATTGAATGAGTTTAGTAGAGCTCAGGCAACTTCTGGGCAGTGGCAGCTGAAGGGAATTTTGCAATCTCCTGCTGGATGCTAATCCTGGGTTAGCAGATTCATACTGTGCAATTCCTTAGGAAAGCTGGGGAGAGTTGAGTAAGGAAAAAACCCTGACTGGTTAAAAAGAAAATAATTATCTATTAATAAATAGTTATTGGCTCCTTTGTGATCAGAGGAATAAGTAATAATAATAAATACAAACACTTTCTCTCCTGTAGGGTGCCAACAGTAGCAGATACTGTGAAAATTCTTCTTTTCCCCCAATATCTTTTTATTTTTTCAGTCTCAAATCTTTTTTTTCAGTCTGTCAAAGACTCTTTGCAGAAGTGCTGCAAGAGCTGAACAGAAGATTCCTAAATTTACAGTGATCCAATATATAAATATATAAATATTGAATATTTAAATTTATATATTTAATATATAAATTTACAGTGATCCAATATACACATATAGAAATATTTATATATATACTATACTAAATAATGAATAAATCTTATGAGCTTTTCTTGGCTCACAATATAAAAATAACTTGAATTTTGGAAAAATCTTCATTTTTTAAGCATTTCATGGCCGTTTATGGAAGAGACCTTTTCCCAATTTGTGCTGTAACTACAGACAGTAAACCCAGCATTCCAAAAGCCCTAAAAACTGGAATTCCATCTGGATAAATGCAGCCAGGCTGCAAATGAGGGTGTTAAATCACTCCACGCTGTGCTTTAAGCAGCACCATCCATGCTCTGGTGCAGGGCAGGAAAAGCTCAGTAACCACTATCAAAATTCAATTCCACTGAAATCCCAGCCCAGCAGCTGTTAGGAGTCCCCAAACCCTCATTCTCCTCTTGGAAAAGCTGCAGGAAAAGCTCTGGAACTATTTAACAATATGTTTCCATCTTCTAAATTCAGTTTGAAGCGTTACAAAAGCAAACCTACCTTCCAGACCAAGTCCAAGTGTCTAAATTCAGGCAGTGCAAATCATTCATTCTGGTTTGCTAAAACAAAGAAATAAAATCCCACTCGGGTTATTTTAAGCAAACAATAAACAAAATATTTCAGTGAGGCCTTCCTGGGACAGAATATTCCAAGTACCAATAGTTTGAAGAAATCTGCACCCACTTGCCTTAATATAAATCTGAATTATGTGGCAGATGAAAAGCTTTTCTCCTCACAAAAACCATGCAACTCTCAGGAAAGTACCTGGCAGAAATATTTCCAGTCATGCAACAGCACTATGGGGCCAATTTTAGCTTCTAAAAGTGAAGGACTTTGTGGGGATTTATCCAGTTCCTGCAAATGTTTTTAACTTCCATCCACAGAACTCCTGGCAGGGCAATGCAGAAGGTGTTTTACTCTCCTATTGTTGCCTGGTGTTATTTTCCTTGACATTGTGATCAGAAGTTTGGATCCTCCTGTCTGGTCACTACTCCTTGGAGTATCCTGGTAGTGCTGCACTCTGGGTATTCCCAGGAATGTCCATCATTTGTGCTTTTCCCTGTTTTCCTTTCACAAAGTGACCACCAGCAAGGTTTTAAGACCTTCTAGCATTTGCCATCAAATAAAATGGGAAATCTTTCCTCTTGCTTATCTGCCTGGGGTTTGAGATGGAGGAAGTCTCTGCCTGCCTTGGGGTGGTGGAGAAGGTGACAAAAAGAATTCTTTGCTTGCCTGGGAGTTGTGATTCCCCTGGGAACTACAAAAACCATCTGGGAAGTAGGGAAATGTTTCTTTCCTTACCTTCCAACTCCTTTTCTCCCTGGGCAGTCCATAGATCTATTAGAAAAAGCCTTTCTCCAGCTTGCAGATCCTCTGAGGCAGAACTAGGCTGAAAGGAGTGCTTGTGCCCCAGCAGTGAGGCTGAGCGACCCCCAGAGCTGCCCAGCAGAGCTCTGGAAGCCTCTCAGGGATTTCAGGGATGCTACAACCTCCTCTGCCAAGCACTGCTAACCCTGCTGGGCTGGGAAGGGAATGGGAAGAGCATTTTGGGGAGGGCAACAGGATAAAGACGAGCAGATTGTCAGGGTTTGGGGCATTGCCTAAAAACAACCTAAAACCAACCAAGTGTGCTCCAGCTGCCAGCCAGGGCAACAGATCTGTCTTCCATGACACCTCTCTCCAGTTCCCTACTGCTCCTGGTGCCTTTGAAGGGCATGAGGGGATCAAATCATCCAAGCTGAAAGCAAAATGCAGTTGGGATCATCTGTACATTTGGGGCAAACCCAACATCCTGGCCTCTGCAACTGGAAATACTCAATCATGTGGGAGTAACACAATTTGATATAAAGGATATCTATCAAAGGAAGTTGCTGTTATGGTGAAAATTGAGGTTTCAAGAGGATCCTGTTCAAGACCTCCTTGCTGACTTTCCTTTCCTGGGCATTAGGCAGAAGATGGAGAAATTCTCTTTCCTGCTCCCTGGGAAATCAAAAAATCTTTGCATTCTCATGGTTCAACAGCTGGGCAGATGCAGAATTACAGCAACCTCATTCTGAATTCAAACCACCACCAACTGTCCAAGACTGAGGCCTTGAACAAGAGCACCTTTCTACCCAACCCCTCTGGGAAGCTGGAGCCACACAGGTTTACAGGACCATCACTGGCCACACAGCTCTCCTGCAGCTTCTCGTGCACTTCTCTGCACTGCTCTATTTCATCATTCTGCTGCCAATCCTAAAAGGATTTTTAACAGGCTTAAGAGCACCAAGGCTCCTAGGAGGGCTGGAATTTCCCTTGGAGCTCCAAGGGCTCCTGAGGCACTCTGTTTATCTCTGGCAAGTTGATGTCTTGGCAGCCCAGTGCACGTTAGGCAGGAGCTGCTGGTCTCAGGATCAGCACCATGAGAGGCTTTAAGGGTGACATCATTCCCAGCTCCCTGCTGGGACAGGGAATTCTGCAGCTCTCCCTCCTGGATTTACAATCAAAAGCTATTCCAGCTCCAAGCTTTGCCAAGAGAAGGATTGCAGCTCCATGGATCTTCTGAGCTTAGCTGACAGGAAATATAAACATGCTTACATTAAGGCACCAGATGTGTGAAGAGCTGCTGCAAAGACTTTGCTTTGTTCACTTCATTCTCAACATGAAATTTTTCCACTTAAATCAAACATAAGACTCACATCAACTTCTGGACTAACTCTCCTTCCTTCCCACTTTCTCCCATTTCTGTTTTTCCGGGGGCTTACCTGAAGGAACTGAGTCCACATAACACTTCTGAGCCTGTTTTCAAATGATTCCTGGTACAACTGATTCTCATCATCATCATCACCATCATCATCTTCTTTTACCAGTTCTAGCTCCAAGTTTGGAAAAAGGTTCCCTTTCCTCCCAGAAAGATGAAGAGGAGAAGCCTCATGACACTTCCTGGCCCTTTCTGGTTCCTTGCAGAGCCTTTTCCCTGGGAAGATTTGTATTATGGTGAACTAGAAGGAGAAGGAGGAGCAGAGCAACCCCGTGCTTGCTCCTTAATTTCTGGAGAAAAGCAAAACTTCATCCTTTGGGGAGGAATTATTCCTGGTGTCAGGAAATTTACTGGTTTTCTGCTGCCTTTAGCTTTTTCTTTTCATGACTTACATTAATTCCTCAAGCCCCAGTGAATGCTCCCTCACCTTTTTATGTTTCCTTCCATTTATTTCTAGGATAGAAAATGGATCAATAATAATCACCAAGTTGAAAATTACACTTGCTGCTCTCCTACAGAATTAAACACAGCTTTCCACAATTTCACTCTTCTCTGACACAGGTTCCCAAGTGGTTTCACTGAAATTTAGCAAGTTTTTAAGGAAGCTGAAGAGAAAAACCTTTTAAGATCAGAATGCTGCAGTCAAACAGAGTTACACAGAAGCCTGAGGGCAAATCCTCTGAGGGCAGTGGAGGAGTGGCAGGCGAGCTCCAGCTAAATCAGAATTTCCCTGGCAGAGGCTGCAAGGAACCCCAGCTGGGGTCAGAGAGCAGTTCAAGAGTGCAGCACCCCGGGGTGGGCACAGAGCCCTCCCTGGCAGAGCCCTGGGGGAGGAGGAGCTGGCAGGGCAGGACCAAATCATCCAAGGGACCTTCACAGCCCCACTTGTGGGGCTTTCCCTGAGGGAGGAGCAGCACTTGGCTGTGGTCAGCAAGGGTTCAGCTGTGGGCACACAGGGCAGGGCACACCCAGGGCATGGATAACCCTGATTTTTCACTCTCCTCAGATCTCTTTATTTCCTTCAGTTATCTGCAAACCCAGTTTGTCCAAACCTACAGCTCTGGGAGGTGCTGAGTGCAGCTCTCTCAGCCTTGAGGAACAATTCCAGAGATCCTGAATCAAAGGTCACATAATGGCAGGAACAAACAGGATCCATTTTCATTATTTTCTTTTCTGTTTGCTCTGGAAAGGCACTTAAATAAAAACTTCCTGCAGGTGTGGGAAGTGGCTGGACATGGTGTGGTCACTGAGCAGCAGGAGTGGAAGGAGTGCACATTAGCCAAAGGAATATTCCAGCAGGAAAATCGGGGAATGGGGAACAAAATGCAGTTTTACACTGCTTTGTTTGCCAGGATTTGGGAATACAAGGGTGAGGCTGTGGCAGCTTTCCAAGGTGGAGCTGGAATATGTTCATTCCCAAACTAATTCCTTTTCTTTTTCAGACCAGAACTACAGGAACACAGCACTGGGGGCTCTCAGAAGCTTCTTCACTGTCAGTTTTGGAGATAGAAAACATCCAGGCTCATCCTCTAGCTGAGTAGGATTAAAGGTTCTAAATCAGCTGCAGTGAAAAGAGCTAAAAACTTCAATTAAAATAAAACACACAAGTGCAGAGTCACTGACATTGGGAGGGTTTTTAACTTGCCTTACAGGATCTGTTTCTTACATCAACGCTTCAGCAGAGAGGAACTGAGTAGAAAATCTCCTTTAATTTTAGCACTGGAGAAATTCCAAGTGCTGCTGAGAGGTCTGAGTATCTCCCTGCTTTAATCAGGGGGGTGGTGCCTATGGCTTTTTGCAGTTAAAAAGAGTCAGGAAGAGTAAAAATTACACAGCCACAATCCAACCCTACATTATTTATGCACAGATTGCATCCTTTTGTCTATGACCTCTTCCAGACATCTCTATTTCAGTCACTTATGTGCAAAAAGTGGCAAAATTCAATTAGAAAGCCAACTCAAATCTGTTATTTACCACACAGTCATCTGTGTTTTACCTTTTTTGGGACAATCATTAACATTACAGACAGAAATATTCTTCTTTTTGTTGAGGTGATGACAAGCAGCATCCTGGACTCAGAGCCCTGAACATCCAGGTTAGGCCAAAGACATTTGGGATTTTTTTTTCCTACTACAAAATGACAAGGAAAAAAAAAAAAAAGAAAATGGCCAGGAAAATAATATGACTGCTAAGAAAATATTGAATTACCAGCACTCGTCCTCCAAAGATGTAACCTTTATTTCCCAGCACAGCACATGTGTGAGCTGCTCGAGGCTGAGGTGGATCTCCACCCTGAAAGAAGCAAAAGAATCCTTCAGAACACCAGAAACCTCCTGGACAGTTTTATTTTCTGACCTACAAATCATCAGGAACTGCTACTAAAACCCCTGGAAATCACAACATAAAATTTGATGCTATATCCACGTGCCCAAAAGTGCTCCTTGTGTAAATCAGAACTGAAGGTGGCAAAACTGGCTTTGACTTTGCAATGGTAATTTTACATTTTGCATCTGGTTTTATAGGGATTTTAGAACACCTTGTGAAGACCATAAGAAGCTGCCAGACACTGTTTAAAATATACAACTTCTGCTGAGTTCCTACATAAACTCACCTGGATTTTATGAACTTTAGAGAACATTTTCATCTCAGTAAGGCAGAGCTCTCCTGTTACATGTGACAGGTTATCCATGGTAACTACACATGGATACAGATTTCCAGAGGGCTGGAGGAACTGGGAATGCTCCCCTGGAGAGGAGAAGGCTCCAGGGAGAGCTCAGAGCCCCTGGCAGGGCCTGAAGGGGCTCCAGGAGAGCTGCAGAGGGACTGGGGACAAGGATGGAGGGACAGGACACAGGGAATGGCTCCCACTGCCAGAGGGCAGGGATGGGTGGGAGATTGGGAACTGGGAATTCCCACATTTGCTGTGGCTGCCCCTGAATCCCTGAAGTGCCCAGGACCAGGCTGGACAGGGATTGGAGCAGCCTGGGACAGTGGAAGGTGTCCCCAATTTTCTAAAGCACAATAATTATTCAAAAGTCAGTAAAATCCCAGCAGTGTCAAGATATGAGACTGAAAATCACTCACTCGAATTGTGGGTTGAGACCAAGTCTGTGTGGTTGTATCAAAAACATGAACATCATTGTGCCATCCCCAGAAAATCTGCCCCTCCTAAAAAAAAAAGAAGAAATTAAAGAAAAAAAGATAAGATTTTATTTTAATATTATTCTGCTTAGTGAAGGACACAAACCTGGAAGGGATCTGTCCAAACAGAAAATACACTAAACCAGGCAATTTCATGAAAAGGTGTGGTGATATTTTAAGAATGCTGCAGCAGCTTAGATTCACTTGAAGGTCAGCAGCACCCAGGGATTTTCAGGCTGCTAACACCTGAAAATTGGCTTTGGGCCCCAACATCAGACACTGCAGCAAATTTCACCTTCTAAACTTTGTTGTAACACAGTGAGAAATTAAGAGATTGTAAAAAACCAATTCTTGGGTGTCAGTCTTTAATATTTGATGTCAGGAGCTTCCTGTCAATACTCTGCTCAGTCATCTTTGTACTAATTATAAGGAATTACTGTAGGAAAGTTGATAATCCAGACATCCTTCTGGAAAGTAATTCAATAAATTAAGTGAGAGTATTTGTCAGCTAGACTTGGGAAGTACCTAATGTTTCGTCAAAGAAATAAACTATAAAAATTATTAAATTAAATTATAAAAATTATTAATTTTTTTCTGAGATTTTCAGCTTTAAAATATACCTTCAGATTAAAATCCTGCCTTCTCCCTGCTTGGACAGCATTTAATTCACTGCACTCCAAGCCCAGCACTGGGAGTTTGGAATATGTGGAACAACCACCACTCCCTACGTGCAGTATCTGGAATTTCAGACCTAAAAAAGATTCCAAATTTGCATTTCTGCTGATGCTATAAATAAAAGAAAAATCAGATTTTCATGCTCATCAAGGGTGGTAAAAAGGATCTTTTTTCCCCAATCAGAAAGCAGCAATGAGTGGGAATGGGGACAAATCTCTTACCCAAAACGCATCGTGGACATCGAAACAATCACTGAGCTCGTTGTGCTTCCTGCAGCCATAGCCTCCAAAATAAATTAGCCTGAAACAACAAAACCATTCTTCTGTAGATAAGATGAAAATGAATAAGCTGCAGTAATGAGTATTTTGGATTGATAGTGTTTATATAGCAGTAATATAAACAAGGAGAGCATGTTGTGCTGCACCTGCTGACGCAAACCCCAACAAGGCGAAGGTCACAGCCACGCCCTCAGCAAAGCTGCCTGAAACCCACACAGGGAAATCATTCAGGACACCTCCAAGCCTCTGCTCCTCTCCCCAAAAGTTCATTTCCAGTGCTGTCCTCAGGCAAAAATGGGAAATAAACCCCAGGACAGTGAAATGCCTCCTTCTCTGCCTTCCCTAGTGAAGTTCACATGCACCTGCTGCATTTTTTGTTTTCTGTGTCCAATTTTTGGCAAGAAATGTTCCCAAGGTTTGTCCCACAGGACACAAAAAGTCTCTTTTTGGCTTAAAATAAAATTTTTCAACCAAGCACCACTGAACCTCCCATTGCAAGGATCCTCACACACCTCCCAGCCCAATATTCCCCCCAGGAAAGGGCCATTTATACAGAATATTTTTTTTCCATCAAAGGGTTCCATTCTATCATCTACAACAGGTCATTTTCTAGCATGCAGGTGACACAACACTTTGAATAAATGCATTTAGTTTTGAATAATCTTGTGCTAACAGCTAGGGAGTTGTTCAAATATCTGTATTTTCTATCTCCTGCAGTTAAATTGAATTACAAAACCAAGATCTGGCACCCAGGGGCATTGCACAGCTTATGCAAAACCTCCTTGGATGTGGAGTCCAGAAAGACATAAATCATTTCCATCTGATAATGTGCACTATAAATCACATCCTGACTTGTTTGTAACAGGTTCAATAACAAATCTCTGGCAGGGCACCTGCTTGTGATCACTTCTGCCACATGACCCAGACATTTTCCATAATAAACAGAAAATCTGGAGTATTTCTGTTTAGCCAGGTCTGTTTTCTAAACACACTTAGTCACTTTTGCAACACAAATGTCCAGGCTGACTCGGTCCCTGCAAGATAAAGATAATCCCTGAAATGCCTCTGCAACTGCCAGCTGTTAAAATCCTTGGGAATACACTGCATGGATTTACTGCAGGTAATAATTTAATGCTTAAAATAATGAATATTGCAGAGAAAATAATTTTATACTGGTTTTTAACGTGTTAAAATAATATAACAGATGCATGATAGCTTTCTGATGTGTAACACATTCCACAAACTTGCCCTAGATATCCCAGCCTCTCCTAAAGTGGGGTTTTATTTATTAGTTCAGCTCACACGTGAGAAAACTCTGGTACAAAGTTGTTACAAAATCCCCCAGCAAGTCAAGCTAAAAATCAGAGTTTCCTCTATCCCAACCCCGAGTTGTTTTCACTTTGTAACCCTTTCTCTCTGCAATTAACAGAAATTAATTATTTTGGATGTGTTACCTGTTTTTGTACACCCAGCAGGAAAGTTTGTCACGAGGTGTGGGAGGTTGACCTTTAAAATTTGTGATTTTTTTCCACCTGTAGGTTCCGGTTTTTGTTCTCAAATTGACATAATACAGCTTGAAAGGAAAGAAAAATGACAATGTTTTCAGAAAAAACACAAATCACCCCAGAAAAAACAACCCCCCACCCCCAGAAGCCTGGAAGTAACAGAGGAACTGGCAGTGAGTTTACAATGGCAAATACACCACAAAAACAAAGTTAAAATGGGAGAACTGGCAGAAAGTTTCACCAGAGGCCCCATTTCACTGATTTCCTAGTCAGGAGTCAACTCTGACTTTATTTGTATTCCATTATGAGACAAATGATTTCATCTATTTTGTAATTCAGTTTTCAGTTACAAGGAAAGCTGGTAGCTCTCATTTAACCTTAATTATTACCTGATTATTAAAGCAGTGAATTGCTATCAAAGAGCAAAAAGAAAAGTGATATTCAGAGATTAGTCTCAATTAAGGTTGTCAGAATACTTTTAAAAACCAACTGGGAAAGCACTGGCATAAATATAGATGGTTTTAAAAAAATAAAGCTGTTCCTCAAATTTCTCTTTAATTCAAATACAAATACACCAAATAAACAGCAAGGTCAGTATTAATACTTATTAAAATACAATATTATGGGGGAAAATAGACCACCATACCCGATTGCTGTATCCTTTATCATCAAATCCCCCAAAAATGTACAGCTTGCCATTGATGCTGGCCCCACAGCTGCCTGACATGGAGGTGGGTAACTCCCCTTCCATCAGGTGCATTGTCCTGCAATGAAAAAAAATACAATCAGTCCCTTCCAGTCTGCCAAAATGTAACAATCCCAAACAGATTTATTCAGAAGTTTTACACTTCAAAGTTGAAAATACAGTTTGGGCCATAGCTGGAGTAGGAGCTGCAGGTGAAGTTGGGCTCCTGTGGTGGAAGAGAACTTCCAGATGCATATTGTGTGTTTATAAAGTATCTTGATTTTTCTGGAAGTGAAATTCACATTAGGAGAGCTTTAGCAGAGCTGAAACGTTAATTACTCAGAATCTGGAAATATTATTAACTCCTTATTCAGAATCTGGAAATATTATTGACTCCAGGAACTCCTGAAATGAGAATCTGGCACTGCTGGGATGTCAGAAATGGAAAACTGAGGCTCTGCTGTGCCCTGCTCTCAGCTCACTCAGTGTGGAGCTGTGCTCAGAGCTCAGGCAGGCCAGGAGATCCTGGTTAAATATAACCTGGAAAATTCTCTCTATCCCAGATCACCTCCCTGGGAGCACAGAAAGGAAAACCAAGGGAGTGTGAAGGGGCTTTGGGCAGCCCTTCCCACAGGAAAGGACAGCAAATCATGGTCTGCAGGGAGAAGGAAATGGGGGGAAAGGGGCAAGAGAGAGAAAGGGGAAAAATGGGGCAAGAAAATGGGGGAAAGGGAAGAAATGGCAGGAAAGGAAAGGGGGGAGAAGAGAAGAGAAGAGAAGAGAAGAGAAGAGAAGAGAAGAGAAGAGAAATAGGGGGGGAAGGAGGGAAACAAAAAAAGGCGGGGGGAAGGAAGAAACAAAAAGGGGAGGGAAAAGAAGATGGAAAGAGAAAAAAGGCAGGAAAAAAACAAAGTGGAAGGAAAAAGGGCAAGTTCTGAGTTATTTTTGGGAGGAAAAAAAGAAAGTGGAAGGAAAGAGAAAAAGGGGAAGTTCTGAGTTATTTTTGAGTTGCAATGCACATGGAATTAATACAAAAAATAATAAATACATAACTGTAACTAGATCAGGAGCCCAAGTAGCCAGTGTTTAACTGTTCCAACATAACAGTGAATGTAAAAAACCTCAGCCAAAATAAACTGCCAAGCAAACACACCTGTGCTAAGAGAGCCTGGAGGCAGCCATCCCCACCACTCCCTTGCACACAACAACTGGCCTTCAGCAGGGACTGTGCCAGCACAGGTCTGCCCCTCAGTGCTGACATTAAACACTGCTCTTTAACATGCCCAATGTCCCTGAAGGCTTTTCCCTGCAGATCAGTGGCAGAAACAGCTCCAGGTAATAGAATATAATAATTCAGTGTCAGTGGTGGCACTCACCAGAGCCCACTGTCCATGTCATAGATCCAGAGCTCATCGCTGGGCAGATAAACTTCATTCTCCTCAATGGACTGAAAGGGAACATGAAAATGCTCAATCAGTTCTGCTTTTTGTGTCTGCACGTGAAATGCCAAGCCATGTTACTCAGCAACACTCAATGATCTCAAGGACATCAAAGTCACACCCCAGTGTAACTGCTCTGATCAGAAAATTAATTTATTTTAAAAATAAACAACTCATTCCTCCTCACGACTGCTCAATAAAGGCACAGATTGACCAAATTCTCATTTTGCCAAGAAAAGATGTGCAACAACATCAACCAGATTTGAAGCTCCTGAATTAAAACTCATTTTAGATACTTTTTATCAGGAGCTGTTTCCATGGGCATAGTGGAAAAATAAAAACCAGAATATAAAAATGGGCTGAAAACACAAAAAGTACTTGCAGCAGTAACTTGAAAGTTAGGTGTCAAATATAAAGGAGAAAATTAATTCTTCTGTGGAAAAAAAAAGATTTATGAAGAGTCCTGAACAGAGGTCATTAAGAAAGATAAATAATTTAGGAAATAATGATGAGGAAAAACAACAAACAGGAGAGGAAGCCCAAAAACATGCAGTACTCGTGGTGAGTAACAACTACAGCATTAATTACTGCCTTGGCACTAGGAAGAAATTAAAGCCTGGCAGTGAGTAAGCAGCCAGAGTCAGTAAACAAATAAAAACTGCCTCAAAATTAAACGAATATGAGGAAGTTAAACACAAAACTGAAATTTAATTAGTGACAATCCAGTTACTGATATTGACGACTTGCCTTCGGATGTTGTTTTATTATGAATTTCTCACTCTGAGGGGTGCCAAGGACCTATTTTTGGTGATTTATTCTGCCAGGCACCTCTGCTCTGCTGTTACACACCCCTGGCAGCCTCTGCAAGGAGCACAAGCTGACTCAATTTCATCTGGAGATGTCAGAGGCCGAGCACCTGCTCCAGAAGCAGCTCTGAGCAAACACACTGATGCCAAAAATAAAGTTTGCTGGGCAGGAGTCCAGCAGCAACACGTGAAAAATGATTTATCTGTGTAAAGGGCTGCTAATGGAGCAACAATTTTCACAATATTTTCAACATATAAATACGTAATACTACCAAGAACACTTGCAAAGTTTATCTGCTAAACTTCACATACATTGTTTTGAATGTGCCATGAACCCACAATTTTTCATTAGAAAACTTTTGAAAACATTGTGATCATTAGTTCAACCTCAGTTTTAAAGACCAGAGCATAAAAACTACTAAGATTACCAGTGATTTAGGAGATATTTAGTTCTACAGAGTATTATGGAGTTTCAATGCAGGAGTTTCCCACTAGAGTTCTTTCCTTGAGTACGAAGGACAAGCTTTGAACACTTTAAAGTTACCTCACCATGAAAAAATATAAATAGAATATGAAATATCTTTATAGAAATAACAGTTTCCACCTGATCAAGACCAGGAATTACTCCAAGCACAGGTATTTGCAATTTTATGGGCCAGGTGTACAGACAGACAACACGAACAGATAAATATGAACAGAAAAATAACAGGTAAAATGAAGTGGGTGTATTTAATGTAGTATCATTCTTATCTCCCTTTTGGGTTGAATTCACAGCGTTAAAAGACACAAGGATTTATTTATGACAGAACCAGAAGTGTTCTTTTTAAAAAGAAAAAAAAATTGTGGGTGGGTTTCAGCCTGCCACCAGCTTGTTTTTGAGGCGACAACAGCGCTTTCTACGGGAGAAAAACGCGCTGTAAGCACCACACAACTCCTAATAAATAAAAAACACGTGCACTCAGCAGCGAGGACACGAATCACACCCTGCAAAAACCGAGCCACAAATTACAGCGTCGAGGCTCGAAGGGAGACGCGCGCTGAGGAGCGGAGCGGCGAGGGCGCGTCGCAAGGGGCCGGGAGCGAACCGGCTCCACCAGCCCTTCCCCACACGGGCTGCGCGACGGAGCGGCTGCGAGCGGAGCAGGAGGAGGGCGCTGGTCGCGTAGGGAAGGGCTGGCGGGACGAGGCGATGGGAGCGGCCCCGCCGTGCCCTGAGCGCCATCCCCGCCGTGCCCTCAGCGCCGTGCCCTCAGCGCCATCCCCTCAGCGCCTCCCGCCGCCATTCGAAGGGCGCGCGGCCGCCGCAGCCAATCAGCGCCCGCGCCGCAGCCCCGCGCGCCCGCCGAGGGCTGAGGGCCGGCGGGGGAACCCCCCCCGCTGCCCCGCCCGGGGCTCCGCTCCCCGCGCCCGGAGCTCCGCTCCCGCCACCCCTTCCCGGCCCCCCCGCCCGCCTTACCACGTATCCGCCCCACACGTAGAGAAAGTTGCCGTCCACCACGGCGCAGTGGCCGCTGCGCTCCTCGGCCACGCAGAACTGATCCGCGGGGTCCGCCGCCATCTTGGGGGGGAGGAAGAGGAGGAGGGAGGAGGAGGAGGGAGGAGGAGGAAGCGGCTCGGCCGCCTCAGGGCTCGCGTCCCGCCACCGCCTCCTCCGGGTGAAGCTGCGGCTCCGCCGCCGGTCGCTCCCCTGGGGCGGACGGGAAGCGAGGAGGGTCCAAAGTGTGGGGCGGCACCCGGCGCGCGTCGGGATGGGAGCCCCGCGCTGGGCGCGGTGCCGGGCAGCAGTGCCGGGCTGGGGCGTGAGGCGGGATAAACCGTGCGGGAGGATGTGAATAATGCGGGAGGATGTGAATAATGGGCGCGAGAGGAGGAAAGGAGCGCCGGGAACAGGAGAGCTAAACGCAAACCACAGGGCAAGAAGGGAGGGAGGGAGGAGCTGGGTCCCGAAGCGGGACGGGGCTTAAGGCTCCGGGCAAGGACATGGAGTGATGGACAGGGGGAATGGCTTCGAACTGCCGGAGGGCAGGGATGGATGGGAAGTTGGGAAGGAATTCCTCCCTGGGAGGGTGGGGAGGCCCTGGAATGGAATTCCCAGAGCAGCTGTGGCTGCCCCTGGATCCCTGGCAGTGCCCAAGGCCGGGCTGGACACTGGGGCTGGAGCAGCCTGGGACAGTGGAATTGTCCCTGCCATGGCAGGGGTGGGATGAAATCGGCTTTAATGTCCCTTCCAGCCCAACTCATTCCATGATCCTGTGGATTCTGTGATGAGACAAGCACAGCAGAACTCCCTGTCCCTCTGAAGGTGAGACAAGCCACGCTCCTGCCAGGAGCAGCAGCTATGAAATGGCAGCTGATGTTAATTAAACAGTTGGACAGTTCCAGTTCTTACTCTGTTTTATCAGCCACTGAGTTAGTTCCAGCTGAACTCTGTGTCCGGCTGGAATCAATGGAATTCAAAATAAAACAGCTCTTCAGAAACAGTAGAGTAGAGGCTGATGTTAATTAAACAGTTGGACAGTTCCAGTTCTTACTCTGTTTTATCAGCCGCTGAGTTAGTTCCAGCTGAACTCCGTGTCCGGCTGGAATCAAAGGAATTCAAAATAAAACAGGTACAGCTCTTCAGAAACAGTAGAGTAGAACTTGGGAGAAATGTGCACTTTAGCATCTTATAAAACAGCATCAGAAAGTAATTGTCAAGATTTCCTTGTGACAGTAGAACATACATTTCCTCTGCTGGATTTAGGAGGGAAGATGTTAATTATTCACATTGATAAACTGGTAATATTAATCACAGACTCTCCTGGACTGGAAGGGACCCACAGGGATCAGCCAGGGCAGCTCCAGGCCCTGCCCAGACCCCAACAACCCCACCCTGGCATCCCTGGCAGCTCCTGGAGCTCTGGCAGCCTCGGGGCTGTGCCCATTCCCTGGGGAGCCTGGGCACTGCCAGCACCCTCTGGGGAAGAGCCTTTCCTGAAATCCAACCCAAACCTGCCCTGGCACAGCTCCAGGTATTCTCTCAGTGGTGACACAGAGATCAGCACCTGTCCTGAACTCTTGAAATGAGGCAATGTACGGACGGTGCATTGGGATGGTGGTTAAATGCAGGAGTCAGCATTTGGGAGCGGTAAAAAAGCCACGGGAAGCAGACAAACTCTGTCCAAAGGTCTCTAGGTCAGGTAGAGCTGCAATGTGCTGCCTCAGGAGATGGGATTTTGCCAGTGGAGCAGTGACAGACATGGCAATGAGCTGCTTGTCAGTGCAACAAAGCAATCCCGTGGATCCAGGTGGATGCACGCTGGATGATCCTGGAGCACTGGGCTCTCTCCAGTCACTCTCCAGCTGCTGTGATGTCCAGCAAAGCCACGGGAGGTGACAGAGATCTGGGCATGGCTTTCAGAGCTGCAGATGGCTCAGTGGAACACACGGCTGCAGCTCACACTGGAATACTTTTATATCTCTGGTGGGAGGCTCCAGGCAAGCTAAGAGAGCCCCCACATCCAGCAGGATGCTGTAGGAGTGTGCTTTACATTCCCTGGCTGGTCACAGCTTCAGAGAAAAGTATTTTTGGATGAGGGGCACATCCCTTCTCCAGGTGCACCTTCCTTCATGTGGCGAGACAGGAGCTGAATGGCAGCATCAGGTTTTCTTAGAAGGAGAATAAGCAGTAATTTTAGCAAATGAAGGTACTTACGTAAGAATTGGGCTTATAATTTGCACCTAGCTGCATGCCTGTGACAAAAAAAATGAATCATATTTCCTGCCAAAATAGCTGAGACCTGTCAGATGGCAGCTCTTTGTCTGAAGAGAGTAGCAGCAGCTTCACCCATGAGCTCACTCCCGATGAGGAGCAATTATAAATTCTGAGAATGGGCTATGGAAAACAGCTGACATTTTCTGTCTGTCTTTAAATCCCTGCAGTCTCTCGAACAAACTCTTTCAAGAGTTGCTTTGTGAGCCTTGTGTGGAATCAAGCTGTACTTTGAGAGATGGGGAGGAGTGTTTGAATGAAATATCAGGTGTTTTCCATCTGGAGAGAAGGCAGCTACTCCACAATCCTGGAACTGTGGCTGTCCCTGGATCCCTGGAAGTGTCCGAGGCCAGGCTGGATGGGGCTTGGAGCAACCTGGGAAAGAGGAAAGTGTCCCTGCTGTGGCAGGGGGTGGGATGAGATGAGTTTTAAGGTCTCTTCTCATCCAAACCATTCTGGGACGCTGTGATTCTATAAACACAGCCCTGGAGAGCATCCTGTGCTCACAGGACCAATTCACAGTCAGGTGTGTTTGATGGATGTTTTGTGGCAAGGAAATCTGAAGTGGGAGAGACTCTGGAGTGCTGGAGAGGCAGAGGAGCCTGTGCTGGGCCTACAGGGAACAGCAGGGAGAAATATTGTGAGCTACAATACCTGTAAAGGAACAAAGTGATACTGTGGGTAATTGTATTGGGTAACTTGTGCCGATCACAGCAAGTGTTTTATGGAATCAGGGAATTGTTGAGGTTGGAAAAGCCCTCTATGAAGGTGGAGTCTGTCCCATGTCCCCATACGCCACATCCACACGGTGTTTAAATCTTCCAGCCCCTTCCCAGCTCCGTTCCCTTCTCCAGCCCCTCCATGGCACGAGGGGCCCGGAGCTGCCCTCAGGACTGGCGGTGCCCAGCAGAGCAGCTCAGGGGACAGTCCCTGCCCGGCCCCGGCGCTGTCCCCACACGGCAGAGCGGGGCCGGGCCGGGCTCCTCCCGCCTGAGGGGGCGGCCCGGCCGCGTTTGGCGCCATCGCCGCCATGGAGCCCGAGCGGCTGCGGCGCCGCCTCGGCTCCGCGTTCCGCCTGCGGGGGCTCGTCCTGCGCCCGTGAGTAGCGCGGGGCCCGGCCCTGCTCCGGTCCGGACCCTGCTCCGGTCCGGACCCTGCTCCGGTCCGGACCCTGCTCCGGACCCGCGGGGACCGGCCCCGGGGAGCGCCGGTGCGGCACCGGGCCGGGGCCGCTCCGCGTCCTCCTCGGGATGCGGGGCTGCCTTTCCCACCTCCTCCTCCTCCTTCCCCCGCATCGCGGCCTCCGCAGGCTCCTCCAAAGCCATCTTTCGTCTGTCCTGCTGCTGCAGGCCCCTTCCTTCCATCCCCGTCATGACCCTGGGTGCGCCAAGAGCTGCCCATGGTGTCCCCTCGGAGCTCTCCCTGCTGCTGGTGCCGGGTGTTTATTGAGGTTTTTTTGTCTGCCTCTGACCCTGACAACCCTGGGGTCTGAGTTTCACTTGCCTCTCTTGTGCTCAGCGTTCTTTGCTAGAGGAAGGAATGGCATTTGCAAAGACAGGAATGGTATATTTCCAATGTAATAGGATGTGTTATTTAGAGATGCCAAGGTCAGTGAAAAGGGATTCCTGCTTGCAGTGGAAGGTGTCATGATGTAAAAGAGACTGGGTCTCCCCTCACTCTTATTTTCCCTTTCTTTCTTGTGTGTGTTAATATCAATTAAATTCTGTTGTGGTTGGGATGTGATTATTTTGGACAGTGCCCTGATACTTTCATTAGAGAGGAGCACAAGTCCAGAACTCCTGACTCCACAGTTCCATGAGCTGAGACACTTTGAAGGTCAGGCTGATCACAAAATGCCACTTAGGTTGGCCAGCAGATGACATTAATAAGAAAATTTTTATCTTTAATGTGAGACTCTTGTCTAAGGTTGAGGGGAAAACCGGATTTCTAAATCTTACGTTATTGAGAATTAAAATAACTTCTGTTTCAAATACATTGCTGAACTGGAGCAGGTCCTGTGGGGGCTGCAGGGTGGTCCTGGGCTGGAGCCGTGGGGGAAGCAGGAAAGGCTGGAAGCTCTCTCTGGTGACATCCCAGCTTCAGGGCTGCACCCGGATTTGGAGTCCAAAGTGAGGGATGTGGAGCTGCTGGAATGAGTCCAGAGAGGCCATGGAGCTGCTCCAAGGGCTGGAACCCCTCTGCTCTGGAGCCAGGCTGGGAGAGCTGGGAATGTTCCCTGGAGAGGAGAAGACAAGCATCCAGGGAGAGCTCAGAGCCCCTGGCAGGGCCTGAAGGAATGGGATGGGATTTAAGGTTCCTTCCAATCCCAACCATTCTGGGATTCCATGATTTGAGGGTCAGAGAACCTGGCATGGGGAGGATGTGAAGGATTTGGGTTGATTCAGCCTCAGGAAGGAAAGATTCACAATGAGCTAATCCCAGTCTTCCTAAAAGTGAGAAGTGTTCTCAAGGATGCACAGTGACATGGCAAGAGGCATTTAATTATTCACTGTAATAGTAATTAAACCTTGGAGTTGATGGAGTAGAGAAGTGCTGGAGTCTCCCTCAATGGAAGTTTTCAGGGCTTGGCTCCACGGGGCTCTGGACAGCATAACCCAAGCTCTGCTTCCAGGAGAAGGTTGGACCACAGGGTCTCCAGAATTCCCTTCCAACATGGAATTTTTGTGTGAAGCTGAGGTTCTCCACATCTTTTCCCTGATAATTTTAATCCAAATGATTTTTTCTCTGACTTAAACCAATGTGCTATTATGCAGAACTAATGATTTCTGCTTTTAACCACCAGCCATGTGGTGATGATGTGCACACCTGCCAAAATCAGCTCAGTTTGTGTCAACTATTGAACATTAATTGCTTTTTGTGCTTTCTCCTCTGGGATTAGGGATGCCCTGAAGTATCTCACTGAAGCTTTCCAGTCCACCAGTGAGGGAGAACTTGACGACATAATTGAAAATGTCATCGATGCCGTTGAAAAACAGCCTTGTAAGTAAACAATTTATTTTCCTTGAGCCAGTTCTCCTGGCATTTCTGATGTCATCAGGACAAAGACAGTGACTGGCAGCAGAGGCACTGAGGTGTCGTTGTAGTGTAAAGGGTTGATGGAGATAAATGGATTTTTTGGCCCTTTATTTTGGTTAAACACAGGTTTGCAGTGTCAGCAGAGCTGGCAGTGCAGAATATCCTGACTTTTCCAAGAGTAGTAACATTATTCAGTGACAGTTACTAAAAGTTTGTCTGGACATCTTTGTACCTGAAACTGTCATTTTAAATATTAATCCAAGAGTAGTAACATTATTCAGTGACAGTTACTAAAAGTAACATCTTTGGACATCTTTGTACCTGAAACTGTAATTTTAAATATTACAGTGGGGAGAGTCTATTTACAGGACACAGGGAATGGCTTCCCATTGCCAGAGGGCAGGGATGGATGGAATATTTTGAAGGAATATTTTGATAGAATATCTTGAAGGAATTCTTACCTGTGAGGGTGGGGAGGCCTTCAAACACATTTCAATTATCAGTTTAAATCCATGAAAACAACAATGTACAATCTCCAGAATTCTGTTGGAATACTTAAGGCAGCAATCCTTGTGATAATGTTCTGGAACCAAATTAACCTCCAGAATGTGAGAGCTCAGCTTTAGCATATTTGTGATATATTTGGCAGCTTTGCATGAGCTATAATTGTCTTGTTCTCCATGTTTGGGGAATTCAGGGTGGGCACAGAGTGTTTTTCCCTAGGAACGTGTCCTTTTGGTGGCAATATTAAGTGATCCATCTGTGTGTCATTACAGAAAACATGAATTATTTGTGTGTATTCCCGTGAGGAGACTCAGCCATTTAATGTGAAATGTTGGAGACTCACTTCCTTCCTTGCTGCAGTTTTAATCCTTGGGATTTTTCTTTCCAGTGTCATCCAACATGATTGAGCAGCCCCTGGTGGAAGCAGCTGTCCAGGAATGCAGCCGGGCCCCGGATGAGGCCATGTGAGGGTGACATTAAAAATGTTATGGGGACTTCTGGGAGCTGCTGGCATTTCCTTGTTCCCCCTGGGAAATGAATGCCAGGCATTGTCTGCATCATTGCTCTGTGCTTTTGCCTTCCTGCTGCTGCCTTTGCTCCCATCCAGCCCCTGTCCTAGCTCAGCCTTCCCAAGGCATCACCAGATTGCTCCTCAGAGCCCATTTTCTCTCCTCCAGGGGGCCCTGAAAAGAATCTGGAATTCTGGAACTCAGCTGCTGGGGTTGTGTGCTGGGTGTGCTGCAGGTGGAATATTAACCAGCACTTCTGGCCATGCTTTATTTGCTTTGCTCTAGATGAAAGTTATCTCAAGTTACTTTTGTTCCTTTCTTTTCTGAAAGCACTTTGGAAAAGTTTTCCTCTGGGGTGCCTGCTCCAGCTTTTTTGTTTAGTTTTTTGAAGCCCTGATTGATTTCCCTTCTGTGATAACAAAGTGTGGAGCAATTACTGGAGTTTCTGAGCACTTTGTGATCCTGATGGATGTGTTTCCTTTCGTGTTCCCATCGTGATGCAAAGCATGAGAAGAGATGGTTTGCTGGGCATGTCAATTAGATCCTGTCATCTCAGCCTCTCAGGATGGAGAAAATTTGGGTTTAACTTTCCTCCTTGCTGTTGGAATCTTTATGAGGCAGACTTTTCTTTGTGATGCTTTTTTATACTTAATTTGCTCCAGAACTGAAGAGAAATCCATATGTACAGATTCTCAGTGCAGAGTCCTGAAGGGAAAAGCTCTACAGATCACAGAGACAAGTCTTTTTCATTATTTAACTAAAAGATGCAGGAGAAAATAGACTAGAAATATATAAACTATATATAAAATAAGAGAAGTGGTGATGATAGTGAACAAAACAAATGTCATTTTAGCCAACGTATTTGTCAGTTTGTTTCATCCACTTCATGGAATCACAGAATGGTTTTGGTTGGGAGGTAACATTCAGTTAATGCTGTCACTGTTCTTATTTCAGAGAAAATGTTTTCAACATTATTGGAGCCTTTGACATCCCACGTTATATTTATAATTCAGAAAGAAAGAAGTTTCTGCCGTAAGTCTCCCATATTTTAAGTTTCAAGCACTCCCTGTTTTATGAACAAAGCCTCTATTTCTATAGGATAAGTCTGGTTTTAATCTTTCTCTCTTGGCTCTGTTCAACTGAAGCCTGAGTGAGAAAAGTAATAAATGTTTAAGGCCATAAACCAAGTTTATTCCACCTAATGAATAAAAAAGACAGTGAGGCTAAGGACATACATCACTAAAGGTAGTTTGGGGTTATTTTTTTTCCTCACATTGGGCTGTTTAAATTTATTTTTTTAATAAATTTGATGTGTCTGCTGCCTGTATTTATTTCTTAGCCTGTATCTTGCAGCTCCCTGAAGCCCTGGGGGGTTTCTAAGGAGAGCTCCAAACAGTAAAAAAGAAAAATTAGGAGCAGCTGGTGAGAAACTGGAGGAATAATGCTTTTGTTCACAACTGCTTAAAGGCATAACTGCTTTTTTTCAAATGGATTTCTGCAGAGGTCTCTTTGGGTGGAGGGATAAATCTCAAGGCCTGGGAGTTAGAGGGGAATGAAGTGGATGCAGAGATGCAGACACGCAGGATCCCGAGCAGGAATGTACCTGAATCATGGTGCAGCTTTTGCAGCCTCCCGGACCTTTCAGAGCAAGAAATCATCTTTATGTGGGGAACATCCCTTCTTGACATCCTGATTGTGTTCATTCCTTGCAGCCTGTCCATGACTGACCTGCCCAGGCCCAGTTTGTTTGGGACTGCCAGGGACAAGGCGGAGCTGTTCCGGGAGCGCTACTCCATCCTCCAGCAGGTCAGGAGTCCTCAGGGAGGGATCCCACTTCTCCTGCCAAAAATACATCATGCTCCCTGCCTCATGAGCCCTCTGCCTTCCAGCTTGTCACAAATAGCTTCTTTTAGCAGCCTTACTTAGGTGCTTTCATGACACTTTCTTTAGGCTTAGTTTTATTACCCAGTGCGTTTTTTAGGCTTAGTTTTATTATCCGGTGTTATTGATCATCTGTTTCTTGGAAATAAATTCTTGTCAGAAGGACTGAATTATTAAAAGTTGCTGGATGAAGTAGAGTAAGAACTTTCTGAAGTGTTTTTTGCATAGTGCTTGTAGCAAACTGGCTTTTTGGCAGTGCTCATTTATGTTTAAACTGAATCACTTCAATTTTGGTTTGTGCAGAGGACTCACAGACATGAGCTGTTCACTCCCTCACCAGTTGATGCTCATCCTGATGATAGCAAGAACAAATTCCAGGTAAAAAAAATGGAGTTCTTGTCAGTTTTAATCCAAATAATCACAGCAGTTCTTTATGCTAGCAGCCACTATTGGGAATCTTCTCCTAAGGCACATTGAGAAAGGAGGTTCTGGTGTTGGTAACGAGCCTGTATCCTCTGGCTCATCTGTGTGTTCATGTACAGCCATGTCCTGGGTGGGGCTGTGTCTTGCTTGGGAGAAAGCAGGCAAGAGAGTTTGAGTTTGGAGGGTTTGGTTTGGTTCTGATTGGATTCTTTGCCTTTGACCCCAGCTAAAGACAGTAGAAACTCTCTTGGGCAATCCAGCTAAAGTGGGAGAGGTGATTGTGCTTGGGATGATCACTCAGCTCAAGGAGGTGAGTTCCTTTTTGCTGTGGAGTCTCTGATCACTGCTCATTCAGTGCTGTAATACATTAAAAAATGAGAAAACTTAAATATCTCACACTTGACCCATTCTGAGAGACTTTTCCTCAAGCATTCAGTGCCAGTGTGTGTGGAAAATGTCTTTCTTTGTCTTCCCAATCTAAAATTTTTATGTCAGCAGCCAGAAGCAGTTAGGATTTTTTGGCTTGTCCCTTGAGAGGCTGGAGCTTCCAGTGGCTGAGTTTGGACTTGGCAATGCCTTGGACTGTGATTTTAGGGGGGAGCACCAGCAATCCCAGCTGCAGCAGCTCCCAGGGAAGCTGCTGACATACATTTACTACAAATGACTTTATTTTCAGTTCTTGTCAGCTTAAAACATTAAACCCAGACAAATAATTTCTAAATGGTGACTGTTAGATGCTTCTGACTGAAGCATTTGTGTGTTTGGTATATTTTGCTTTATTAATGAATCCTGTTTTGTAGGGGAAGTTTTTCCTGGAAGACCCCACAGGAGTGGTCCAGCTAGACCTTAGTAAAGCAATATCCTTTTGCTGTGATGGAAGAGCTGGAGGAGTTTCCTGTAGACCTGCAGGATTTGAAATTGATCAGTAAATCAACGCTGACCATTCAGAATTCCATACTGAGAGCTGCAGCTCTGTCTTTCTCCTTTGTTTGCAATTCCTTGGCTGCTGCAGCTCCTGCCTTTCCCTTGGACATGGTGACTTTCCCTCTCCATGGAAGCAGAACCTGCTCCAGTTCCTGGGCTCTCTCTGCACTTACCTGCTCATGTACCAGGGAATTTCCAGGCTCTTCAGGCAGCCTGTGAACTTTCAGTGCTGTCCAAATCTATTACACCAGCTGGAAAGCAAATTTTGGTTCAAAAACCTACTTTAAATCTAAGAAAAATACATTCCTTAACCTTTCTGCACCAGTTCCACAGTGGGTTATACACTGAATCCTCCTTTGTTCTGGCAGAAGGTAAAGCAGGCTGGGTTTATTTTTTAGCTGGTAATAAATTATTCTGTTCAAGCTGTGGCTGCCAGATGTGGCTGAGCAGAGAAGTCTCATTTTGGTGACCATCAGTGAGTTTGGGACTGAGATTTTTGGCTTTCAGCTTTTGCTGTGACTCTGGAGGCAGAGAGGAGGAATTTGGGGGTGTTGGGGCATGGGAGGCTCTGGAGCAGCTTTGAGGATTGGCCCCAGCATGCTTGGAGAAGTTGACTGGGTTAGGAAGACAGCCTGGAATGACCAGAGGAATGATTTAATGATCTGAAAATGCTGCTCTGTGCTGGCAAAGCTTTGCTCCTTTAATGAGGCTTCTCATTAGGATGATGTAAGAGCTTGCAGTTTTGGAGGAAAAAAAAAAAAAAAGGCAAAAGCAGCTATTTCTGTATGTGGAATGTTCCTCTGTGCCAGATCCATGATCTCAGTCTGTTTTCTGGTGTGTTTTATGCTTGTAAGAAGATATTGGGAGCAGAAATGAGAGTGGGGATAAATAAATATCACCAGATTCCTTCTGTTCTCAGCAGTGGGATTTGAGAGCACTTGGATGGGGGCCCTTCAGGACAGGCCCAGCAAGATCATGCAGCCCTCCTGGTGTGCTTGAGGGGCTTGTTCATGGGGCTGTGCAGCAGATGCACCCACAGGAGTGCCTGGGCTCAGGACAAAGCTGATTTCCCTCTCAGCCCTTTTCCCATTGCCTGCTCTGGTTCTGTGGAGAGGGGCTGATGGAGCCTGGGACTGGCAGTGCAGCACGGCTGCCAGCTCTGACTAATGTCTGGGACACGATGCTGGTAGAAAAACTGAAGGGTTATTTTGCTGTTTTGCTCTTCCAAAACCTCCTAGGTTGGTATGAAGATGAAGTTTTTCATGTGAACGCTTTTGGATTTCCGCCCACTGAGCCTTCTGCCACCACGAGGTACAAAAGTGACTTTTGGCAGCCTCACTCCATGTTTTCCTAGGGTTTCTAAGTAAGATCATTGTTATTTTGTAATTTCTCTGACATTCAGGTATGTTATTCTTCCTCCTCCCCACATGCTTTAAAATAAATACCATTTTAAGGAAGCAGTTCTGGGACTTAGAGGCATTAAAGGCTGTAGTGTTGGCAGAAAAACCCTTCCAAAGGCCTTTGGGTTCTGCATATTAATGGAAATTGGGATGTAAACCCTTCTCAATGGCAAAGCCAGGTAACTGTAACATGGAATAATAAATTCCTTGTTGCTGAGAGAATGGATTCCTGGGTCAGTGGAAGGTGTCCCTGCCCATGGCAGGGGCTGGAATAGGATGAGCTTTAAAGTCCCTTTGGACCCAAGCCATGCTGGGATCCTAACTGGAGCATTTTCATGATGCAGAGCCTTCTATGGGAATATCAACTTCTTTGGAGGGCCTTCCTCATCATCAGTAAAGGCTTCTGCCAAGCTGAAGCAGCTGGAGGAAGAGAATGAAGATGCCATGTTTGTGTTTGTGTCTGATGTGTGGCTGGACCAAGCAGAGGTGCTGGAAAAGCTTCACATGATGTTTTCAGGTAGGTGGGAATTGCTTTCACTCTGAACCTTGTCTGCATGATTTGTTTCCATAAATTCTTGGTACAAATGGTGGTTTGACCAGTGGCCATTTTCTGGGCTGTGACAGGAATGTTTCCCTTGCTCCTGGAAGCTCTTCCTGGGCTTAGCTTGAAGACTAATTCCTTGGTTCAGAGAGATGGACATTGCTACCCACTGCCAGATGGGATATTGGGAATTGGGAATTCCTGGCTGGGAGGGTGAGGAGGGGCTGGGCTGGAATTGCCAGAGCAGCTGTGGCTGCCCCTGGATCCCTGGCAGTGCCCAAGGCCAGGCTGGACAGGGCTTGGAGCACCTGGGACAGTGGGAGTGTCCCTGCCATGGCAGGGCTGGAATGGGATGGGATTTAAGGTCCTCTCCAGCCCAACTCATTCCAGGATTCTGGGATCAGTACTGGGGACAGCACTGGGAAAAACAAGCTTTTATGAATTGCTCCTTTGTATTGCAGCAGTTTGGGAACAGCTTGTCCCTCCTGCCTCGGGCAGGATGAAGTGTGAGAGAGTGATGGCTTTAAAAACAACCCAGAATTCAGGGTGGGAAGCTGCTCCTCAGCAAAAGGGAGCTGGACACAAATGAGCAGTCATGCAGAAGTTAAAAAGCCAGTTCAGTGTGTGGGTCAGAGCTGGCAAATCCTGTGGGCAGACTGGGCTTGACCCAGGGCTGCAGGTGCTGAGGGCAGAAGGGGCCCTTGGGCAGTGAGGTTTGTGTGCTGAGCTCACCTGGCAGAGGTGCACACCCTGCATTTGCTATTTTGAGACTTCACCAGGCAAGTAATAATCTTAATTATAAACTAAACGAGCAGCTGTGGGGGAGAGCAAGGAAAAATATTGATGAGCCATTTCTCTGGGATCAGCAGTTCTGTTCCATTTACCAGCCCCTTAGAAAACCAGTGAAGTAAATCCAAGTGTGATTCTGTGTGTCAGGAAAATGGAGAGTAACTGGGGTGTGAGATGAATGCCTGAGTAGCTGTTTCTATTTTTATTTCAGGGATGGGAATCAGGTTTCTTTTTCCCCCACTTTGTTTTGAAGCAGTTAATGGTGAGGTTCTGAGCACTCACCAGATCCTCAAACTGCTCAGGCAGTTCCAGTTACTGTTGCTTTATAATGCCAAAGGGGGAATTGGGTGTTGGGAGAGCCCTTAAATTGGAATGATCAGGGAGGTTAATAGCAACCCAGTGCTGCCTGCTTGCTGTTTTCCTTTTGAAGGCAATAATACATTTAAAAATGACATTATTTAGTATAATTGCACTTGGTATAATTCTGTGACTGGGCCAGGAGTTGGATACACACAAACACTGCTGGAACTCAGCCTGTAAGTGCCAGGGGGCTCCCTCAAAGTGACATTTGTACATGGCCATCCCCTTTTTGAGCTAAAACCAGCCTGGATCAAGAAAATCAGGTGTATTAATAGCAGCAGGGCTTGAAGTGCTGTTTCAGTTCCTGCTTTTCCTGGAATGGGCTGAGTGCTGGAAGGTGCTGGAGTGCATGGATACACTCACAGATCCTCTCTTTTCCCAGGTTATTCCTCTGCACCTCCCACCTGCTTTTTCTTCTGTGGAAATTTTTCATCTGCACCATATGGCAAAAATCAGATCCAGTCCCTGAAAGGTAGGGAGGTCTTTGTGAACAGCCAGACATGTGCACTGAACTAAAATAATGATGGCAAACAAATGAAGAGGGCAGAAAAGAAACATTTATTTTTTTAAAGTGCACTGCAGCAGAGGGGGGATTCACCCAAGGTGTGTTTATTTCTAACCAGGTGTTGTGCCCTGTTTTTCCCTGACTCCAGGTTCTTTGAAGGCTCTGGCAGATATTATATGTGAATATCCCAGCATCCATAAAAGGTACAGAGCAAGGGGAAATCTGTTTATTTTGTGAAGCCTTTCATGACCTGAAGAAGCTGAGAGTTGCCCTGTTTTCTCTGTCTTGTGAGCCAGCTGTGATCAGATAAAAAGCTGGTTTTGTAACAGGCCTGCAGGTTTGTTTGGGAGCAGGGTAAATTTGATTTTATCCCAAATAGCTTGGGCATGGAAACTGCTAATGAGGGAGCCAAGGTCTCTCCCTGGGATACCTTCCTGCCTCCTGCTCTCTGAATTCAGAACATCAGACCCAGGTTTTAGGATCAGTTTATACAAAAGAGATTTGTTAAGCTTCTTTTTTTTTATTTTTATTTTTTGTAGTAGTCGATTTGTGTTTGTCCCTGGTCCTGAAGATCCTGGGCCTGGTTCAATTTTACCAAGGTCAGTTTGCTTCACTTCCTCACATCTTGGAATTTTGAGTGAAATTTGAGTTAAAGATGGTTAAAGAGTCTTTGTTGATACCTCTGTTATTTATTTTAGACCTCCCCTGGCTGAAAATATCACTCAGGAGTTCAGACAGCTGGTGCCATTTTCAGTTTTCACCACAAATCCCTGCAGGTAACCATGTAAATGCTAATTTTTAAAAATAATTTGTTTTTAAACGAAATTATTTGCAAATATAATTTTCAAAACCTACCAGATTTTGGGTAAAATTTGCCTTAAATTTTTCAAATTAATAGAATTCTTCATTTCATGAATTAGAACAATTTTAAATGTAGTAGGACATAAAAAATCTGTGAAGAAAGCAAGTAGTGCTAAAAAAATTGATATTGAATACAAAAATCCTGCTCAAAAACATCATAAGGGAAAGTATGATTTTCATTCAGTTGTCTGTATTAGAGGGAGATCAACTTTCTAATGCATCTTCCTCATTTTTAGGTTCACCTTAATTAATTTCACTGCTGTTTCCACTCAGGGTCCAATACTGCACCCAGGAAATCATTATTTTTCGGGAAGATTTGGTCAACAAAATGTGCAGGAACTGTGTCCGCTTCCCAAGCAGCACCATGGACATTCCCAACCATGTGAGTGAGTGGAGCCCAGCACTTTTTGCCCAGATTTTTTGATTTTATTGATCAGCAGGGCTGGATTTTGGGGGCTCTGATCCTTGTTCTGGTGCCACATTGCGTGAGTAACCCAGAGGGGTTGTAAGAGGGATTTATACATTTAGTATTCTTATTTTTCTTTACATTTTGACAGCAAAATAACTCAAACCATGATAGTTTAAGGTGGGATTGAGTCATTTTGTCACACTGGAGCTGCCCTTGAACACAGAACTTCAGAGCAGAACCAACCATCAACGTCCTGCCAAGAAACACTGATTCCTAAAGGCAAATTGTAATGCAAATTACCATTTTTTAAAGATTTGATTGGTTACCCAGTGCCATTTGCAGTAAAGCAGCAGGTCACTTCCTCCAAAATTCACCTGCTTGTTTTGTCTCCTCCCTTGAAATGGAAATTCTGCTCCTCACACATCAGCAGTGTGCTCTGGGTTTGGTTCCACTTAACGAGTGCACAGCAGGAGCTGATGGGATTCACTGAAATAATTGGATGGGAATGATCCAGGTAGTCCTGGCTCATTGCAGTGATGGATGGAGCCTGGTTTTGTTTATTTTACAGGAGTTTTTGTAACTCAGAAAGTTGGTTTTGCTCAGTGTCTCTGTGAACACCCCATGGACACTGAGGTTCCTTGGTTTTGTGGGCACATTTGCATTCCTGACACTTCCCTGTCCTCATCCAGGGCTTTCCAGAAAGGAAATGTAGAATTGCAGCACTTTCTGCAGGTTGTTTTTTGCAAACTCCACTTTTCCTCAGCCTTTTTTGCCTATTTTAATTCAGCCATCAGTGTAAAAAAACAAGAGAGGGGGAAATTTTGCCACAAAGAAAGGAAAATCATCTGGGAATCAAATTATTTCTTCAGTTCAGGGAAAAGACTTTTTAAAGTGTAAGTCTTGAGGTTAACTGGAAAGCAGTAAGGAAAATAAAAACCAAAAAATGAGAGTTGTGGCAGTGTTGGTGCTCTCTGGGTGGAGGAACAGTAAGTGATTCTCCTGGAGAGTCTGATTGATGAGATCATTTTGACATCTTCAAATCCTGGCCTTTAGAAAGGCCTTTGTGTATTAAAACCCCCACAACTGCAGAAAGGAAAGAGCTGGAGGAGAGTCACTGCTTTACTCTAGAAATCATTAATAATCAGCAGGAATGAGATACAAAAAGCCCCAAACATTTCCAGGTTCAAAAAGCTTCTTTATTAACACACACTGACACATGCAGGGATGAACTGAGCTTGCAGCAAATGTTTCAAACCAAGTGTTTGTGGGGATATGGAATCCATCCCTGCTTTATTCTGGAACTCCATCCAGCCCCTGTCCTAGCTCAGCCTTCCCAAGGCATCAGTGGGGGAGATTTTTTGCAGTTTTTGAAGACCATTTTATCCCAGGGGAAATGCTTAAAACCAAATGTTTGTGGGGTTTTTTTGTTGCAGTTTGTGAACCCCATTTTATCCCAGAGGATAAATGCTTCAAATACTTCAAACCAAGTGGTTTTTTTTGTTGGTTTTTTTTTTTTGCAGTTTGTGAAAACCATTTTATATCAGGGGATAAATGCTTCAAACATTTCAAACCTAGTGTTTGTGGGGTTTTTTTGTTTTAGTTTGTGAACCCCATTTTATCCCAGGGGTAATGCTTAAAACAAAGTGTTTGTGAGGGTTTTTTTTTTGTTTTGATGGTGGTTTTTTTTGTTGTTTTTTTTTTTGTTACAGTTTGTCAAGACCATTTTATACCAGGGGATAAATGCTTCAAATGCTTAAAACAAAATGTTTGTGGCTTTTTTTTTATTTGCAGTTTGTGAAGACCATTTTATCCTGGGGTAATGCTTAAAACCAAGTGTTTGTGGGGTTTTTTTTGTTGGCAGTTTGTGAAGACCATTTTATCACGGGGTAATGCTTAAAACCAAGTGTTTGTGGGGTTTTTTTGTTGCGGTTTGTGAACCCCATTTTATCTCAGGGTAATGCTCAAAACCAAATGTTTGTGGGGTTTTTTTGTTGCGGTTTGTGAACCCCATTTTATCTCAGGGTAATGCTCAAAACCAAATTTTGTCAAGACCATTTTATACCAGGGGATAAATGCTTCAAATGCTTAAAACCAAACGTTTGTGTGTTATTTTTGTTGCAGTTTGTGAAGACCATTTTGTCCCAGGGGCACCTGAGCCCGCTGCCGCTGTACGTCAGCCCCGTGTTCTGGGCCTACGATTACTCGCTGCGGGTTTATCCCCTGCCAGACCTGCTGGTCACCGCTGACAAACACGACCCCTTCTCTGTCACCAGCTGCGACTGCCTCTGCATCAACCCCGTGAGCACTGCCCTCCTTTTTCCTCACACCAACATGGATTTTTCTCCTTTTCCCTCACACCAAGGTGGATTTTTCCCCTTTTTTCCTCACACCAACATGGATTTTTCCCCCTTTTTCCTCACACCAACTTGGATTTTCCCCTTTCTCCTCACACCAACTTGGATTTCCCCCTTTTTCCTCACACCAACATGGATTTTTCTCCTTTTCCCTCACACCAATGTGGATTTTTCCCCCTTTTTCCTCACACCAAGGTGGATTTTCCCCCTTTTCCCTCACACCAATGTGGATTTCCCCCTTTTCCCTCACACCAATTTGGATTTTTCCCCTTTTTCCCTCACAGGGTTCCTTTCCCAGAAGTGGATTTTGCTTCAAGGTGTTCTACCCCTCCAACAAGACAGTTGAAGACAGGTAAATAGGTTTTTCTTGTGTGCTGAGTTTCTGATTATCAGGGTGAAAAGCATGGGAAATTGGTGATATTTGAATGTTCCAGCAGCTTAACTCACACTTCATACTCAGGCAGTGTAACAAATGCAAATGCCCAGAACTAAAGCAATAAATGTAGGAATTACAAATATCAGTGATGGAAAGCACAGTTCAGAAGTAAAAGGAGGGATGATTGCACTGCCTGATTTTCAGTGATAGAGACCTAATTGGGAAGCAGATTTGTTTCTGGGGATGATGGTTGTTACATAAATTAATTAAATTTAGGAAAAATTTTTGCTTCATTTTGTGATAATCATCAAGCCCAGATGCCACTTTGAGGCTTTGATTTCACATGTTTTTAAATCTGCACTTGTTCATTCCTCTGACAGGACAAAAGCCAGCTGCAACACCAAAAAAAGTATTAAAATCTATCAAAAGGGCTTAAAATGGATGAAAATTTACCTGTTTGAAATAATGCTGGTATAACCATTAGGAAAAGCATAAATTTATCTTCTTCTTGTTGGAGAAGCCTTCAGGGAATTAATAATGGGGTCGGCCTGAATATAGAAAATATCACACCATGAGATACTTTAGGCCTTTAAATAGTTGAAAACATTATCAAGCCTTTCCTAGATAAAGAAATAGAAGAGCATTATGAACAATTTTTAAAATCAACCTTCTAAATACTATTTATCTTTGGTGTTTTCAGCAAGCTTCAAGGACTCTGAATTCCTGTGGCGCTGAAAAAAGGCAGTGAACTCATGGGAAGCCAACTGTAGCTCTTATTTTCTTACATGCCTAAGTATGTATTGTGGACTTTTTATAAAAAATGTCAAAGTCAAGACCCGTTTGTTTTGTACACAAATAAACTTTTACAGGAAAAGACACTGGTGTCACTTTAGATAAAATGTAAAGTCAGAGTGAAAAACAGCTGGCAAAGCATAAAAAAAGGTTCAGTGGAGGAACCAGCTGTATCAAACAGGAAAGGAACATCTTTAAAAAAGAAGAATTAAAGATAAGGAGCACTGGGATAGCTGGTTATCTGCAAGGAGCCTGGAATGGGGGTAGGATTTTGCTTGGGAAACATCTGTGGGTGTTCCATGGCTGCAGCAGCTGTTTGCAGATGGTGTTAGGCAGACAGAAGGAGTGGTAAAATCAAGGACACGATCCTGTAGAACTTCTGGAGAAGGCTGGGAGGAGGAAATCTCGGTGGAGGAAAGTGGGAAGGAGTGAAACTGAGGCAGAAGCTGCTCCGGGTGTTTGTGGGCACGGAGGGCAGAGCAGGGTACCCCAAAGAGCCCACACCAGGTGTGCCACAGGGGCTGTTCCACAGCCTGCTGTGCTGGCACTGCCCAGGGCAGGGCTGTAAGTACAGACTGTAATGCTGGCTTCTCACAAATACTAAAAAAAAATTATTCTATATGTATAATGTGAAAGTAACTTTGCTATACAGTTTTTATTTCTGCTGTTAACTAAACTTAGACATGGTATGGAAACAGCTGATACACTTATGCTTGTGATAACTGAACTGCCTGCTCAGCTGGGATAACACCCCATGAATGTGTGATGAAGACCCCTGCTGCTATCAACACCTACTGTCTGTAAAATTATAGACCAAAATGCAGACTGAAGTGATAAAAATGGACTGAAACCACAGCAGGAAATGTGCATGCTCTGGAAAGGTGGACCAGATGCTAAACACTTCTTAGAACATGCAAGCTAGTTTGGGAAAAGTTTAAATATGCATAATTATGAATATGCAGTAGGCTGATGCAATAGAAAAAGTATGTTAAGGGTTTCTCTGAAATAGCAGGTGTGCTCCTGGCTGAATGCCAAGCACCCAGCTGTTACCTTTATTTTTGTATCCTACTGTCCTTTATTTGACTTAAATTTTACCAGGGAAGTGAACCTCGTTTTTCACAGCAGGAACGAGGAGGGACAGCGGGATACGGGCTCTGAGGGGACAGCAGGACTGGGAGGGAAGCGGGGTCAGCTGAGGATTTAAAACTGCTCTGTGAGGGGATGGCAGCGGAGCTCTGAGCTGTGGCATGGAGAGGGACCATACACTTTGCAGAGGGATGAAATGACAGGGGAAAACCATCCCTGCTGATGCCAGGAGGCCACTGAGGGGAGGGAAAAGGCGAGGCCGGGCCGGAGAGGCCTCGGCCCTGAGGGGCCGCCCGCCATGTTGTTTGCCGTCTCCATAGCAACCACCGCGCCGGCGCCGCCATCTTGTTTGCCGTCACCACAGCAACGCCCGCCATCTTGTCCGGCGCTCCCCCAGCAGCGCTCCCGGCCGGGCCGAGCCGAGCCGTGCCGGGACCATGGCGGGCGCAGGCCGGCTGCACGACCTGGACCTCAGCGCCGAGGAGGCGGAGCGGCTCCAGCGCGCCTTCCGCGACGAGCGCTTCCGCGCGCTGTTCGCGGAGTACGCGGCCGAGCTCGCCGACCCCGAGCAGCGCCGGCTGTACGAGGAGGAGGTGGCGGCGCTGGAGCGGGAGCGCGGCGTGGAGGTGCGCTTCGTGCACCCGACGCCGGGCTTCGTGCTGCGCACCAGCCAGGAGGGCTCCCGCCGCTGCTACATCAATGTCTGCAGCAACCCGCTGGTGGGCGAGCCGCGGGCCCGCGCCGAGCGCGGCGGGCAGCGCTGGGAGCTGCCCTACAGCCTGGCCCCGGGCCGCGAGGAGCTGCGCCCCGCCGGCCGCCGCCGCCTCCTGTACGACGTGGTGTTCCACCCCGCCGCGCTGCGCCTGGCCGCCCGCAGCGCCCGCTTCCGCCGCCTGCTCCGCGACACGGCGCTGGAGGCCGTGGAGAGCCACTGCGGGGTGCGCCTGGACCGCAACAACGCCGCCGTCCTGCGAGGCGTCTCCTACAAGGGCGTCCCGCAGGCGCCCGTCATCCGCTCCCCGCTGCCCGGCGGCGCCCCGAAGCCGCCCGAGGACGATGAGTCCATCCCATTTCTGAACCCCCTGCTGACCCCACCACTGATCCAACCTCTGAACCCCCTGAACCTGCCACTGAACCCTTTGCTGACTCCCCTGCTGAACCCGTCACTGATCCAGCCTCTGAATCTGCCACTGATCCAACCTCTGACTTCCCTGCTGAACCTTCCACTGATCCCATCTCTGAACCTTCCACTGATCCAGCCTCTGAACCCGCTACTGATCCAACCTCTGAACCCTCTGCTGAACCTGCTACTGATCCCATCTCTGACCCCCTTGCTGAACCCACCACTGATCCAACCTCTGAACCCTCTGCTGAACCTGCTACTGATCCCATCTCTGAACCCCTTGCTGAACCCGCCACTGATCCAACCTCTGACTTCCCTGCTGAACCTTCCACTGATCCCATCTCTGAACCTTCCACTGATCCAGCCTCTGAACCCGCTACTGATCCAACCTCTGAACCCTCTGCTGAACCTGCTACTGATCCCATCTCTGAACCCCTTGCTGAACCCACCACTGATCCAACCTCTGACTTCCCTGCTGAGCCTTCCGCTGATCCCATCTCTGAGCCTTCCACTGCTCCCATCTCTGAGCCCCCCGCTGGTCCAGCCACTGACCCCCGCTCCGGGCCCTTCCCCGAGCCCCGGGGCCCGGCCCTGCCCTGCTCCGGTGCCGCTTCCCTCACGGCCAGCCCGGAGCCGGCCATGCCCTCCGAGGGCCAGCCCAGCGAGATGGCCGCCTGCCCTCCCTTCCGTGCCCGGCAGGACGAGGTGTCCCTCACGCTGCTGCTGCAGGTGCCCGGCATCGAGCCGCAGAGCCTGCGCGGGGCCGTGGGCGGCCGCCACTACAGCCTCCGCTTCCGCACGGGCAGCGCGGCCTTCGGCCTGTTCCTGCGGCTGCCCGGCGCGCTGCTGTCCCCCGAGAGCGCCGTCAGCGTCTCGGCCCACAACGCCGTGCTGCGGCTCGCCAAGGCCCCCGGCAGCACCGGCCTCTGGGACAAGTTCAGCTTCGGCCCGGAGCCCTCCGCTCTGCAGGTAACGGTGCCACGGCTGCGGTGTCACCGGGCCCGGTGTGGCTGCTGGGTGCTGGCTCTGCCGCTGCTTCCTCCCGGAGCTGCTCCCGGGTGGCAGCGCCGTGACCTGTCTCGTACCAGGTCACGCCGTGGAGCTGGCAGCTTCACCCTTGGAATTGGAGTGACTTCTGCCTCCCGTACAAAGGTGTTTCTGAGGGAAGTTCTGGTGATGAATGAAAACGGTGCCTGTGTTCTCTATGTCCTTGGTGCTCACTTTTAAGGGCCTGTAAATGGCTCGTGCAGGCTGTTCACACAAAGAAAGCTGTTTATGATACACCAGGCTTACACACGTGTGCACACACCGTCATAAAGTGTAGGGGAGTGTCCCTGTGTCCGTGTTTTGGGACAGAATTCCCATTTACAGCCACAGGAACCCCCCCATAGTTCAGCCAGAGCAGAACAGCAAGCAGCAGCTGTGAACTGTCCCGCTTTGCTGGAGTAAATCATCAGCTGCTCTGTCTGAATGTGATCCTAATTAGTATTTTCTGGTTTTATGGGTTGTTGGGCAGTGATGTTCCCGTGGTGGGGTGGCTGCATCCACTGTCCCCAAAGGGATGCCCACCTTGTGACACAGTCCAGAATCACTCACACAAGTTTTGTGGAGAGCCACATTTCCTCTGTGAGCTCAGACTTGCAGACAGTTTCTCATGAGCAGGGATTAAAGCTGCACAGTTCTTGTGCAACCTTCTAGCCATGGGATTTGGAGTTTGGCTGGAGTTGAGAGCAATAAAACCCTCTGCAGTTTGGATCACGTGCAGTGGGATTGCATGTCCAGGAAGCTGGCAGGCTGCAAGCACATCCACTGGGATGGACTTGGCTTGGAGCAGTTTAATTGCTCCATCCCTCCAACTAGAAATGACCTGTGCATGATTTTGAAAGATATTTATCCAATTAGTGTTTGTGCAGCTGAGACCACGGTGAGTTTCCCATTTAGCAGCCACACACCTCTTACAGCAGCAATTCCTGTGAAGGAGGAGCTGATCATTTCGGGGAAGTATCAGAGATGATGAATTTATGGAGAACCACCCACGCTGGGCTGTTTGCAGAGCATTTCCTTTGCTTTTACCGGAGCAGGAGCCTGCGAGTCTGTGCACGTGGGGCCACAGAACACTCAGGGCTGCTGTTCACTGCCTGCTGCTGCCACGTCAGAAAAGCCACTGTGTAAACTCCTGCCTGTTTTCTGTGCAGGTACTGAGGCTGCCCAGGGAGTCCCCATCCCTGGGAACACTCAGAAAAACCTGTGGATGTGGCACTGGAGAGCATGGCTTAGGGGTGAACTTGGTGGTGGCTGCACTAGTGGTTGGAAGTTTGGTGTGTGGATTTGTTATTGCAACTGGAGGAGCATTTTTGTGATTGAAAGGTTTTAAAAGGCCACCCAGTAATGGGATTTTTGCCTTTGTGGGTTACAAAAACCCCTTGGATATGCTGATTTTATTATAAATTGCAAAATGTTTTGGGTGGAGTAGGAGAAGGAGATTGGGCATTAGTCATCACCTTCCTGGCCATTCATCCACAGCAGACTCCAAGAGATTCTCCTGGCCTCCAGTCCTTTTGGACACTGGGCCTGCAAATTGAAGCAGGAGAAATAAACTGAAGTCATTTGTCCTGTTTGCTTTTTTAAAAATCTGTGCTATTTCCCCAAAGTGCCTGAGAGCTGCACTCGCTGAGAGTGAAGGGAGAAAAATGAATATTTAATTAGAGCCACTATTACTTGCTGCCTTCTGGCCATTAACCATTTGTTCCTGGTCGCTTTTCTTCTACTTATGTTGATTCCTTCAATTTGTCTGAGGCCACCTTGGGGGCTTTTCTGCCTTGAGTCTCATTCTGTAAATCAGAGCTGTGGTGCTTGCACTGAGACCTGGAACGAGTCACATCAGTCACTGCAGAGTGCAGAGCACTGAGAGCCTGAAGGGAGCTTTGGGGCTGAGGCGAGCAGGATCTTATCCTGGAGCTGGAATTTTATCCAGGAGTAGGAATCTTTTCTTACAATCCTGGAGCAGGAATCTTATCCTGGAGCAGTACTTTTACCCTGGAGCAGGAATTTTATGCTGGATCAGGCATCTTATCCTGGAGCAGGAATCTTATCCTGGAGCAGTACTTTTACCCTGGAGCAGGAATTTTATGCTGGATCAGGCATCTTATCCTGGAGCAGGAATCTTATCCTGGAGCAGTACTTTTACCCTGGAGCAGGAATTTTATGCTGGATCAGGCTTATCCTGGAGCAGGAATCTTCTCCTGGAGCAGGATCTTATCCTGGAGCAGGACTTTTACCCTGGAGCCGGACTTTTAACCTGGAGCAGGAATTTTATCCTGAGCAGGAATCTTATCCTGGAGCAGGAATATTTTCTTACAGTCCTGGAGCAGGAATTTTACCGTGGAGCAGGAATCATATCCTGCAGCAGGAATCTTATCCTGGAGCAGGAATCATATCCTGGAGCAGGAATTTTATCCAGGAGTAGGAATCTTTTCTTACAGTCTTGGAGCAGGAATTTTATGCTGGAGCAGGAATTTTATCCTGGAGCAGGAATCTTTTCCTACAATGCTGGAGCAGGCATCTTATCCTGGAGCAGGCATCTTATCCTGGAGCAGGCATCTTATCCTGGAGCAGGAATATTTTCTTACAATCCTGGAGCAGGAATTTTATCCTGGAGCAGGAATCTTATCCTGGAGCAGGACTTTTACCCTGGAGCAGGAATTTCATCCTGAGCAGGAATCTTATCCTGGAGCAGGAATCTTTTCTTACAATCCTGGAGCAGGAATTTTATCCTGCACCTCCCAGTCTGCTTGTTGGTCATCTCCTCTCTCACAGCAGTGTTGCCAGAGGATGGTGCCTTGCAAAAGTGAATCCTGGAATGGTTTGGGTTGGGAGGGATCTTAGTGCTCAAGTTCCATGGACAGGGACACCTTCCTCTGTCCCAGGTTGCTCCAGGCCCTGTCCAGTGTTTTTAACAGCTATGGAATTCCTGCTCTGCTCCATTCTGGGAAAGCCAAGGGTTGCTGTGGTGTTCCATGGAACAGATTATTCCTCCCTGGGTTAGTTCAGAGTCTGTCCCTCCTCGTTGTGCCATGCCATGGTGGCTGTTCCTCCTTGTCCCATGCCATGGTGGCTGTTCCTCGTTGTGCCATGGCATGGTGGCTGTTCCTCGTTGTCCCATGCCATGGTGGCTGTTCCTTGTTGTCCCATGCCATGGTGGCTGTTCCTCCTTGTCCCAAGCCATGGGGCTGCCTGCCCCCATCACTCCCATTAATGCCAATTCCTCCTTGGAAGCTGCTCTGATCCACGTGCTGGTAGAAGAACGAGTTGAGCTCATCCTCAGAACACCATGCTTGCAAGAGAACTTCAAGAGCTGCTTTTCCTTTTGCAGTCAGCAGTGGCTGAATCCCTGTGCTGAAGAGGATCTATTTAGAGCTCAGTTTCCATAGATGCCGAGCACTTGGAATTCCCACCCCAGCAAGTGCCTCTTTTCAGGAAATCTTTGCAGTGCCCTGCTCCTCCTTGGACTTTCACTCCTTGGCCAAACCAGAATGTCCACACTGCAGCTGGACTGGATGATCTTGAAGCTCTTTCCATCCTCTTGATTCTATGACTGGTGATGGCGACCAGAAATCCTATAAAAATAAAGATTCCATAACTTTGAATGTTGTGAGCTTAGGGTCACATATTTCAGGGGTTCAAAAGCCACCTTTGTCACTGCACTGGTGCTCAGTCGCTGCAGCAGAGACCACAGTGCTGATCCTTCTTCAGGCCTTGCTCCAGGCCCTGTTTTTCCAGGGAATGATCTCCTGACCTGCAGAAGCTGCCTGATTTTCCCACTGCTAGGATCTCTGCTCTTTGCCTCGAAATTCCAGCCATGGGCTGTGCTCTCCCCACTGCTCTTCATTGCACTTCACCCTCTATAACCTTCTACACCTTTTGCTTAAATCCTGGGAATTCAGGCCTGGGAAACTCCAGCATCAGAGAGTTCCCCTTCATTTCCAGACAACACAGCCTGCGGAGAAAATGATGGAGGAGGAACTGTTGGGAGTTAAATAACCATTAATACAATTTGTGAGCCTGCCAGGCAGGGCTTCTGAGAACATGTCCCAGTGTGTCCTGGTTTATGGTAGTGCTGGAGCTGGGCAATTATGAAAATTGTGCCTTTGGAAAGCACTTGGAATGTCTTGGAATGTTTGGCCTCCTGGGGTTAAATGCTCGATTCCTAAGAGAAATAAAAAGCAGTTTTCTGGGGGTGTACTGAGCTGCTGAGACTTGGGGGCTCAGTTCTTGGAGCATGTGAAACAATTGGCAGGGAATTCATTCTGCACTTCTGGGGTCATGTGTGTTATTTTCATGGGATTAGAAAAAGGCTGCTTCATGCAGGAATTCCCGTCTGGGCCGATCCACACCCTTCCTGCCCTCCTCAGGGGCCTGCAGTGGGTTTGTTCAGAGGATGTGTGCTCATTCCTCTGGGCAGTTCCCCCTGGGTACCCCTGGCTGGGCAGGGAGTTGCAGCCAGCCCATCCCTTTCCTAAAAGACCCTGTCAGATCTCGTGGAGAATATTAGGATTTAACTCACATAAACCCCCACGGGGCTCCAGAGAGCAGCAGGGAGCAGAGGAAAACAGAGGAAATATTTCCTCTGCTTTCCTATGCATTGCTTTTTTCTTTTCTTTTTTTTTTTCCTCCCCTACATTTACAGGCTGAAAAAGATTATATTGAACATTCCTGAGGAGTTCATGGTTGGAGCTGGGTCTGAGTTAGGCTGTGTGTGAGGGATCCAAATGGGAATTGCTCAGAGATAGGGAAGTTTTGTTTAACTTTCCTGGGAGTGTTGAGGCCTCCATGCAGGATGTTCTACATGGGAGTGATTTTTCTGTTTGGCACAGCCACCAGTGCCTGGTGAAGGAGACCCTTTGGAAGCTCCTGCTGCTTTTTCCTTCAGAAAGCAGTGGGTAAAAAAAATGTGGAGCTGTTGAAGCAAGTCCAGAGAGGCCATGGAGCTGCTCCAAGGGCTGGAGCTGCTCTGGAGCCAGGCTGGGAGAGCTGGGAATGTTCCCTGGAGAGGAGAAGGCTCCAGGGAGAGCTCAGAGCCCCTGGCAGGGCCTGAAGGGGCTCCAGGAGAGCTGCAGAGGGACTGGGGACAAGGATGGAGGGACAGGAGCCAGGGAATGGCTCCCACTGCCAGAGGGCAGGGATGGGTGGGAGATTGGGAACTGGGAATTGCTGGCTGGGCTGGAATTGCCAGAGCAGCTGGGGCTGCCCCTGGATCCCTGGCAGTGCCCAAGGCCAGGCTGGACACTGGGACACCCTGGGACAGTGGGAGGTGTCCCTGCCATGGCAGGGCTGGCACGGGGTGGGATTTAAGTTCCCTTCCAACCCAAACCATTCTGGGATTCTGGGATGATTGAGTGCCCCTAGAAGAGGCTGGGGCCTGGTGAGGTGATCTGGGCTGATCCAGCCTGGCCTTGGGCACTGCCAGGGATCCAGGGGCAGCCACAGCTGCTCTGGGCACCCTGTGCCAGGCCCTGCCCACCCTCCCAGCCAGGAATTCCCAGTTCCCAATCTCCTATCTACATTTCCCTACGTCACTTGTGTGGAGCTGGAGGTGGCAGAGCTCTGTTGCTGCTGGCACTGGGACCATGTGGAAATCTCCCCAAGGACTGGAAGTGCCCCCTTGGGCCATGCTGGGCTGTCCTTGCCCTCTCTGAGCTCAGAATTTGAGCTCTTGTGGATAAAAGTGTTCCTTGGTTGGCAAGTCAACCAAGCATGGAGCCCTGAGAGCCGTGTTGGGACGTGTCAGACGTGGATGTTTCAAACCTTTGCCACCTTTCATGGAGAAATCCATCCTGGAGAGCTGTTTTGCTCTCATTTCCAAGCTATTTGAAGTTATAATTTTCAATTTCCAAGCTACTATAAAGACTTATTGTAATAGTCAGGGGTTGCTTCTAAGAAGATGCTGCTGGAAACTGGGGCTGTTGAATGTAATCCTCCAGCAGTTTATTTTTGGTTCAGTTAATTCTGTGCTCAGCATTTCAAGACTCTTGGCAAGTTTTTTGGGAGGTCAGAGAAGGACAAAGAAGGAGAACACAACAAACTTATTATTTCACATTTTTCAAAGCAATCCCTTTCCCAAGCTACATTAAGGACCATAATTAGTTTGCTTCTGCTATAAAACAAACTAATTTCTGAACAGTCTTTAATTGGTAGCTGCATTTTGGGAATACCATGACTACACAAAACAGTTATGTCAGGAAACATTATTAACCTGCTGATGAAGCTCATCAAAGCTTCTTTGGAGCTGTTTCATCTTCACAGTCATGAGCACCTCAGAAAAGTTTTCATTTCACTACAGGTACCAAGACTTTGAGCTTCAGATTCTCAGCTCTCAGAGCTGGTTTGTGCTGGGATCCCACAAATGCAGAGGTCAGGAAATCCAGGTCCTTTCCCATATTGGCATCAGTTGGGTTTTGATGAGAGAGGTTGTGGCTGCCCCATCCCTGGAAGTGTCCAAGGCCAGTTTGGATGGGGTTTGGAGCAGCCTGGGACAGTGGAAGGTCCCTGCCTTGGAGCTGGATGGGATTTAAATCCCTGAGATTCCCTGATCCTCTCATTACAGGAGCCACCAAAATAATTTAAGCTTGAAATCTGTCCTGCTTTTCAAACTTGCAGCCTGCGTGGGAGGTAAGTCTGGATGGAAAGTGTCTTCAGTTTGGAGGAATTAAAGCAGAATAAACCCATTTGGGTGCTGAGGGAGCCAGGAGGGGAGCAGCTCGGCTGTGAGACACAAGGATGGGTTTGAATGATGAAGTGTTCCAGAAACCACAGTCAGCCCTGCTAAGGTTGATGTTAATTTGGTCTCAGTTTAGTCACAAATGGGAAAAATGAATGTGTACCAAACAGCAGATGACAGTGTGTGCAGGGAAAAACAAATTAAATTCAAAGTTGCTAAGAGAGCATCATAAATACCAGAAAATAAACGGCTGAAATTGAAGAATTATTTTACAGGGTCATTGAAATCAGCTGCAGATGGTTGTCCTCTGTTTGCTCTGGCTTGGAAGGCAGAGCAGGCTTTAGAATAAATTCCTGAATCATTTTTTTCCAAGGTCTGTGCTCTGATAACATCTGCAGTAATATAAATGCCTCGGTGTGTGCTCCCCGTGAATGCAAAGTCTGAGTTACAGTGCCTGGTGGAACAGGCTAATGATAATCACCTTCCTGATAACAAACACACCCCAGGTCCTTGATTTATGGCAGGCCGTGGGTAGGGATGGGATAACATGGTAAATACTTCTGGGAATTCAGTGTTGGGCTGGGATGAAACTTGGAAAAATTGGTTTGGGCAGTGAGTCAGAATTAACGGAGCAGCAGCACAAGGGGTTGCTTTTTATCCTCATTTAAAGCACTGATTAATCACAGAATTGTGGGATATTCTGAGCTGGAAGAGACCCACAGGGATCATCCAGGGCAGCTCCTGGCCCTGCCCAGACCCCAACAACCCCACCCTGGGCAATCCTGGCAGCTCCTGGAGCTCTGTCAGCCTCGGGAATGTCACCATTCCCTGGGGAGCCTGGGCACTGCCAGCACCCTCTGGGGAAGAGCCTTTCCTGATAATAGACCTCCCATTCAGTTTTTGTTTTTAAATTGTATTTTCTGTGAAGAAATCAAATTCTTTTGCTTTTAATCAGGAAGAAATTCTCCAGAAAGATTCAGAGCGTTTGTTGCCAGATTTCAAATCCTGATTGCTCCGAGGAGGAGAGGGAGGGTGTCCCTGACACAGCCACAGAGGCAGATTTTCAGAGGGAAAAGAGGTTATTTTCCTCATTTTATGGAGGAAAAGTAGGATGGGACTTGGTGCAGCCTGGTCTAGTGGAAGGTAATGAAAGGTCCTGAAATAAATCCCATGGCAGGGGTTGGAATGAGATGAGCTGTGAGGTCCCCTCCAACCAAACCATGCTGAGATTCCTGACTTGCATTTTCAGCTGGGTGAGGAGGGTTGTGCTTTGCTGTCCTTGGAAGTGCAGGCAGGGCACCAAAATCCCAAATCCCCTGCAGGGAGGCTGAGCTGTGTGTGCTCTGTGGGCCAAGCAGCCCAGGGCAGAGCTGGGAATGCTGAGCTGCCCCAGGATGGGGTTCAGGAGCTCGTGGTGCTGCACAGATTTTGTCTCTGCAGCCCCTGCCTTGTTCTGAACTCTGCAGAGCATTTCCACAGCCCGAAGCTCTGGCAGATCCCTCTCTGGCAGGCAGGAGAGGATGCAGCACGAGGGAATAAGAATTTTAGGCTTTGCATGCAGAAATGCAAGAAGGCGGGATGTTCTGAGAGGGTTTTCAGTCAGGGCAGCTCTGCTGCACTTTAATCTCTCCCCAAACCATCCCAGCATCCAGTGCTGGCTCTTTGCCTGGATTCTAATCTTTCTGGATAGAAAATGAATCCAATCCTCTGCCTTGGAAAACCAACAGTACGTGTGTTATGACTTTCCATATTGTGATTTCTAATTTAACTAGTGGAAAAAATAGGACTCTGGCTTATTTTTGCAGTCCTGGTTTGGTTTTTTTTTCAAGATGACAGTTAAATTTTGTACCTCAGACACAATGTGACATCTGGCTGTGCATAAGGCTCCATCCACAGGGGGCCAAAAATGTGCAGAATTGCCTTTTTGCTTCTTGGTCTGCAAGATGTCAGTGATAATTGAATTTAACTTTCACTGGATTGACAAGAAGGTTGAACTGGACCGAGAAATTGAAAAGTATGACTTAATGTGGAAGGTTTGCAACTTGTCCCTGTTATTTCCAATTAAATAAAGAAGGTAATTCCCAGAACCTAAACCCCTGCTCCAGGTCAGACCATTTTTATTTTGTCTGTCCTTCCGCTCAGCCTGCACAGATGATGTGTGAATAACACAAGGACAGGGAGAGCTCTGCAGTTCTATGAAACAGCCCCTCCAGGATATATTTTAGGACCTTTAATTACCTGTAACTGATTTAAATCTCTAAACCCGTAGCAACACGTTTCAGGTTGTTTATGGACAGCCTGGAAACACACCCCAGGCTGTGTCTCTGCCTGTGGATACCTCTCCTTTTTGTTTTTTTGGTTTTTTTTCCAACTGGTTTGTCTGCACGGAGATGGGAGCAGCCTCAGTGCTGGGTGTGGATGCATCCAGCCCTGAGGGTTCCAGATCTGATCCTGCAGTGAAGATCCTGCAGTGCCCCTCCAGGGAGGTGTTTGTGTTTCCCTGCAGACAGCCAGGCCACAAACCCACAGCAGTCTGACACCTTCCTGGGCTTGAGACAGGTGGAACGAGGTTGGTACAGATCATTTTTCAGAGAGAGTCTGCGCTATGTTTTAGTCACCCACCCAAAGAGAGAAATAATATTTCCTTTCTATTTGATACGATGCAGATTTGCACTTTCAAGCAAAATTAGCTGAGCACTGGTTTTAATTAATTTCACCTCATTCTTTGAATGTCTGGCTTAGAATTTCTCTGTCAAGACTTGAGTGTGCTGTGAAACTTGGGAATTGCTGTCCTGGCTTTCTTTGCAGTGAGTTTTTAGCCCCAGTACCCCTGAAGTGTAGCACAAAAAGAACATAACCTGCTGTTTTCTGTCTTTTTCTTTAGGAGAGATTGTTTGTCAGTGAGGAGAACGTTGATGGATTTCTAGGCACTGCTTTCTGCCCTTCCCCTTGCTCCCAATCAGCCCTGGAAAGCCAGCCATTAATTGAAGTGCTGGATGTTACTGAGGACAGAATTCAAATCAGGGTGGAGGTAAGGATCCAGCAGCAGCACAGGCTGATTTATGTTCTTCAGCAAGATCCTGTCAAATCCCACTGAAACAGCTTGGTTCCTGTTTTGTCCTGAGGAAGCAGGGAAAGCCCAGGACTGGAAATGTCACTTTTCAGAAGTAAAACTTGTCTTTGTGCCATTTCATGTGACCAAAGGATTGAAACCTCCTCTGTTTCATTTGGAAGGTGCAGAGCTGTGATCCAGCCATTTAAAAAGTGTTTTTTCCTTTCAGGAATAGCTCACCCACTCAGCCTTGTACAGGTAGAGAAATCCTAGAGGGTTTTGTCTGGGAAGAATCCTGCCTCATCTTTATTCAGTCCATGTATTGGAATACTTGGTGGGTTCCTGTTGTGTAGATAATTAAACATGAGGCTATTAATCTTAAACACTGGTCTCAAATTCAATCCTTGTAGTTTGAGGCCTCACTCAGTCTCTCCTTCCCCTGTCCAGAACAAGCCTGGCTGTTTCTGGGATCTGCCAGGGGATTAAACTGGCAAAATAGATGGACACATGAAGAAATCAAAATGTTCATTTTGTCAGGAGCAAAATGTGAGGCAAACCCCCCACATTCACTGGGATTTCTGGGTAGGCACTGCATCCAAAATTCAGAATAAACTCTTCCAGAAGGGAGCATAAAAAGCAGAAAGCAGCAGGTCCTGCTGTGGCCATGGGCTGGAGACTGCAGCTGGGTTAATGTTTAGCTGGGTCACTGGGAGGCGAGCTCAGAGGAAGCACACGACCTCTGGAGCTGGGCTGGAGCCTGAGCAGTTCCCAGAGATAGGGGATCCAGCTCAGCTCTCACAGCTGCTGTGGGCTGGACATGAAAAATTGAAATTCTAAGTGTTGGAGAGCAGATGAGTCCCTTCTGGAACCTTAGGGCAGCTGAGATAGCTTAAATCATCCCATTCCTGCTCCTGTGTGGGGCCAGCAGTTGGAGTTTGTGGGAAATAAAGGTAAGAGGATTTTTAGAAAGTTGTGAAAGTAGGTTTTAAAAATAGAAAGAGTAGAGAATTTAGAGGTAGTTGTAGTTGTAAAGTTTGAAAGTAGAAAAGGTATAATAGTATAGTAAGTAAGGATATTAAACAATAGTTTGAGTTTTAGATTTGGTTAAGGTGGATTTTAAGATTGTAGAAAAATATGTTTCATGTGCTATTGGCTAGAAAGTTTTTAAAATGCTCTGTAACAGAAAAATCTTTGCCACTAACCAGATGTAAACTATTACCATCTTTCAATTATCTCAACCATATAATAAGACTGTAATACCACAATAAAACTCAAAACCCATATCCCAGCAGTCCCATCCCATTTATACAATCTGCAGCACAGAGCTGATGATTCCTGAGGGTCCCTTCCAACTCAGGGCATTCCATGACCCTGTTCTGTGGGAGAGCTGTCCCGTTTGGAAAGGACTCACTGGAGTTTCCTGAGTTTCCTGTGGTTTGGGGCTGTGAGAGGGAGACTCTGTCTCTGATTCCATGAATCCAGCTGCTCTTGGATAGATCCTGCCTGCTCCTGGCTCTGCACTGACAGGGACCTATGAATGACCAGCTGTTCTTTGCCAAAACTCCCAGAAATGGTGAAACGGGGCAAGTGCTCTTTGGACAGCACCTCTCCCAGCTCCTCCTCTCCCGAGGCAAACTGCAGTTCCCAGATTAGCCCCACAGGCCAGGAATTTCCCTAACTGCAAGGCTCCAACCTTGCAACAAGAGCTGAGATCCCCTGGCTGGTTCTGCGGCCGCTGGGATTTGGGGATTTGGGGATTTGGGGACCAGGCTGGGTGTGGTGAGTGGCTGGGGCTGGAAGGGGAAGCAGGAAACCCTGGGGAAGCAGAAGGACCTCCCTGCCCCTCATTCCCACACACCAGACAAGAGCAGGCAAACCTCAGCACCCGCTCACTTGGATTCTGGAAGGAGAATCCTGGAAGGAGAATCCTGGAATCACAACCTGATTTGGAACCTTAAGGCTCCAAATCAGGCTTCCAGGGACACTTCCCACTATCCCAGTGGAGCTGAGCTGTTGGAGAAACAAATCTCTCGTGTCTTTGCGTGCACAGTTTGTTCCAGCTACAAAATAATTCATTTATTTCCTTGACAGCCACAGGAACGTGAGGGACAAGGAGCACTTGGCAGCTCAGGGGGAGCCCACAGCCACAACCCCGAAACCAAGGCAGAAACAAAGCGTCCCGCAGCCGAGGGAGCTGCTGCAGGAGCCAGCCCAGCTCCCACAGCCGCAGCAAGGGGAAGAGCAGGCTGTGCCTCACCCCATTGTCTGCAGCACGAACCTCCTGCCACCGGCTCAGCGAGTCCCGGCGGATCCGGCCGAGCGCAGCCCGATTTAGAAAGTGCTGCAGCAGCAGCAGGCACAGCCCTGGGCCTGGGAGCAGCAGCAGGGCTGCAGGGCCGTGGGGATGGGCCTGGGGAGCAGGGGGCAGCCCCGGGGCCGGGCAGCAGGGCAGGGTCCCCCGTTCTGCGGGAGGTGAACCCCGAGGACGGCAGCGTGCGGATCCTCCGCGAGCACCGCGCGCGCTGCCCGCTGCGCTTCCACAGCCCCCTGCTCTACGAGCTCGACTAGCCTCTGTGTTTCACCATTTCCTTCTCTTGTTCCCTGCCTGTTCTGACCTCCACGTGCTGCTGCAGGACACAGAACCCACGAGTTCTGTGGTGCAACAGCACAACTTTCCATTCTTAACAGTTTAACAATTTTCTAATCGCATCCATGGTAATAATTTTACTTATAAGAAAAGTTGCTGTTGGAGGTGACTCTGAGCTCCTGGAAAAAAAAAATGTATCTTTATTGTTTACATAAATTTTTTTATTCTCTTCCCACGTTTCAGGGATTATTTGTATATATCCTCAGTCTAATGGCTCCCTCGGGAATTGAGCAGTAGTCATCATTTTTCAAACCTTTCATTTGGTGATAACTGCGGGATTAGACTCGCAGTGATTCTTAGCAATCAAATGAAATTTCTAATTACCCGGAGAAGTTCTAATTAGTCTCCTAGAAATAATCAACATTTATACCCTGTATTCCATCCCAGTGCTGTGCTTCAGATCTGCAGCACCCAGATATCCCCCAGCTGAACAAATTCCATTGCACAAGAACATCCTCTGGGTGCATGTCTGCTCTCAAGTATTTACAATTGGTGAAATGGATTCTCTTTAGCCAGATTTAGATTTATTTTTCTCAGTTTCCCTCGAGTTTCAGCGTTTCTCCCCTCCCTAAAGCAGAATAACCAAGAGAACACATCTAATAATAAATTTCCTGTTCCCCTTTCTCACTGCTGCTGAACCAACTTCTGGTTTTGTTTGAGAGGTGCTTTAATTTTGCCTCGTTCCAGGGCTGCTCTGTCACATTTCTGTGTGAAACACCAGTTTGTGTGTGTGGTTTCAGAGTTCAGCAGCAGCCACAGCTGCCCAGGACGCTGCCCTGCCCTCCCAGGTGGCACGATCCTGCTGGAGCTTGGCTGGGCTCAGCTTAACCCTGGCAGCTTTTTGGGACAGGTCTCCAAGGGTGAGGCACCAGCACAGCTTCAGCAGCAGCCCCGACCAGTGGAACAGCACACGGAGCAATTACCTTGCAAAACTGTGGTTAAATAACCCCTGGAAAAAAGCAAAAAGCAGCATTTTTTTTGGTCTGACATATTTCTGTGCGCTACAAAAGCTGCTGGGTGCTTCTGGCACAGCTGAGTTCACAGAGGGGTGGCACTGAAGCTGCTGGAGCGTTCACAGACAGCTCTGTGGCCCCAGCTCAGCCCCTTCCCACCACCCAGTTTTCACACAGCTGATTTGAAACAACTTCTTAAAAAAAATCCAAACAAAAGAGATGTTGTGCCACCAATTTGCTACTCTTTTCTGCCTCAATTAATGAGTATCATTAAAAATTTAATGAAGTTAAATGCACACTGCTAGAAGGAGTGATGGCACGTGTCCAGCCCTCAGGATTAAAGAAGAGAAACTCCCCCCTCCTTCCCATCCTGACTTTTTAGGAACACGAGGTGACATCATCTTTTTGCTGATAATCAAGAACTTCTCTAGGCTTACAAAACAACGGCATTTTTATTTTGGCAGAACTAAAAAAATCATATATTTATCTACATCGTAGTAAAAACAATGAGATTTATTTTCTTTTTTTTTTTTCATCCTTCATATATTCATCGACACAGCGCAACCGGACCGGGACTCGGGTGTGAGATGACCCCGGGTGGGACCCCAGGCACCACCAGAGCTCTGAAGCACCAAAAAAGATGCACTTAAAAGTGTTCTCCTCCTCCTCCTCCTCCCAGCAAACACAGCAGCAGGTCACTTTTTGCGTAGGGGCTGCAGCACGTCACCCGTTTCCAAAACGTGGTTGCCAAACATGAGAGATTACTATTTTGGGACACCTTTAACAAGAATGTTTATTCATATTAAAGCAGAAACCAACTGATAAATGCTGTTTATACACGTGTGTGCCTGGCAGAGACACAACGGGACAAGTCAAGGAGAAAAGGCGGCGCGAGGAGGCTCCTCACTGGAGTCGGCGGTAGCTCTTGCAGAGCTCGTGGTCCCTGATGTCCCCCCAGCCTCCGTTCTTGACGTGAGGGGACAGGGGAGCCATGGAGTACCTTTTACTGACGCTCATCGCCTCGGGAAACAGGTACTGTTGGTTGCTGTTCAAGAGAGAATCGATTTTGGCACTCTGGGTGGACGGTCTGCACGATTTCTTGTGGTGCATGCCGCAGTCCCCCGTGTGAAAAATCCTGGGGATTTCGGGGACCAGCACTTTCCAGAACTTTGGAAGACACGAGACAGTCAAGTGCTGCAGAGTCCAGTCCCAGTTGTAGTCATCGTAGGTGCAGAAGGCATCCGTGCACTCGATGAGCTTCTGGTAGGTGTCTCTGCCGAAGGCCATGCCCATGTTGTGCTCCGTGGACTTCCACGTCTTCAGCTCCACCTTGTCGGCGCGGCCGGCGAAGCCGCCCCGCACGGGGCTGTAGGTGCCCAGCGACACGAGCTGGCACTCGGGGCACTCTGTCTGCCGCAGCGCCCAGAGCCGCTTGAGGACGTGGTAGAAGTCGGGCGCCAGGTAGTGATCCTCCTCCAGGAAGAGCACGGGCCCCGCGTGCTGCCGCAGCGCCCGCACGCGCTCCCACACGAAGTGCAGCTTCCACCACCAGTGGTGCTTGGTCTGCGCGAAGCGCGCCTCGCGGTAGTGCCCGAACGAGTCCGGGAACTCGGCGTTGAGGCAGCCCAGCCGCAGCGCCGCCGCCCTGCCCACGTCGCGCGGGCAGTCGCGGGGGTCGTGCCCCGGGAACTCGCGCGGGTACAGCTGGATGCTGAACGGGAAGAACACCTGCAGCACCGGGCAGAAGTCCACGCGGGCCGCCAGCCGGTTCAGCTCCTCGGCCCACAGGTCGTGGCTCAGCACCAGCAGCACGTTCTCCACGCCCGGCGCCCGCCGCAGCGACTCGAGCAGCAGGCGCAGGTGCTCGGCGCGGTCGTGCACCTGCACCACGAGCACCACGTCGGGCCGCGCCGGGAAGCGCCCGGCGTTCCGCACCGGCTGGTCGAAGTTCAGCCGGTACACGAGCGAGCGGTAACTCAGCGTCGCGTTCTCGGACAGCGCCTCCGCCGCCGCCGCCACCACGGCGGACGACGCGTTGTTGGCGGGGCGGCGCGGCACCGGCGGCGGGAGCTCGCTGACCCGCGGCGGCTCCCCGGTGCTACCGGGACCGCCCCGCTGCTGCTGCTGCTGTAGCTGCTGCTGCCGCCGCCGCCCGCCGCCGCCGGTGCCCCAGAGCGCCAGGGCGCAGAGCGCCAGCGCGCGCGCCGCCGCCGCCCCGCGCGCACACGTCGCCGCTCGCCATTGGCCGCCGCTGCGGCGACCCCGGCCTCGGTATTGGACGGGGGAGACGTCAATCAACTGTTCGGCGCTTCCGCCGCGCGGTGGGGGCCGCGCAGCCGCCGGCGCCGCACCGCGCTCTGATTGGGCGGCGGCGGGAGGGGGCGGGGCCAAGGCGTGAGGGGAGGGCGGGAAGGAGCAGAGCAATCCCTCGGGATTGGGAAAAAGGGAAAAAACCGCTGGAAATGCAGGGAAAACACGCGGAAACCAGCCCGGAGCCGCGGGAGTAACCTGAAGGATGAGCGAATACTGGGTCTGAAAAGCAGCACGTTAAAAGCACTCTGCAATGACACCAAAAGGTGAGAAATCCCTCCAGAAATGCAGGAACAAGGTAAAATTATTTTAGGATTGGAAGAATAAAATAAAATAATTCTAATATGGAAAGAAAAAAATTCTAAGAGTTACAGAATAAAATAATTCTAGATTTGAGAGATTAGTATTATGAACCCATTCTTGAATGGTAAGAATTAAAAATTCAGATTAATTCATTCTAGAATCGCAAGTATGAAATTACTCCAAAGTTTTCAGCATTAATGCAGGAGTAAAATAATTCCAGAACTGCAAGAACAAGATAAGAAAACCACCCTAGATCATGCAGGGATGGGGACTCCATCGGTGCCCATGCCAAACCCTGTTTCCACGAAGGAATTTTCCCAATATCCAAATTAAACCTCCCCAGCTGGCACTCAGTGTGCTGCCTCCAAGCCATCACGTGTTCCAGGGAATGGGATGCCTAAAAACTTCTCAAAATAAAATAACTCTAGATTTGAAAGATTAGGATTATGAACCCATTCTTGAAAGGTGAGAATTAAAAAAATTCAGATTAATTAATTCTAGAATCACAAGTATTTTCCCCTGCTGTTCCCATCTCCCAGTCATGGAGCAGCTGACAAGGCAGGAAATAAAAGAATCTGTGGATATGCTCAATATTTTGGTGTCACCCCCAGAAAAATTCCAGCAGTTAATTCCTGGAACACACTGGCTGGAAACCCCTCAGACAGAACACAATCCACACGGGCACGGAAGGGTTTCAAAATTTAATCAGTCAACACAGTGAAACAAATCCCAGAATTGTTAAACAGGAGGACTAAGAAACAGTTTCAGGCACATATTTAGAAAAAAAAAGACATTTCTGGTATCACAAAGAGAGAAACCCCAAACCCAAACATTTGCTGTGGTAAAAACCCAGCAGTGCTGGTCCCTGCTCCAGTGGGAATGTTGTAACAGAACCTTGGGAAAAAGAAGCACCTGGGATTCCAGAACCCCTCTGGATGTGATTCCTCCTCCACTGGCACGAGGGCAGTGCAGTCCTGGCCCTGGCAGAGCTCGGGGCTCCCGTGGGGAAGCCTGGGATGAATTTACATTCCCTCGGTCCTTCCAAGAGGGAACAGCTCACCCCCAAAGGCAGAAGCCCCGCAGCAGGAGAAGGGAAATACATTCACAGGAAGGCTCCCTGCAGAGCAACACTGCTCCCTGCTGCGAGCAGAGATGCCAGAGGGGGAGAGGCAGGGCTGATCCCCTCCCTGCCAGAGGGGACACGAGCCAGGCCAGGCCAGGCCAGGCTGCGTCCCCTCCCTGCCAGAGGGGACAAGAGCCATGCCAGGCCAGGCCAGGCCGTGTCCCCTCCCTCCCAAAGGGGACAAGAGCCATGCCACGCCAGGCCAGGCCGCGTCCCCTCTCTCCAAGAATGGGACAAGAGCCATGCCAGGCCAGGCCAGGCCGTGTCCCCTCCCTCCCAAAGGGGACAAGAGCCATGCCACGCCAGGCCAGGCCGCGTCCCCTCTCTCCAAGAATGGGACAAGAGCCATGCCAGGCCAGGCCAGGCCGTGTCCCCTCCCTCCCAAAGGGGACAAGAGCCATGCCACGCCAGGCCAGGCCGCGTCCCCTCTCTCCAAGAATGGGACAAGAGCCATGCCAGGCCAGGCCAGGCCGTGTCCCCTCCGTCCCAGCGGGATCTGTCTCCGGTGGCACCGCGGTGCCAGCAGCTGCTCCGTGCCCACAGCCCCGCCGTGCCTGCTGTCAGCCGTGGCTCTGGAGGTGCCTGTCCAGGAACTGGGAGTAGCAGTGCAGGGAGCAGAAGTAGCAGAGCACGGGCGCGTCGGTGCCGCCCATGTTGTCCACCAGCACCACGGTGTGCGCCACGTGGTGCAGGTTCATGGTCACCGTGATCTGGATGAAGCTGCTCAGGCACGCGCTCCCGCAGCGACACGTCTTGGCCACCTCCAGGTCCTTGCACAGGTGGGAAGGGAGCAGGTGGCAGCCGTAAGGGATCCTGTGGGGTGACAGGAGAGAGCGTGAGCTCGGCACACTCATCTGTGGCACCGCAGGGCACTCTGCTCTTTTCAAGGTAAAAGGAGCTCTTTCATTTCTGGCTCCAACATTTACAGATTTCCAAAAGTGACAGTGGACTGGAGGGGGACAGTGCCACCTCTCCAATGACACTGGACAAACCGACAGTCCATTACATGTCTCCTCCTTCATAAAAGAATGTAAAACAATAAGATATGTACAGAAAGTGTGTCAGAAAGTTCGTTACAAGAATGTAAGCATCAGAAGGCTTAGAAAATCTTAAAAAATCAGGACACCAGGACACTCAGAAAGCTTAGAAAATCTTAAAAAATCAGGACAACAGGACAGAGGCACCAGCCATTCCCAGGGCACATGATGCCCTCAGTTTTAGCTCTCATGTTTTCCAGACTCTGCACTGCACTGGTACAGAACCCTGAACTCCATATAAAGTGTCAGCAGCTCTCCTCACAGCTCAGGTACACAGAACAATCCTTTGCCAGCCCCAAAACCAAGGACACCGCTGCAGCTTCAGCCCCAAAAGTGTAAAAACAGCAAACTGAGAAGAGCAATCTGGGAAGGTGGGACTGCGCCACCTGGAGATGGAATTGGACAATGAACCCAACATGGAAATGGACCAAAACTTAAAAAAGTGTGAAAACTTGTGACTCAGGGTCCATCTGGGGTGCAGCCCTGGCTGGGCTCTTGTGCTGCCCAAGGTGCATCCTGTGAGGCCTTTTAATAAATCCCTGCTTTGTTCTTTAACTCTGCCCACCCTCTGTTCCAGGAGCCTCTCCAGGCATCGCACAAACATGGAAAACCACAGATTTGGGACCAAAATGCCACTTCCCGAGATTTTAGGAATGAAATTTCCAATTTTAGGACTGAAATGCCAACTCCTGAGATTTCAGGAATGAAATGCCACTTCCCAAGGCAGCTCCTAAGGACATGAACTCCAGGAGACACCCCAACAGGGAGCTCACAGCAATCCTGGCAGCCTGGGCCACAGCCAGCTGGGGAATTAGAAAGATTAAGAGTAATGAGAGAATTACAGGGAGATTAAGAATAGTGAGACAACTGGGCACGTTCTGTTCTTCCCTCACATTCCTGTGCCTCACCCTGGCCTGACACAGCAGCCACCATTTACTCCTGCCTCTTACACCCAGGAGCAGCAGTGTTAAAAATCAACTCAGAGAAAGCAGGAGATAAACTGGAGCCCTGCAGGCATGACATTAAAAGTTCTCCTGCTCTCTCCATCCATCGTGTCAGCAACGACATCCAGAGTTGGGAATGGGAATTGCTCCTTTTGGAATTTACAGACTGCTCCTTTTGGAATGTACTTTGGGGTACAAAGTAAATAATTCCCCTGAGGAATTCTGTCGGGTGGCTGAAGTGTGGGGCTGAGCAGTGCCCAGCTGGCACTCCAAACTCAGCACAGATCCCACTGACTCACATCCTGCCTCCACCTACACATTCCCAAGTCTTTCCACACACCATCACTCACACAGCTAAGACTTCTTAGGGTTTTTTTTTCCCACCTTAATTTCAGAACACCCTTTTTTCTGGGAAAAGCATAATCAAGAACTCTGGTACTTTCCCAGACTGATTCCCAAACATTATTTTTGCACCTTCTCCTTCTGTTTTGTCCCTTTCTCAAGGTTTTTACAGTAACTGGAATGTGGCCAGTGCAGAAGGATTTCTAGAGGTAGAAAAAAGCCTTAATATTTATATAAACCCACTGCAATTTATATAAAGCTGGGAAAGGAGACATGTGGGGTTTAATTATAAAATCAGCCAGGTCAGCAGTGGGTGATTTGGCCCAGAACATGTGGTGGCTCAGCTCTCTTCAGGGTGTGCCTGTGGATGCCTTTGGTGCAAATTTCTGCACAATTACCCCGGGTTTATGGGGCACTGCCCACCCTCAAGGCAGGAACGGGCACAGGATGCAGATCAGGGACACTTCCAGCCTCTCTCTCCTCCTTTTCTGTGCCAAATTTCTGTCTTTGTGCTCCCTTCCCACCCAGAGCAGGGTGGCAGCAGCAGCTGCTGGTACCTGGAGGCTCCTGGCACACAAAGGATCAGGGGTGCAAGTGGTGGAGCTGATAACAAACAGCAGCCTGGGAGGGTGGGATTTACTTGGTGAAATCATATTTTTTTAAATTACCTCAGAGCTGGGCTCTTTCAATAAATCAGAACACCCTCACTCCAACACCAAGGGAAATGAGGAGCCTAAGGAAAACCTATGGCAAGGGAAAGGCTGCAGAAGAAGTGGCTCAGGGTTGTAGAACTGTGTCTCTTTTCCCAAAGTTGGCCAAAAATATTCTGTTCATCTCTCTATGGTGGATGAGAACACTTCAATCTCTGCCTGTCCTTAAATACTTCCAAAGACACCAATTATCCTGATGACTTGGCAAGGGGAATTCAAAGGAGTTTTCATCTCCTGAAGTTAACAGTGAGAAAGGAGGCAGTGAGGGGGAAGGAGGGGACCTTGAAGGAGCGGTGCCAGGCGTGCCCTCCCTGCCTTACCTGTGATTGACGGTGGCCCTGGCAGCACACTCCAGCAGAGTCAGGGGGATCTTCAGCTGGATGTTGGGCACCAGCGGGTTGGGCTGCTCGAAAGGATTGCCAAAGAGATCCAGGTTGTCCAGGGAGAGCTTCCTGAAGTCGGAGGGCAGGAAGGGCAGCTTGTTGCGCGCGGCCGACAGGCAGCGCAGGCGGCTCAGCTGCCCGATGCGGCAGGGCAGGCGCAGCAGCGCGTTGTCGTCCAGCCGCAGCTGCACCAGGCCCCGCAGCTGGCAGAACTCCAGCGGCAGCGCCTGGATCTGGTTCTGGCTCAGGTCCAGCAGCTGCAGGGATTTCTGCAGGCCGGAGCTGCACAGGGCCGCGCTGAAGGCCTCCAGGTGGTTGTCGCGCAGGTCGAGCTCCTGCAGGCACACCAGGTCGCCCAGCGTGGCCGGCAGCTGCTTGATGTGGTTGTGGCTCAGGTCCAGCTTGCGCAGCTTCTTCAGGCACAGCACCCGGCTGTCGATCCTGGCCAGCTTGCAGTACGAGGTCTGCAGGTGCTCCAGGGAGAAAGGGAAGCTCTTGGTGAGGGGGTAATCCCTCCTGGAAGTGATGATCATTTTGGTTTTGGGCTTCTCCACGTCGGAGTTCTTGGCTGGGACCAGAGGTGAGAGAGGGAGGACTCCGGTGTCGTTGCCTTGGTGAGCCAGTCTCACGGCTGAAAGGAAAGTCTTTAAATTGATCACATTTGCCTGCAGGGGAACACAAGGCTGGAGTTAAAAGTTCATTATCCTGGTTATTTAACACTCTCTGAGCTGTCACTCAGCAGGGCAGGGGGATGGGAGGGGGAACAGCTCTGTTATGAATAATCCACCCAGGGAAGGAACAAAGCACCAAATCCACAGCTGGAAATGAAGTACAGGAAAAAATGTGGTGGATTTCAGGGAGCTCCCTGATGCACTGGGAGCTCCCTAAAATCCACCAGGATACAGGACTGTTACAAACACACACGGGGAAATCAGAGCTCTAAAACCTGAGGCAATAGTTCCTGGAAGTTTCTAGGAAAGAAAAGGATGGAAGCTGGGGTTGAATACAGCAAAAGGAAGGTGAAGTTGGTGCTCGTGGCCACACACAGCTCTGGCTGTGCCAGCTGCAAAGAGGCAAATTCTTTGCAAAGACAAAATAATGCTTGAGTTGGGATACAGTATTTTGGCAGCAGAATCCCAGGACAGTTTGGGTTGGAAGGGATCCTAAATCCCATGCTCTTCTACCCCCTGCCACGGCAGGGACACCTCCCACTGTGCCAGGCTGCTCCAGCCCCAGTGTCCAGCCTGGCCCTGGGCACTGCCAGGCATCCAGGGGCTGCTCTGGCAATTCCAGCCCAGCCCCTCTCCACCCTCCCAGGGAACAATTCCTTCCCAATGTCCCATCCAGCCCTGCCCTCTGGCAGTGGGAAGCCAATAAAGAAAGGCTCCCACCAACTCTCAATATCAGAGTATCAAGAGATCTGTATTTTAAATAAAGATCCAGAAAACTCCAGGAAACTAAATGCATCTGTTGCACCGACTTGATTCACTTCTCGGAACATTTGTGACCAATTATTTCTCGTCTAGATTTTCCATCAAGTCTCTGCTTGAGCTGATGTGCAGCTGACAGGCACTGAGCTGAAAAGTGAATTCTAAAATAAAAACCACATTGCAACCATAGAAGGAAAAGAAAAGAACTGCCTTGGAGTTCTGAGAGCCCAGAGGTTGTCCTTGTGTTCCCAGGTGTCACTTGCCCAAGGCCAGGGACACATTTTGCACCTCAAAGACAACTTTGCTCCTAAATCTGTTTGTTTAGACCAAATTTGAGAGGGCTCAGAACTAGAGCACACAATGTGCTATAAGCACCCAGTACGAGAAAACAACGATACTGGAGATAACCCTGGATGGAAATGTGGGAGGAATAAAGACATTAAAGGTCAAACTTCATTGACTGCATGTGGAAACAAAAATGATCATTTTCCTTAAGCATTCCAAGCACAACTCCTGCTGTGCCACCTTCCAGAGGCGGGGAGGCTGCACAACAAACACCTTTGGATCCAAGGTTATCCAGAGAAGCTGGGGCTGCCCCTGGATCCCTGGAAATGTCCCAGGCAAGGGTGGATGGGGCTTGAAGCAGGCTGGGACAGAGGGAGGGGTGGATGGGATGGGATTTAAGGTCCCTTCTGTCCCAAACCAGCCTGGGACCCTGAGACCACCAGCCCTCATTATCTCAGCCAGTCCAACACACACATTCAGCTACAGAATTTCCCCTCATTCCAGGCACATTTGTGGCATTTCCAAGATCAGTGAAATGGGAATTAAATCCAAAAAGTCCTCCAGATCTGTAAGGACCAAGTGAAATCAATACTGCACACCAGAATGAAGCTACAGGCAGGATTTCTTTGCTCTCAAGCACAAAGCACAATTCCCTCCACCAGACCTCCCCAGGGCCATGTCAGATCTCCAGACCTCTTGTTGAGAAACCCTGAAAAAAAATAAAAATGAAGCCAATAATTACTTGGAAGAGCTCAGGATGCAATTTCCTGCCCCAAGCCCGAAGTCTCAGCCCCAGAGACAATGCTGGGAAAGGAGCTGAAGCTGTGCTGATGCCTCCCAAGAGTCAGAGCTCCGAGGAAATCGGAGCTGAGGCGGATCCAGGGAAGCAGGCTCGGACCTGCTGAAGGGAAACAAACCCCAGAAAACACCCAGGATTTGTTGTTTCTGCTCCAGGGGTGAATGCTCTGCACTGGTGTTTCCCAACTCCACTTCTGAGCTGGCTGAGTGCAGCAAATCCAGCACCTGGCACAGCACAAGCAGGGGCATTTCACATAACCAATATCCCAGTCTTTGGAAATCTCTTTTCCACCAAGTTTTTGTTCATCTTTGAGAGTTATGAAGCTTTTCTGTAATGGTGTAATAAAAATCTGGCAGAAAACTACGGAAAAGGGATGAAACATATTAAATTTGAGTCCTGGAGTTCTTAAGAGGAACCTGTAATATTTTGAGATAAACTTTTTGATTTCTCACTCTTCAGCAGAAAAATTCTAAGTAAAGGAGGCAGAGTTATTCTGAATCTAAACAAAAGCCTTAATTTTTGCAAAATACAGAGCACACTGGCTTTCAACAGGAAAAAAACCAAACTGGGTTTGGTGTTCTCCCTTCTTATTTAACCATTTAGCAGGTTCATAAAATGAATGTGCTTTCTTTAGATTCAGGTAACAGAAAGGAAAAAGGATTTTCTAAACCACCAATCAACATTATTTGCTTCTATTTACACAGCCTGACTCTACAGTTTCAGGTAAGAACTCAGAGGTTTTAGAAAGCCTGTCTTACTTTTCTCTCCTATAGGGCTACAAAAGATTCCTGCAACAGGCACAGAAACAAAGACATTAGTGATAATATGATATTTCTGATGAGTTTAGCGCTGTTAAAAACACTTTACAAATCCTCTGGGAACTTGAATAAATACAGAGGTATTCGAAATAAAGGGAGATGGTGCCTGTGCCCTGCTCTGTGTGTGCTTTGAAAGCCACGGTGAGCACACGAAAACAAGAGTAAATCTCAATTTTTTTCCATGAGAAGGACTGCAAGGAACAACAATTTCATGGAATTTAAGGCCGAAGACCCAAAACCACTGCATCAGAGAGCTGAAAAAAGCTTTTTCTAAAGAAGCTGTGAAGATGGGAGACTGGGAATTGCTGGCTGGGCTGGAATTGCCAGAGCAGCTGTGGCTGCCCAAGGCCAGGCTGGACACTGGAGCAGCCTGGGATGGTGGAGGTGTCCCTGCCCTGGCACTGCCTGGGTTTAGTGTCCCTTCCCCGGCGGTTCGCGGTGCTGGCGGCGTGAGGCACAGATCCACCGCGGGCTCCCGCAGCCGCACCGTGGCCTTGCCCTCCTCCACGAAGCGCGTGAAGAGCCGCTCCACGTTCTGCTGCACCTGCGGGCACAGCGGGCTCAGCGGCCGCCCGGGGCACCCCCGCCGCGGCCCGGCCCCCGCCGCCGTCCCCACCTTGTAGCGAGCCCCGCCGCGGTCCCGCGCCGTGCACACCATGAGGTAAATCCCGAGGATGTGAGGGGGCATGGAGGTGTGAAGAACACGGGGTTGTGAATGGACGTGGAGGAGCTGAGGGGACAGGGGGGTTTGAGGGGACATGGAGGGTGTGAAGGGACGTGGGGAGCTGAGGGAGGACACAGAGGAGCTGAGGCTGCTTACAAATCTTAGGGACTCTAAACACGAATGAGTCAGGTTTAGAAAGGACATATTGTTTATTCTGTGCAGGGCACAACATGGAAATTGTCCACAAATCAGTCAATCAATCAATCAATCATCAAAATGATTTATACCCTAATGTTTACATAAATCCGTCCATCGAATCCCCAGTTTCCGCCTACCTAATACACACTCATGGCCAAGCACGACATAAAATATAAAGTTTTCCACAAACATCAAGTAAAGCATAAGACATGCGGTGACATGTGTTGTCATTGAAAAGGGGTTAGAGGGGAGAATGGCGTGAGGAGCAACAGGGAGCAGAGAAAGGGCCAGAGAATTCTGTGTAAGGACATGGAGGGGACAGCAGCTGTGAGGGAGGGGACATGGCGGAGATGAAGGGATGGCGGGTGTGAGGGGACACAGAGGAGGTGAGGGGACACAGAAGCTGAGGGGACATGGGAGGTGAGGACACAGAGGAGCTGAGGGGACAGGAGCTGAGGGCAGGGGGTGTGATAGCAGCAGCTGAGGCTTGGTAAGGGACAGAAGGCTTAGGTCAGGCTTGGTGTTGGTGTGGGCGCCATGAGGCGGCTTTGAGCACATTAAGCAGCATTGGGAGAAAAAAAATACAAACCCGGGGAGCGTTTAGTGAGCGTTTGTGCAGATGTATTATTTGAGGGCAGAAGTGGCGTTCCAGATTTGGTTGGTGCGGTGAGTTGCGTGGTTGAGCGGTGCGGGCTTGTTGCGCTCGGGCCGAGCGCGCCTCCTGCTGGAGCGGCTGGTGCGGCTGGGCGGGACACGGGGAGAGAGAGGCGGGAGGAACACGGGGCGTGAGGGGACAGGGGCGTGAGGGGACACGGGGCGTGAGGGGACAGGAGCATGAGGTGACAGGAATGTGAGGGGACATGGAGTCTGAGGGGACATGGAGGAGCTTAGAGGACATAGATATGAGCAGACATGAGCGTTTGAGAGGACATGGAGTGTGAGGGGACATCAAGGACATGAGGGGATGCTGAGGATGTGAGGGGGCATGGAGGTGTGAAGAACACGGGGTTGTGAATGGACGTGGAGGAGCTGAGGGGACATGGGAGGTGAGGACACAGAGGAGCTGAGGGGACAGGAGCTGAGGGCAGGGGGTGTGATAGCAGCAGCTGAGGCTTGGTAAGGGACAGAAGGCTTAGGTCAGGCTTGGTGTTGGTGTGGGCGCCATGAGGCGGCTTTGAGCACATTAAGCAGCATTGGGAGAAAAAAAATACAAACCCGGGGAGCGTTTAGTGAGCGTTTGTGCAGATGTATTATTTGAGGGCAGAAGTGGCGTTCCAGATTTGGTTGGTGCGGTGAGTTGCGTGGTTGAGCGGTGCGGGCTTGTTGCGCTGTTTGGTCAGTAGGAGGCGGTGTTTGTGTGTGCGTGTTTTGGGGCGAAAAGGGGTGTTTGGGGGTTTTGGCAGGTATTTAGAGTGTGGGGCCACAAAAGGTGAGCCCGCGTGTCACTCTCTTGCCCCGGCTACCCTGGGGTGGCTATTCACAGGTGCGGTCTCCCCCGTAACCGCCAACTCTGACCTGGGCCCCGCCTCTCTCCTTGGGCGACTCCGGCCCCCAGCTCACCCCAGTATCACCAGATAGATGTCTGCCATTATGTTGAGCGCTCATTCCGCAGCGCGCACACCTCGGTCCAGAACCCGTGGGCTCAAGGATCCGCCGGGCTCAGCCTCCCCCACGGCTAGGATTACAGGCGCGCGCCACTACGCCCGGCGCTCTCAGCTCCCTCCGCCGGCCAGACGAGCTGCAGCAGCTCCACGTCACGGAGCGGAGCGGCCCGCCCGGCGCTCTCAGCTCCCTCCGCCGGCCAGACGAGCTGCAGCAGCTCCACGTCACGGAGCGGAGCGGCCCGCCCGCAGCAGCGGCGGCGGGGCGGGGAGCGGGAGGCGCGCGGGGCACGCCGGGAGGCGCCGTGAGGGGGTATAAGAGCCGGCGGCCGCCGCCATCTTCCTCTCGGCAGCGCGCAGCCATGGGCCACCAGCAGCTCTACTGGAGCCACCCCAGGAAGTTCGGGCAGGGCTCTCGCTCTTGGTCAGTGCTGCCCCTTGCTCCCCCTCACCCGGGTCGTGGCTGCCGTCTCGCCGCCCTGCCTCGCTCTCCTTTCCTCTCACATTTCCCTCCTCCTCCCCCGCCGCCATTCCCCGCCCTCACGCGCCTCTCTCTGTTCCCCTCACAGCCGCGTGTGCTCCAACCGCCACGGCCTCATCCGCAAGTACGGGCTCAACATGTGCCGGCAGTGCTTCCGCCAGTACGCCAAGGACATCGGGTTCATCAAGGTGAGCGCCGGGCTGCGGGACGGGGCTCCTCGGGGGTGCCGGCATGGGCCACCAGCAGCTCTACTGGAGCCACCCCAGGAAGTTCGGGCAGGGCTCTCGCTCTTGGTCAGTGCTGCCCCTTGCTCCCCCTCACCCGGGTCGTGGCTGCCGTCTCGCCGCCCTGCCTCGCTCTCCTTTCCTCTCACATTTCCCTCCTCCTCCCCCGCCGCCATTCCCCGCCCTCACGCGCCTCTCTCTGTTCCCCTCACAGCCGCGTGTGCTCCAACCGCCACGGCCTCATCCGCAAGTACGGGCTCAACATGTGCCGGCAGTGCTTCCGCCAGTACGCCAAGGACATCGGGTTCATCAAGGTGAGCGCCGGGCTGCGGGAGGCGGCTCTGGGGTGCCGGTTCCCGCTGACTCCCCTCTGTCCCGCTCTCTTGCAGCTGGACTGAGCGCCGGCAGGATGAGGCGACAGCCAGGAGCTCCCGGGGCGTCCCAGGCCCTCCCTGACACATCTGCAGCGTCTCGGCTCAGTCTCACCTAATAAATGGTCTCCTAACCCAGCTGGTTCCTGCGTGTTTCCCTTCCGTGCAGGTTTTGGCGGCTCGGGGGTTCTTGAAGTGGGGGCTGCTCTGCTCGGCTTCCCAACCTTCCTCTTCCCCGGGCTGCTCCAAGCCCTGGCCAGGGATCCAGGGGCAGCCACAGCTGCTCTAGAGGGAGTGAGGTAAAGACACACTTAAGTGCCAGAGGTCTGGAATTCCAATGAATTCTGGAATTCCGAGTGTCTGGGTGCTCTTCTGCTATGAGGGGACTGAGCAGGTAAATGCTCTGCTCACACCTGGGGTCCTAAATGCTGCTCCCTCCCAGCTGAGTGCTCTGCAGTTCCTTTGGGAATGCTCAGGAACCTTTGTCTTGTCCCCCTGGCTATGGCATCAGTGAGATGAGGTGGTGAGGAGGGAGTGGGAGCAAAGGCTGTGGGGTTATCACAGAATTTGGGATGGTTTGGGCAGCTCCTTCCCTCCTAAACCCTTCCATGTGTGACACAGGGATGGGGATTTGGGAGCCCTGGGGAGGGGTTGGCTTTCCTCACCAGGAGGTGGTTGGGCCTCTCATTTTGAGTGAGAAATGATAAAATCCTGGTTCTTACCACATAATGCTTCAGTGTGAAGGTTCCACACTAAGAATTTAAGATTTCAGTTGCTCTGCTGGTGGTTTTGGGCTTTCCTCCTCACCAGTTTTGGTTGATGTTCAAAGGAAGGGGAATCCTGTGGGATTTGTTTGGCTTCAGCGTGGTTCTGAAAAAACACAAACCCCTCGTTGCCTTTTTAACCAAAATCCTGAATTTCTAGGGGGGGTTTAACTGAGGTGTAAAATTTCAGAGGAACACGAGATCAGTGGGGATGCAGAACGTGATGGGAGGCTCTGTGCACTTCCCACTGCTGTGTCCAACTTTCCTCCTGCTGCTTCTCAGAGGTGCCTGAGGCACTTCCCAGTGGGAAATCTGTGTTTTCCACAGATGGAAATGCTGGATGTCATGTTGGACACGGGAGGATGCTCCCGTGCTGGTACCACTGAGAGCAGGATTGGAATTTTGTGGATTCTCAGAGCTGCAAGAGCTGTTCCAGCAATTCCAGCCAGGCAGGGAATTGTGGATATTTGTCCTTTTTTCCTGAGCAAAGCTCCTTCCTGAGAGTCAGAGGAATTTGGGATAAATTTCCCTGTGCTGCCCTGAGGATCTGCGCCCCAAATCTCTGCCAGAACATTTTTTTTCTCATTATGGAAAACAAAAATAAATGGGGATGGTAATTGCAAAGCAAATCCCTATTGAAACCAAAGCTAAAACGTGGTTTTCAATTACCTTGTGAACATTCTGATGCCCCTGTTGGCACCTAATTTTGTAAAATTACAAAATTGCTTTTTCCCTGTTTTTTTTGCTCCCATCTTTTAAGCCTGGGGAAAAAGTGGTGTAGGACAAGCTGTCATTCCTTTTTACCTCGTTGCTGCCTCAACCGGGTATTTATTGCCCAATATACAACGAGGATGAGGTGCCAAAACCTTGAGTTTCCTGAGCTCAGGTTGAAAATTGCATTTTGTTCCTGGTGGCTCCAGTCTCTGGAGGTTCATGGATGTGAAGCTGGAATTATTTGGATGCAAAGTGCTTTATGAAGAGCTGCTGATTCCCCTAAAGAACAGGTGAAATCAGAATCCACTTCAAGGACTTTGCATTAATAATAAACAACTAATAAATGGTTTCCTGCAGGGAAATAAAATGTCCTGCTCGGAGCCAAGGAAAGCATAGTGGTGCTTTGGGAGAGAGGAGTTTCCCACTGCTGGAATTGAGTTTATTGGGATTTGCAGTGCTGAAACCTCACTAAATCACATTGGATTATGCACCAGATGAAATCTGTGCTTGTCACAGGCTCTGGGAGGAATTTTTGGGGAAAACTTTGGCTTTGAGCTCATCCCGAGGCTGGAAGAGCTGAGGGTGCTCTGCAGGAAAGCAGTGCCACTCCTGTTGGGAACCCTCCTGGCTTTATGGGACCACCCTGGGGGCGGTCCTGGGGCTCTTTCCCTTCTCCCAGGTGGATCCCAATCTCCTGGATCAGGAATTCCACAGCCGTGAGACCGGGATGAGCTTTCAGCCCGATCCTCCCATCCTGACATTCCTGAATTCCTGCAGGGATCCAGCTCCACCTGGGGTGGTTTGGGGGTGCAGGTGATGCTTGGGATGACACTGATTTTAGGGCTGCCCAGCACTCCAAAGCCACGTTGAAGGAAAGGGACAAACCCAACCATGGAAAGGAAGGAAACCTCCAGAGGGTGGGAGCAGGGCCAGGCAGCCTGAGAGGATACAGGGAATTTATCCGAGCACACAGGAATTGTGGATAAAACCCTGAGGGAATTAATTGTGGCCTGGGCCATCAAGGGTGACAAAAATGCTTCTAAAGTACCTTGGTGATAAAAGGAAGAGCAGGGAAAATTCATGGGATCACTGGGTTGGGAGAGACCTTCAGGATCACGGAGTCCAGCCCAGCCCCAGCACCCCAACCCAGCCCTGGCCCCCAGTGCCACATCCAGGCTTTGTTAAACACCCCCAGGGATGGGGACTGCACCACCTCCCCGGGCAGCCATTCCAGAGCTTTATCACCTTTCTGGAAAAACCTTTTCCTGATATCCAGCCTGTATTCCCTTGGCCCAGCTGCAGGCTGTGTGCTCTGGCTGTGTCAGTGCCTGCAGACAGAGCCCAGCCCAGCTGAGCACAGGCACCTTTCAGGAGCTGTGCAGGGTGAGGAGGGCACCCCTGAGTCTCCTTTCCTCCAGGGGAGCACCCCCAGCTCCCTCAGGGCTTCCTCTCAGCGTTGGTGTTCCCAGCCCCTCTCTTGGGATGCACTCGAGCATCCCAAGGTCCTTCCCAGAGCTGGGCACAGCACTCAGGTGTGCCCTCAGCAGTGAGCCCTGGCCTGAAGGAAACTGGAGAGCGGGGCATGCAGCCAGGCTGGGAGAGCCGGCAATGTTCCCCTGGAGAGGAGAAGGCTCCAGGGAGAGCTCAGAGCCCCTGGCAGGGCCTGAAGGGGCTCCAGGAGAGCTGCAGAGGGACTGGGGACAAGGCATGGAGGGACAGGAGCCAGGGAATGGCTCTTGGTGCCGGGCAGCGCAGCATTCCCCCTCCAGGAGCAGCAGCTAGATGGCACCGTCAGCCTGCAATTCCCTCTCCTTGCTCTGTCCGTGAATCCCAGCTGCCCTCCAGCAGCTGGAGCCTGCAGGAATTTGTCCTGCGGATTCCCTGTCCTTCCTTTCCTTTGAAAAATCCTAATATTTTGTATCCTTGCTGCTGGACAGCAGAACTGGAACAGAGCCGAGCTCTGCTTGAGTCTGTGTGACACTGGAAGAAAAATTTCCCTCCCCTCCCTTCCCTCCCCTCCTGCATGTTCTGTCATTTTGGGGAAAAAGTTTTAAATCCCACCCAAATGAGGCAGGTGCTCTTTATCCCTGCTCAGGTTATCCCTGATTTTCTCTTGCTTCTTCAGCAGCCCCTGCTGAGCTCTCCTCATCCTTGCTGGGACCACAAATATTCCTGATCCCAGGGCTTTTATCTATAAATTCATAATTTTATAATTTTATCTATAAATTCATTTTAGGAGACTCAGACTCACCTGGGGACATTTGGTGTCACTTGGTGGGGCCAAAAGCTGTGCTGAGCTCGAGGGAAGCATCTCCTGCATCCAGCACCAGAGACTTGGGGAAATCCCATGGATTTGGGTGACTCCCATGGATTTCTCCCTGCTGATTCCCAGCACCAGGCTGGAACTGCAGCGATGCTGACGTATCCCAAATTCCCACTTTATAATTTGATTTATTCCTTCAGCACAGTCCTCTGCTAAACTTTCCCCATCCCAGTGCTGGGGTGAGCCCCTGAGCACAGGGTGTGGCACCCTCTGAGCAGGAGAATTTTCCAGGAAAAATCTCCCCATGGAAAAGGTGCTCAGGCCTTGGAATTGGCTGCCCAGGAAGGTCTGGAATCCCCATCCCTGGAGGTGCCCAAGGAATTCCTGGATGTGGCACTCAGAGCTCTGGGCTGGGGACAAGGTGAGGATCAGGCACAGCTGGGACTCGATGATCCCAAAGATTTTTTTCCAACTCGATGATTCCATGATTCTGCTCCAAGTTTTTAACAATCTGGTGGGATAAACACCCAGGAAAATCCAGGCAGATGGGATCAGGCTGAAGTGCTTCTAAATAAAACATTCCCAAGGGCTGGCACGAGGCACCAGTGGCTCTAATTCACGCCTCTTGTTGGGAGTGTGTTCCTTGCAGACAATGTTTATTTATGGCATGGAAAAATCTATTTCCATCCAATCATTTCCATAACTGAATATTTATGCCAACAGCCACTGAATGCTCCTTGACTAAAGTGAAATAGTGTTCTTTCAGTTATAAATGTTTACTTGTTTAGTGGTGAAACTGCTTTAAACAAACTTAAATATCAAACTGGTGTCTTCCCCTTTCGCAGGATTTCCGTGGTTTTCCAGGCATCAGCAATGGATAATGTTGGAATTATCATTCCAGCTCGAGGAGCCTCTGTGTGTTTATGCCTTTAATCTCAAAGAGAGTTGGTTTAGGTGGGATATTGGGAAGGAATTCCTGGCTGGGAGGGTGGGGAGGGGCTGGGCTGGAATTGCCAGAGCAGCTGTGGCTGCCCCTGGATCCCTGGCAGTGCCCAAGGCCAGGCTGGAGCAGCCTGGACAGTGGGAGGTGTCTCTGCCCATGGAGGGGTGGAATTAAATGGGATTTAGGATCCCTTCCAACCCAAACCATTCTGGGGTGACCAGGCAGAGCTGGAGTCCCCATTCCTGGAGGGATTTCAGTCCCTGTGGAGGTGGCACTTGGGGACACGGAGCAGGGTGGCCTTGGCAGTGCTGGGAATGGTTGGACTCCATCTCAGCTTCCCCCCTGCCCTGGGCAGCTGTGCCAGGGCTGGACAAACCTTCCCATGGATAAATGTTCCCAAAATCCACCCTGAGCCTCCCCTGAGGCCGTTCCCTCTGCTCCTGTGCCCGTTTCCTGGCAGCAGAGCCCCAGTTCTCCTGGCTGTCCCCTCCTGTTGGGATCTGGCATCTCTGGAGAGGCTGAAGCTGCCCCTCCTCTCCCTCCAGCAGCTCCAGCTTCATCCCAGCCCTGCTGAGCTGCTCCCTCTGGATTTTTCCAGCTCTGGGATCAGGGAAGTTTAGCAGAGGACTGTGCTAAAGGAATAAATCAAATTATAAAGTGGGAATTTGGGATATGTGTCATTTTCTTCCGGCATGAGCTTGGAAGAGGCTTCTCAGCCTCTGAAAATTAAAATTTTTGGGAATGAGGGGCCCTTGTTTCTCTCCTGGCAGCTCCTGCTTGTGCTGGTGAATCAATCCAGAATCACTGGTGGGTCTGCCCTCAGCACGAGGGGTTTGTAGGTGAGCTCTGCGAGGGGAAATCCCTGCCAAAACCTGGGACTGCTTGGATTTCATCCCATAAAAAGCTGGAATCCTGCCTCTGCTTAAAGCTTCCTGCTTTGCAGAGGGGATTTTGCTTACCCAGCAGCAGCTCCGTGCTCCTCTCCATCCTCCTCCTCCTGTGGCTCTGCAGAGCTGGGATTCCACTGGGAAATGGGAGGATTTCAGCTGGGATCTCACCTGGGCTGCAGGAATCCATCCTAACCAAGCACCTGGGATCCTCCCACACCTGCAGAGCCTGATGGATTCATTACTTTTTGCTTCTCCTTAACTTGGATGAAAAAATGGGAAAAGCAGGCAAAACCCTGGAGCCAGCCCTGCCTGGGGCTTAGCTTTGCTCAGGACTGTTTATTTAAATTTTTTTTTGTTTAAATTTTTTAATATATCTATTTATTTATTTTTGGTTTAACTGATTTTTTTTTTTTTTTTTTTGCAGCTCTGATAACACAGAATATTTTAGTGAGTGTGTGCAGGCATCATTCATCACAGCTTTGAGGGTGGTAAACACCATCCAAACCCCAGAAAAGAAATTCCCTGTGGCTTGGGAGAGCAGAAATCCCTCTGGAATTCTGTCCTGGGTTTATGGCTCTGTGTCTGGAGCACCAGAGCGCTCCCAGGAGCTGTAAAACTGCTGAGGTTCCTGGGTTTGGCACAAAATCCGTGCCCAGCTCTGTCATTCCTGGCTGGAATTGGGCTCGTGATGGATTTTGGGTGGATGTGGGAGATTCCTGGTTTTTTGGGGTTGTTTGGGTTGGATTTGAGTGGTTGGAATGGGGAGGGGCTGGCACAGAGTTCCCCATCCCTAAAAAAGAGTCCAGGGCCAGCTTGGGGCAGCCTGGGATAGGGGAAGTGTCCCTGCTGTGGCAGGGCTGGGATGAAATGGGATTTAAAGGGATTTAAAATCCCTTCCAGCCGCAGGCAGTGTGGAATTCCCTGATTCCATTCTGCCCCAGAGCTTGGCCCTGATGTGCCTTTGGAATTGAACATTTATCAATTTCCAAATTTATCTCTTTGCAGCTGAAGGGGAAAAATATTTTAAGGGATCAGTTTTTTTTGCAGAGGGGTTGTCCAAAAATATTGGGACAAAAATAGCGGGAAGGGTGGTGAAAAGGATGGAGTGATGCCTCCCTTCCACAAGGGCCTGCTCAGAGTCTGAAATCCGCACAAAAATTTTCTTTTTCTGGCTGAGAACTGATCAAAGTTTGGCTGAAAACTCAATTTTTGGGGTAAGGAGTGAAGAACTGACAGCCAACCTCTGACTCTCTGATTGCAGAGCAGCAGGTTTAGCCCATCCCTGCCAGTGCCAGGCTTCCAAAGAGACTTCAGAGAGATGTTGGGACTCCCAGCTTGGCGATTTCTGCCCTAAAAGGGTAAAGAGGGTGTTCCCCTCTCCTTTTGGGGGACTGCAGGTCCCAAAGCCCCACAGAGCACCTGCCAAACTGGGGTTCCCCCTTTCCCCAACCCCAGCTGGGGGTCCAAACCCCAAATCTGTTCCTTGAGTGCCAGAAAAAGGAATAAAAGACCAAAAAAAAGTAAAAGAACCATAATTTCATGGGTGTTTTTCTCCCCCAGGGCCGAGTGCATGGGGTGGGATTGGAATGGGAAGGGCTCTGAGCATCAAGAAGGGACAAAAGGGGCCCTGAAATGGGATTTTGAGGAGCTGAACTGGCTGGTGATTAAAGCTGAGGGACCTTTTATCCGATAAATAGATGAGCACATGTCCAGGTGTGTGTTTTTCCACCCAGGCACATTCCAAGGATGGGCAAAATCTCCGGAAATTAATCCTGAGGTGACTTTGTTTGCTCCCAGCCTGCATAGAGCTGTCCAAAGTGTCCAGCCCTCACCAGGTAACTTAAATTCCTTTAAAAGAAATCCAAATTCCAGGCTTTTTTGGGCTTTGATGAGTGGATTTTCCTCTCTGCAGAGGCAGAGCAAACCCAGTAAATAAAAGTCCGTGGCAGCAGGAGCTGGATGGCTGCAACTGGAAAGGTCTTGGAGCGTCTGGAGGGAAGGGAATGGATTGATTTATGATTTTAACAAGCCTGGCTGGGCAGGGAGTCGTGCCTAGATGGTTTTAAAGGCAGGAGGAGATATTAATCAAAATTAAAGCTGCTCTAAGCCGCTCTCCGAGCCACTGGGCTGGGTCCTGCCTAATTAATTCCAGGCCTAAAGCAGGGAAAGGACAGCCTGGAGTGAGGGGCTGGGGTTCAGCCGAGGCTGGAACAAGGGGAGGGATGAGGATCACTGGGGTGCCTTGGAGGGGCTGTGCTCCTGTGGGCCTGGGATCAGTGGGAATGATGGATGGGAACAGGCACGAGGAGCAGCAGCGACATTTCCGGAGCTGCGGCTGCAGTCCTGCCCTGCCAAAGGTCAGCTGGCCCTGGATTGGGAGCTGCAGCCCCGGAAAATTCACAGAATTCACAGGATCACCGCGTTGGGAGGGACCTTTGAGATCACGGAGTCCAACCCAGCCCAGCAGCTCAGCCCAGCCCTGGCCCCCAGTGCCACATCCAGGCTTTGTTAAACACCCCCAGGGATGGGGACTGCACCACCTCCCCAGGCAGCCATTCCACAACTTTATCACTCTTTCTATAAAAACCATGAAAAAATGATGGTTTGGGGTACAAGTCTGGCTTTTCAGCCTGGATTGAGCTGTAAAAGCCCTGCTGCCTCATTCCTCATTCAGGAATTGTTATTCTGAGGTTAAACTCCCTAAAAAGGCTGAGCAGGGGGTGCTGATGGGGCTTCCCCCACCTGGGTGAGCTTACAGAACAGTTTTTGTTGGAAAATGCTCCAAGGTCATCGCGTGCAACCTGTGAATGATGCCCACCTTGGTTTTCAGGGCACGAGGGGGGATCTCTGCTGCTCCTGGGAGGGGCACACACAGAGCAGTGATGTCCAAGATCAGCGAGTGCAACCTGTGAATGATGCCCACCTTGGTTTTCAGGGCACGAGGGATCTCTGCTGCTCCTGGGAGGAGCACACACAGAGCAGCGATGCTGAGCCCCCTGCCAGGGTCTCGAGCCATCCAGGGCAGCCAGAGGAATGTCCTGGGTCCTGACAGAATTCCAGGAGGTTCTTATGTAAATCCCCACATCTTTCCTTATGGAATCCATATTTTCCATATGGAAAACGTGAGGAGGGGCTGAGGGAGCTGGGAAGGGGCTGGAGAATTCCTGAGGGAGCTGGGAAGGGGCTGGAGAATTCCTGAGGGAGCTGGGAAGGGGCTGGAGAATCCCTGAGGAGCTGGGAAGGGGCTGAGCCTGGAGCAAAGGGGGCTCAGGGGCCCTTGTGGCTCTGCACAGCTCCTGCCAGGAGGGGACAGCCGGCTGAGCAGGGGACAGAGACCTTCAAAGGACATTCCTGTGCAGCCAAGGATGGAGGGTGAGTGTGAGGAATTTTGAAGTAAATCAAGATGGAACTTCTAAATTGTTTTTGATAACACAGTTTATTTTTCTCATCTTTTACATAAACAAAAAAAAAGTTCATTCAGCCCCCACATCTTCACAACATAATTTAAAAAGTCACAAGACTTCTAGCTACAAGGCCTTTTAAAGATTTATTAACTAATAAAGCACTAGTAACAAAAATATTTATATTTTTAACTCAATCTTTAAATATTTTGCCTTATAGACTCATGCTACAGTGTCAGTTTTCTTAATTAATTATAACACACAAGCCTACAGTACTGCATTCTAAACTTCTGATTTAACTTTATAACTACTTTTATTTTTTTCTATATCTTAAACCCTGAAACTCCAAATTTCCTTAATGTGTCTCTGCTTTAAAATATAAATCCCCATTCTCACTTCTAACACCTCAGTTTAGAAGCCTTTTCTAAAGTCTCAAATGAAATCTTGTGTTGAATTCTAAGCTTTGGTTTACAACCCCAAAGTTCTCAGAATTCCCCACATTTAAAATTCCAGCAGGTGAACAAAGCCCTTCTTGGGCAGCAAAACTTCCCAGAACCTCCAAGGCCACCAGGAAAGGAGAAAATCCCAGATTTTTTAAAGGTTTTGGAGCTCCAAGCTGGGAGAAGGCAGAGCTCAGCCATGAAATGGGGAATGCTCCTTCTCAAGGGTTCTTTGGGGTTATTGTCCCTGTTAGTGATAAAAGGATGGGGTTATTTTTGAGTTAAGAACCATTTATTATTTAGATAAACATTATTCTCAGAGGTCATGAGATTTTAGAGGAGTAAGTATTTGATTATATTTAAGAATAGTTCCAAGTTTCTTTGTTACAAGGTAATATATAACTTTCTAAACTAACAGAATTTACAGAATTAACACTGTTGCAGAATTTATTTTGTTTTTCTGACTCACCACTTTTATTTATTTCTGCTGTACTGTGGATACTTTGGTCTGATGTTTTTTGTCTCCCTTGCACACATTTGCTTTTGTAATAACTTCTAAACCCTTGGCTACTCAATACAGCCACACCCTTACATTATAAACTCTTCACTCTCTCATTTAGTTTCTCACTTATTTCAAGCATATTCTTACTTATAACTTTAGAAACTATAAACTATATCACAATTTCATTATTTTTCTGCTTATGTTTTTGTGTTGTGTTTTTACATCAACCCAAGCTTCTCTCAAGGTTCCAGATGAAATTCTTTGGTGTTTGTGGAGGTTTCTGTTTTTCTGATTCCCACACTTTGGGAATGGGCACCTCCAGCAGGGACCTGGAGCTCTCCCACCTCAGCACTGGGGGCTTGTCCTCGGGAGTTTTTGGGGTAAGTGGCCAGGATCTCCTCCACTCGGGGATTTTCCATCCCTGCAGGACGTGCTCTCCACAGAGCCTGGGATGCTCCATGCCCTCAGAGCCATGGAATGCTTTGGCTTGGAAGGGACCTCAAATCCCAGCTCACCCCTGCCCTGCACAGGGACACCTCCCAGGTGGCTCCAAGCCCCATTTCCTGCTCTGCTGTGTGGCAAATCCCAGCTTTTCCTGCTTGTGGGGTTCATCCATCCCTCTCCAGCTGCTCCAGAGGACAGCAGGAACATCTGGATGCGCCCAGCCCACAATTCTGCCACGGGAAGGGTTTAAATCCTGATTTCCCTTCTGGTAGGACCAGCTGCTTTTCTCTCCTTATTTCAGCGTTTCCTTGGAGTGCAGCCATTTCATCCAAACTCCCTCTTGCTGCTGCTGGAGCAGGAATATCCCACAATTTGCTGGGAATTAACTCTACCTTGAAAAGTTCCAGCTCAGCAGACAGGCAGGGAATTGTTGGGATTGTTCAGGGCTGGTTTTGGTGCTTTGGCAGCGTTTGGAGGGATTTCCTTCACCCACCACAGCACAAAAAGAGCTTCTTTCTTTCTCTCTTTTAAAATCCAATATTTAAAGGCCCTTTTCCCCCCCAGACATGAATTTACTCACAAAATGCTTGTTCTGTTTCCAGAATTTAAAACATTTTATTGGAATGATCCACAGAGTGAGGGGAGGCTACATCCAAGGATGGGATGGGTGGGAATAAATCAGGAGGTCATAAATAATGTGGCATAAATAATGTGGAGTAAAAGGTGGAGAAGGTGTGGCTTGAGCTGGGATAAAGTCAAATTTCTCCCCAAAGCTGGTGTGGGGATTTCAATTTGTGGGAAAGGGGGGATGACAGGGGGGATGACAGGTGTCCTCACACGTGGGCACCACTGTGTTGAGTTTTATCTTCTTTTTGCCAAATGTATTAAATGTATTTCTTGTTTGGACTTAGATGTTTATTCATTTTTATCTCTGTCTCAGTCTCACAAACCCTGAGTTCTGCAGCGCTTCACTCAGAGAAACTAAAAATGGAGCCCCATCTCTTTCTCTACAAGGCCTTTTAGGGATAAACTGTCCAATTAAGAAATGACACCTCAATTATTTTCATTTTAACCCAATAACCAACCACCCCTGCCTGCAATGGGGACTTTTTATCCAATTACACAAAACCACCCAAACCCTTGGAAAAGAAGGTGAAGAAGAAGGAGCAGCTTCCACCCTAAAACCTCTATCTTGTTTTATATCTATTACTGTATTCTAAACATTTAAACTCTGAGTTTTCCACCCTGGGATATTACACACCTTTATTCAAATTACACACCATAATCCCAGTTCTGTCATTCCATTTTGGAAGTTTCTCCACAGCCTCAGGTCAGTGCAGAGTTCTCTTGGGGGTCAGAGCCTGGCAGCACAGAAAGTCTGGAATTCTCAGCAATTCCCAGGGTTCCAGCATCATTTGGCTTTTCCTTTCCCTATTAAAGCATCTTCACCTCCTGCTTCTCCCCATTCCCGATTTTCTCCCCCATCCCATGGGACTGAAGGGGCCTGGGATGAAAACCCCGCTGGGCTCGGCACGTCTGAAGCTGAACCGCTCTGCTGGGGTTTGGGGGGCAGGCATCGGCAGATGGAGCTCTTCGTTCACACTTCCCGGATTTCCAGCCCAGCAGGACGCGATTCCCGGCCTTTGGAAAGATCCCGTGTCCTGGCAGCGTTTCACTCCCGAAGGATTCCCGCTTGGAATGGTATTTAAGGAATAAGCCAGACTGGAGGGGGTTTTCTCCCAGCTGGATGAAGTTCCAGAACGGATCTCAAGAAAGGCGAAGAGGATTTTTCCGAGTTGAAGAAACTTTTCTGGGAGATGCTGAGCCCTCCGTGCAGCCCGGAGCTGCACCTGGATTTTCCAGGGATGAGGGAGGGGCTGGAGCTTCCCATGGAAAGGTTTCCTGTGGAAATTCAAGGTTTTTCCTTGGCTTTTCCTGCTTCCAGCACAGGGAGGACGTGGAGCTGCTGGAGCAGCAGGATGCGAGGGATGGAGCAGCTCTGCTGGGAGGAAAGGGTGGAAAAGTTGGGAATATTCACCTGGAGAGAAGCTTTGGAATGGCCTGAAGGAGCTCTGGGAAAGATGGGGAGAGAGGATTGACAGGGATGGAGGGACAGGACAAGGAGGGATGGATTCAAACTGACAGAGAAGGGGTTTAGACGGGATATTGGGAAAGAATTCCTCCTGGGAGGGTGGGGAGAGGCTGGGCTGGAATTCCCAGAGAAGCTGTGGCTGCCCCTGGATCCCTGGCAGTGCCCAGGGCCAGGCTGGACACTGGGGCTGGAGCAGCCTGGGACAGTGGGAGGTGGAACTGGCTGAGATTTAAGGTCCCTTCCATCCCAACCCAGTCTGGAATTCCATGATTTTCCAAGCTGATTTTTCACTCCACACTGACAATTCTGGAAAACACCAAAAATCCATTTTCCACCTCTGTTCCACCAACATTTCTTCCTCTTTCTCAGCTCACTCCCAAACCATGCCACCCCACTGAAGCTGTTTGGGGTTTTGCTCTGGGGCACAGCCACAGATCTTTGCCTGATCCATATTTTAGCAGCCCCTGGAAAAAGCTGGATGCTGCTAATTCCATATGATGGGATTATGATGAACTCCTGTGAATTAATGGTGCTTAGAAAGATGGTCCCGCTGAAATCCTCGCGCTGAGTGTTAACCTGGGAGCTGAGCCATAAAATCCAATCCACATTAAAAATCAGTGATCTGTGCTCTCAAAAAGCCACATTTTGTGTGATAAACAGGGGGGAAAACGCTCCCGAAAATCCTGCAGGAGCACTTTTATGGTGTGGGAAATGCTTTTATAGGACAAGGCTTTAGGGTTGGGTGGATTTTAAAGGTGCTGCTCTTTAGCTCCAGGCTTTGCACGTGTCTCAGAGAAACTGGAATATTTTGGTTGATTTTCAAAGTGCTTCCCCAGGTTTGGCAGATTCTTCACCCGTTTGTTTATTTATTTTAGGCTTGGAATTTTTTCTCCAGCAGATAATCTGGGGATGGTCACTGATCAGCTTGGGGTCAAGCTCCAGCCTGGTTTTCTGTGATCCTAATTCAATGTCTTGAATTTTTTCTCCAGCAGATAATCTGGGGATGGTCACTGATCCTTGGGATCAAGCTCCAGCCTGGTTTGCTGTGATCCTAATTCAATGTCTTTAATGTTTTTAAAGGTTTTTACAGGTTAAGTTTGTCCCCACACTAATGATGAACAGGAGAGATGGAAAATCCCTCCTCCCAGTGGGATCTGTCCCTATCCCTGGCTGTAGGGTTGGATAAACCCCTTGAAAGTCCCTCCCAACCCAAACTTTTCCATTCCAACATCCTGAAGAACTCAGAGCTGTTTTCAGCAGAACTGAACTCCCTGTTCCGCCCACTGGGAAGATCCCAGTGAGTTCAGGGACGCTGGCAGTGTTTGAGGCTGGTGCTGTGGGGGATTTCTGGCTGTCCCTGTGGATTTACCTGTGGATTTACCTATGGATATACGGTGGGTGTCCCTTTTTTGCATTGCACAAAACGCCTTCCCAAGAGATGATTTCCTCCTGCTTTCCCTCTTTCCCCTCTTTTACTACACGATCCCATAAACTCCAACCCATTCCCTGTTTTTACAATGTCCTGAACCTCCTTGAATTCTAGGATTGGGTTTTCTTCTCTTGTTTAAAAAACTCCACTCATTCCCTGCTTTTTTCCTCCTCAAATCCCTTTCCCGGGGTTGTTTTCCTTGAGCCAGGGATCTGGTGGTGCTTTGCCCACTCCTGGTTAAATTACTGAGTGACATCTACTGCATTTGCATCCTTAATTATTACCCTTTATGCTAATTAGGCTGCTTCTTGCTGTCACTCATCAGAACTCCAGCCAGAGCTGGAGCAAAATGTCTGTTACAAAGATAGATGGGATGCAACCAAAATATTCCAATGAATATTCATCCCTTCCCATTTTTGAGCCATTCCTGGTTGGTTCCATTTGCACTTTTGGGTTTGGACAGCTCCGTTTGTGGGCAGGGCTGTCAGGCACAACAGAACCTCTGGCAGAAGGGGATTTGTAATTTTTTTTTGGGGGGGAGGGAGGTTGTTCTCACAGCCAGGAGAAAAAAAATTCATGGAATTTGGTCCAAGAGGCACCACTGGAGATGGGATGTTCTCCTGGAAATGAGCATGGATGGAAATGTTCTTGGAGGAATAAAGGGGGTTTACTGCAGCTCTGGGGCTGAGCCTTTTGTTTTCTTAATCCACATGTTGCCTGAAGGTTATTCCCATATCCCAAATGGATAATTGGGATAATTGCCTCATGCCTGGGCACCTGGGATAATGGAAGGTGGCCCTGCCCATTGGAATGAGCTGGGTTTTAAGGTCCTTTGCAACCCAAACCATTGGTGTGGGATTTATTTTGCTTCATTGCTGGACACAGAGATCCCTTCATGGCCTGGGGTTAATTGCTGTAAATATTCCAGGAGTGGCTCCCAAACCTGTCCCTGAATTTTCTGGAAGGAAGTGGTCTCAGGAATACATTCTGGGATGAATTAATGATTGATTAATTAATCTGTGTTCACGCAGGTATTCCAAGCCTGGCGCTGTTCTGGGTCTGGGATGTGCTGCAGGGTCTCCTCCTCAACAGTTACCAAAATCCAGAACTGCGCATTTTATAAAAAACCAGTTTAATTATTAGATATTTCCTTCTTTTAATGAGAATTAAAGCTGCTTTTAAATGCTGCTCTAATCCCATGAAATCCCATTAAACGCCCGCGGTGCCTTATCCTGATGAGCTGCTAAATGGCCGGGCTCGTTTTCCCTTCCTAATGAGCCCAAATTAATCACGCTCGATGGGTTCTTGTTGAAGGGGCGCCTTCATCGCTCTTCTTCCTCCTCACCGACTTCCAAGGCAGGACAGGAGGGGCGGTTGGTGGCCAAAATCCAGAAATGCTGGATCAGTAAGGTTTGGGAAGGAGCAGGAATTCACAGAATTCACAGAATCCCTGGGTTGGGAGAGACCTTCAGGATCACGGAGTCCAGCCCAGCCCCAACAGCTCAACCCAGCCCTGGCCCCCAGTGCCACATCCAGGCTTTGTTAAACACCCCCAGGGATGGGGACTGCACCACCTCCCTGGGCAGCCATTCCAGAGCTTTATCACCTTTCTGGAAAAATCTTTTCCTGATATTCAGCCTCAATTTCTCTTGGCGCGGCTTGAGACCGGGAGCACCAGGAGAGGCTGAGGGAGCTGGGAAGGGGCTGAGCCTGGAGCAAAGGAGGCTCAGGGGCCCTTGTGGCTCTGCACAAGTCCCTGGCAGGAGGGCACAGCCGGGGGGGTCGGGCTCTGCTCCAGGGAACAGGGACAGGAGCAGAGGGAACGGCCTCAGGCTGGGCCAGGGCACATTTGGATTGGATACTGGGAACATTTCTTCATGGAAAAGTTGCCCAGGGCAGTGGTGGAGTTGATGCCTCAGGGTTTGGCTTTTCTATTTTCAGATTCTGAGCTGCTTTAGTGTGTGGGGCTGGGCTCCACACCAGGGCATGGTTCTGATGGTGTGTAGTTCTGAGCTCTGTGCACAGAGCAGGGACACAAAACAATTCCTGCTCCAGCTGGGCACCAAGGACAAATGATCCCAATCCCAGCCCAGGAGCACAAAGCCCGTGGGCTGCAGAGAGAAAAACAAGCAGGGTGGGACTGCAGGGGCTGCAGCTGGAACTGGACACTGAACTGCAATGTGCACATGGAGCAGAGCTGAGCCCAGGGAGAGACCCCGGCAGCGCTCGTGCATTTTGGGACCATTTGGGTTCATCTTGGGGGCAGCCCTGGCTGGGCTCTGGTGCTGCCCAAGGTGGATCCATGGAGGAGATCCTTGGAATCAATCTCTGCTTTATTCTGGAACTCCATCCAGCCTCTGCTCTAGGGCAGCTTCTCAAGGCATCAGAGTCCCCATCCCTGCAGGGATTCAAACTCTGTGTGGATGTGACACTTGGGGACACGGGGCAGGAGTGGCCTTGGGGATTGGTTGGACTCAGTCCTGCAGGGTTTTTCCAACCTCAAGGACTCTGATTCCCTTTGCTGGGATGAAGCAGCTGCCTGGGGCTCAATCCTGTGGGATTGGATCAGGTTCCTGTGGGGCAGAAGCTGCTCCTGGGGTTTGGTTTGCTCATGGAGCTCTTTCTTGGGGGTTTTGGCAGAGGTTTGAGCCTCTGACTTCATCTGAAATGTTTTGCAGCCCTTTTAATGTTACTGCGTCACCATGGGTGAGTCCTGGTGTTGCATCCTGGCAATCCATCCCTGGATTTGGACCAAGGAATTTGCTCCTGGACCGTCTCGAGATCCCTGGGGGCTCTGCTGTGCCCCAGCAGGGCCAGGAGGCTTCTGCAGGGGCTCTTTGCTGAAAACACTTCTGGCCCTGGAAATTTTTCTGGGAAACAGATCTGAGTTGTATAAACTTTAATCCTTTTTTTTTTCCTTGATGCTTTCCTGACTTCAGCAGAGATTTAGGAAGTGCTGTGGCCTTGGCAAAGATCAATAGATACCCTGTTATAGAAAGACTCTAAATTTATTGTTTGGATGATTTCAGGGGGAAAAATAGAGTTTGAAATATTTAATTTAGTATTGAGCTAAGCTTCATTGTAAGAAGGGAGAAACCCTCTTCTCAAATGAGAGAGGAACCTTTTGTTTTTCTCCTGCAGCCTTTAATTAAAACCCTGAATAATTAGATTTGCCCTGCTCAGTGGAATACTGGAGCAGAGGCTGGGAAGCTCTGGCTCCAGTTCTCTGCTATTCCAAAATCCCCAGCAGATTCCTCTGTCTCTCCTGTTGTTCCTCTCAAAGCTCCTCTAGACATTTTCCTCATTTTCCAGCCTGGCTGTGTTTGGGATCAGCACATCCTGATATTTCTCCCTTGCTAACATTGTTTTTGAGCACAAAGAGTTGTTTTTCATCCCTCTCTTGGCTGCCTTTGCCAAGCACAGGGAGAGGATCTGCTGGAGCAATCCTGTTTTACCTCTCTGCAAATAACAGAGCCAGAAACATTTTCTCCTTCTCGCTGGTTTAAATTTACAGAAGTGAACAATCATTTTTGCAGCCTCTGAGAGTGAAATGTGGGGGAGACAAACTGATCTTATCGACTTTTCCAGCTGGAGCAGCACAGGGAACATTACTTAGAGCTCCACCACGCTCAGCTCTAATCCCATGAGATGTCTTTGTTGATGCATAAGCTGTGACCTAAAATATTGACTTTATAAAGTAATTGAATCCCCGAATCATGTTTCAGATGAAAAGCACTTGACAAACGGCTCCAGGAAGGAGCTGAGCCCAAAGGCCTGAGTGTGGCTGGAATGGGATTTACTCCACTTGACTCCCGTCGGCCTGGCTGGAGCAGGCAGCCCTGCCCCAGGTTTGGGGGCATTGCACGGCAAAAAGAGGGTCTCTCTTTATTTTCCCCATTTTTTACCTCACAGGAAGAAGGATAATAAATCCTTCACGCCCTGCGGAAGAGGTGGGAACGGAGCAGTTTTTGAGGGGGAACATTTTGGCACAGGGTGACGTGGTGGGGCTTTGTGGGTGCTGAACTTGCTCTCCTGGTTTGCTTTTTGTCCAAGGGGAGATAATCTCCAGTTCCTGCACCAAATTTGAGTTTCAGAGGCTCCAAATCCCCGCCTGGCCTTTCTGTATGACCCAGCTCATCCCAAGGCATCCCAGTGCTCCCAGCAGAGCTGCTGCTGGAAGGAAAAGCGGGGATGGAAATGGGGAAATGATGCAAAGCCAAAGGACCTCGGTGAGACTCTGGTATGGAGCAGATCTCATCCCTGAGCCTTTTCCCTGGATTCTGGGGATGGCTGGGGCTGAGGGCATGAAGATGAGGTGCTGGAGGGGGACTCTTGGTAAGAAAAGGTTTCACCCCAACCCTGCGGCCGCTCCCTCCTTCCTCTGCTCCTCATAAAGAATTCCCCCATTAATTTGGGAGGACATTATTACCTCATTACTCCGAATGGCTCCATTTAACCAAAGCTTATTTCTGACTCCTAAATTGTTACCTGGATCATCCCACAACAACTGTTTTCCTTCCGAGCACGTTAACTCCGCCGCTTTCTTTCCTCTGCTCTTTTGCATAATGTTATAACAAGCATTTAAATAACTGTAAAGGTTCCATCAGCTCTTGCTTTCATATCTTGCTGTCTCCATGGCAACCAGCTGCACTTCCCTGTCTAGTTTCCCCCTTTTTTTTTGGGTTTGAGTCCCTCAGTCCAGTGGCTGGAAGATGGAGTTGGGTTCTCCACTCGTTTGGGATTCTCCCCTTGTTTGCCCTCGACGTTGAAGTGCTGTCCAAATGTTGGTTTTGCTGCCTTGCTGTGATCATTATTTTCCCTCTTGGCCATTAGTGAGGGCACTTGGAGCTGGGAGATGGAAATTTATTTTTCCATTTGTACAATGTGCTGGAGGATGGGGAAATAGGCAGTGGTAATTACAGGGATTCGGAATTCCAGACTGAAATTGGGATGGGTGAAATGGAGTTCAACTAAACTTTTCTTTGCAGTGTTCTCATCCCATGCCCCTCATTTGGGGCATGAAATCTCTTGCAGAAATTGTGATGATCTTTTTGTCAAAGCACTTGTTTAAGTTGAACCTCAATATCCCATATCCCCATTAAAACCATAAATAACAATCCAGCATCCTGCTGCAGGCTGGTTTATATGGATCTGACAGACCCAGAGCACTGGGGAAACAAACTGCAAATCTTCCTGCAAATTGCTGGAATGAACCTGGGAAGGCCTAATCCAATGGGACTGTCTGCCACTGGCATGAATTCCAGCCTGTCTGGGGACGGGAGGGAACAGAAGGTAGCGGTGGCAGCTCGCAGCTCCTGCCAGTCTGCGTTCCCATCTGCAGGGACGTGCTCTCGATGAGACTGAAGTGGCAAAGGGAAGAATTCCAGGCAGGCTGCTCATTTCCCTTCCCCCAAACACAGCGTGCTGGCCCCGCAGTGATGATGCAGATGGAGCTCAGACCCCTGAACAAACAGGGCAAGGAAAGCTGCTGGCATTTTATTGCTGTTCATTGCTAAGGAATGGGCCGTTGGAGGCTGCTGGTTACACTCAGGATCAGGGAATCACCGAGTGGTTTGGGTTGGAAGGAACCTTGAGGACCTTCCACTATCCCAGGGAAGTTGAGTTCAACTAAACTTTTCTTTGCAGTGTTCTCATCCCATGCCCCTCATTTGGGGCATGAAATCTCTTGCAGAAATTGTGATGATCTTTTTGTCAAAACACTTGTTTAAATTGAACCTTGGGCTCCAAGCCCCATCCAGCTTGGCCTTGGGAACTTCCAGGCTGCCCTGTGGATATTTCACACTGTAGGAAGTAGTAAACTTTGGGTTTCCTTATTTATTAGACCTGAGTCTCAGGAATATTGGCATTATTGGATCGAGGGAGAGAAACAATCCCACTGGAGGAAGAAATCACCAATAGAAGAAAATAAGGAAATCATTGAAGCGGCAAAAGCTGAGCGAGTCCATTCGGGCCTCACCCTTTTCCACTCACTCCAGGGAACTCCTGATGGTGTTTTCCTTCTCTCATTGCAGTCCCTGATTGCTGGTCCTGGGGCATCCTCTTTGCTGATGGTGTCAGGTGCTGTTTTGGACACAGTTGTGCTATTTGGGAAATGTATTTTTATGTTGAAGGGACATTTCAGAGAACCCTCATGGTCCCAAGTCCTGGGTCACCCCTGGCTGGGGCTGTCACCACCTCATGGAGAAAGAAGCTGAAGCAAACAAAATTGTGAAGAAAAGTCCTTCTCCTCAAGGAAAACCGAGGAGGAAAATGCCAGGATCAGCCTGCCTCCATCACTCTGCTTCTCTGCTGGAATCTGATTCATCGATTTGGCTGAATGTGGAACCTGACAAATGCTTTTCAAAGCAAATTTAGGAGGATCTTTGCAGCTGCTTTTCTCCTGGGGAGGAATGGGAATGCTCTGAGTGTGCAGCTCGCAGCTGACCCTGAGCACTTCTCTGCAGGGTGTGGGGCAGCTCTGTCAGGGGAAAGGCTGATCTGGGGCTGAGAGCAGCAGCCCAAAAATTTGTCAGAGATTTAACCCAGTTTGGCTGCTGGGTGAGCAGAGGAGCTGCAGAGGGATTTTGGGCAAGAGATGGAGAGACAGGACACGGGGAATGGCTCCCACTGCCAGAGGGCAGGGATGGATGGGAGCTTGGGGAGTGGGAATTCCTGGCTGGGAGGGTGAGGCTGGAATTGCCAGAGCAGCTGTGGCTGTCCCTGGATCCCTGGCAGTGCCCAAGGCCAGGCTGGATGGGTTTGGAGCAGCCTGGGACAGTGGGAGGTGTCCCTGCCATGGCAGGGGTGGCACTGGATGAGCTTTAGGGTCCCTTCCAACCCAAACCATTCCGGGATTCCCTCCCTAAGAGCACAAACACAACAAAAGAACGATATAAAGGTACAGCAAAAGCTTTCCCCCATCTCTTCTCACCCTGCAGGAAGTTGGGGCATTAATTCACAGCACTTTGAGCTCTGTGTCCATTTCACACCTCCCTGCAAAGCTGCAGACACTTCAAAACCCGCTCCTGCTCACACCTGAGCTGCTGCTCGTGGCAAAGCACAGCCCAGCTGCCTGCAGCTGCTCTGCCTTCACTCCTCCCTGCCCAAGTGCCACCTCTGGCGTGTCACAGCTCTGGAGCTGCCCGGAGCTTTTCCACGCTCACCATCCATGTTCCAGCACCATTCCTCACGTCAGGCCCACACAGTCTGCTCCGTGCCTCCTCTCACAGGGCTCCCAGTTGCTGGCAGGAAGGTGGGGATCGAAGCCCAGGCTGGATTGATGGGGATGGACACTCCAGCTCTCTCCATCTGCCGTTCCCCCTGGGAATGCTGGCAGCGCCTGGCTCGCTCAGCCAGCCTGACAGAGCAGTTCCCCGAGCACGCTGCTGCTGCTCTCTGCACAGGGCAGTCATGTTTAATGTGGATAATTGGAATTGCAGCGTTTATTTCATCAAATGCCTTCCCGCCTTTCCCGGCGGGGACAGCGCTGAGCTCGGCTTGAAGCGGGAGCAAAGGATGTGCTGGTGGTTTGGGCCAGGCCTAGAGGCTGCGGGGCTCTGCATGTGGAGATCCTTTTCCTGCTCCTAAAATCCAGCCTAACCCTCCCTGGCGCAGCTCCACCCGTTCCCTGTGATGCCTTAGGATTTTGGCTTTATATTTTTCATACATTTGTAATCCTGCAGTTCTTTAGTGTGAGACTCTAAACTCCACACACAGTGGGAGCTGCTGCTTCCCCATTTGGGGCAGACACAACAATTCCTCTCCAGGCCTGGCGATCAAGGACACCTCACTGCCTCTGAGAGGTGTAAACAAAAGTGAGTTTTGGGCAACAAACTTAAATTACTTCATTGCCTGAAGCTGTAATTGAAAGATTAACCCTCAATATGCAAATGGACCAAACTTATAAAAGTGTGAAAACCATGGGTCATGGTCCATTTTTGGGTGTAGCCCCTGGGGCAAAGACCAGTTCAAGTGCACTTTACTGGGATTTATCCCTCTGGTTTGTCTGGATTTCAGCCAAATGGAGGAAATGGGAATCAAACCTTGGGAATCAAACCTTGGGAATCAAACCTTGGCCCTGCAACATCTCCCATGAGGCACTTCCCAAACCCTCAGTGCTCAGGGCTCATCCCTGCCCTTCTTCCCTCCCTGGTGACCACGGATCAGGGTTGGTATTTCTGGAAATGCCCAAAATGCAACTTTCTCCTGGTGTGTGAATGTAACCTTGGCTCTGCAGCTTCTTCTGGAATGATTAGGGAAAAAAAAACAGCAGGAGATGTTGGGAAAAAGGAACAGATCTGGGAATCAAACCTTGGGAATCAAACCTTGGGAATCAAACCTTGGGAATCAAACCTTGGCCCTGCAACATCTCCCATGAGGCACTTCCCAAACCCTCAGTGCTCAGGGCTCATCCCTGCCCTTCTTCCCTCCCTGGTGACCACGGATCAGGGTTGGTATTTCTGGGAATGCCCAAAATGCAACTTTCTCCTGGTGTGTGAATGTAACCTTGGCTCTGCAGCTTCTTCTGGAATGATTAGGGGAAAAAATCAGCAGGAGATATTTGGGAAAAAGGAACAGATCCTGGAATTCAGAGCAAGGCTAAGGCAGGAGGAGGCTGAGGGAGAAGGGACAGGGGTCCCCAGGTGGGAGCTGGCTGTGAGTGATGGTTTGGAGGTGACAGCCAGAGCCCCTGGGGGTACAGACCAGGCACTGCAATTCCCACCTGGATTGAGGCAGGGATTTGTGCTTCCCTGTGGAGATCAGCCAGCAGCAGCAGGAGGAGGATGAGGGGGAAATTGGGGGGTTCAGCTGGAGGGAGAAGCGTTGGGATGGAGCTGGAGAAGGTGGAAGATGCAGGATCCTGTGGGATCTCCATGGCCTGGAGAGCTCCTGGTGGGATTGTGGTTCTGGGGTGGGTGGAGCAGCCTCTGTGTGACCTGAAACACTGAATTTTCCAATATTGAACCCTGATGGAGGAGCTTTGGGACCTTCATGCTGAGCACATGAAGGGAAATGAGCTCCCTTGGCTGTTTTTATTCATACTGGCTGAAAAGCAAAGTTTGCCAAGGAAAGCTTTGGATGTGGGAAATATCTTCTGCTTGATAAAAACTTCTGGCCTTTTTTGGGAGGGGGGAATAAATCTGGAGGAAGGAGTGACAGAAATCACAGCAGGAAAAAAATTATAACCACAGTTTAAAGAAAACATCTTCCCATTTCTTAACATTCTCTTCAGTGTCTGCATTTTAATGTTTTTTGGATTTTTTTTTGTTTTCCTGACAGCTGCTGCAAATGGCACCACTTTTCTCCTCACAGAATCTGCCTGTTTGGGAAGTTGGATCTTTCCCTTGTGGAGCTTTTTATCCTTTTTATCCTATTTTCCTTTTCCTGTGATTCTGTCAGAGCTCTGCAGGGCTCTGGGTCTCCCCACATCCCTCACACAATGGAAATAATAAATACATGAGGGGAAAAGTTGAGATTTCCACCTGAAGTTGTGAATTTGGATGTTCCAAATATCCAAATTTAGAGATCTGATGGAGGAGAACAAGCTTGGGAAGAGGTTTGAGCGAGGAATTGGGAATATGAAGCTGTGGATGAGCTGGGAGAGGCATCTCTGGAAGGAGGAGCTGCATTCTCCTTGGCAGATGGTGGAGCTCAGCTGGGTCTGTGTTTTCCAGCTTCTGCCTGGCTGCAGGTGCTCCAGGGATTAATTCTTCCCTGAAATTTGAAATCTTCATCCCACAGCTCCCTGCTGGCAGCATTTTCTGCTCCTGAATTCCCTATCCCGTTGCTTCTGCAGGGGAGTGAGGGGTCGGCTGAAAACGCTGATGGGAAAATCCTTAATTTTTATTTTTTCTCGAAACAAATTAGAGCCGTGGAGTAATTTAAATAACTCCCAAATCTGCTGATCAGCAAATCAAGCTCGTTAGTGCTCCTGCCCGTACGTACAAGCTGCACACACACAAGGTTCGTTTGCTGCTCCGCAGATCCGCGGTGCACCGCAGAAATTAAGGGGATGGGATCATTAAAATCAACTTGTCATTCTTCTGCTGGTGCTTTCATTAATAAAATAAACCCTGGGATGGAGGAACGGTGAGCTGGCTTCTCTCTGTAGGTTTGCAAAGCGGGGAAGATGCAAATAATTAGTCCAAGCAGAACCTGGCTCAGGGCGAGTCTTTGCCGGGCAGAATTTTACATCTTGGATCATTGAAGGGGAAAGAAATCTGCTTTTTCCTGGGATTTCGGGACGTTTCATTTGTGACCTCTGCCTTGTGGTCACGTACCTTCGGAGAGGAGGCTGAGCTGGTTCATTAATCACCAGCAGCATGTTTGGGTGAGGAGAGCTCCGTGCTGGGGCTGGAGCATCCCAGCCTCTCCCAACCCCCTTTGATATTCAAAGCATCTCCCGCTGTCCTTGGAGCTCAGGGAACGGTGGAAAGTCCCGCTGCAGGAGGTGTTCTGGGCAGAATTTCTGGGATAAATTGCAAATCCAGGTCTGCAGCTCCCCGCAGAGCAGCCTGGTGAGGATCTCTGGGAATTTCTGGGGTTTCAGAACTCCCCATCCAAAGTCCCAGCACGTTCAGCTCCTTGACCTCATCTTTCCAGCAGGACAGGATGGAGATCCCATGTGCCCTGGACTCCATTTTGGGAAGAAAAGTGGTTTTTAATGACTGATCCTCAGGGAATTTCCTTCCAGTCCGCTTTGGCTCAAAAGTTGGACTCAGGTAGAGGAAGGATTTCCCTCTGGCTTTCCTGAGTCCGGTGAAAATGCCCCTTTGGCAGTGGCAATCCTCTCTCATTAATATCTTAATTTCTACTGGCATTAGTTTAAACCTCCATGAAATTCAGTCTAGAAATGAACTTTGGAGGTGAAATCCAGGACAAGGATTCTCTGGGAGAAGCTGGGAAGTTGCTGCAGTTCCTAAAAACTCCTTGACTTCTGGAGTTGCTATCCAGGGGACCGAGATGTGCCTTGGGATGGACTGGGGAGCCTCTCCTGGAAATTTGTGCTGAATCCAGCAATTTGATTAACTTGTTCTTTCCTTAAATCAATTCTATTTGATCTATTCCTAAACCTTTTATTTCTCACGAGGAAGAGACCTCTCAGTTTTGGGTGAAGTTGAACGTTATTTTCTGTGCTTTGGAGTCAGAAAGTTTCTGGGCAGATTTCACTTTGTATTTTTTTAAGGATTCTGAAGTAATTTGCTCAAGTTGGCCTCAGGAAATGGTTAATTCAGGATCTTCAGGCAATGCCATCACCCAGCTCCCAGGACTCTGGGTGTTTTATCCCTGGAGGGTGATGCTAAGCTAAAGGATAATTGTCCTTTTTTTTGGTGTAAAAACCATATCAACACTTTGCAATGATGTTGAGCTTGGCAGGGAATATTCCAGCAGGGAATTTTGGGGTCCTGCACCTGGGATTGAAATGGTTAATTAGAAGGATTCTCCTGTTCCTCACCTCTGCTCAATGATTTCTTTTAAACCTTGCAGGAATTACCCTGAGCCTGGTCACTGCTGAGGCTTCATGAGATCCCTGAAACATTTTCCCAGGGTGAAAGGACTCCTCCACATTATCCCTTGGATCCACAGTGATTCCTGGGAATTCAGCCCTTCTTGGGGTGTTGATGGAGGTGTGAAGCCACAGTTTTTTTGTGGGATCCGTGGCAGTGCCATCCCTACCTCACTTCTCCATGGTGGGAGATTCCTGCAGGTTCCTGCCCCATCCCATGTGTTCCATGTGGGAGCTCATGGAAAATGAAGGAAAAGGACTTTTGGGAGCGAGTTGGTTTTTTTTTTAGGGAAGGCTGTCCCATCCCCACCTCTCTGCATTCCCACGAGCTGCCACTTTTCAAGGTCTGGCCTCCGATCCTGCTGGCACCAGAATGAACATTTAATTATCTGCAGGCAGATCCCTCTCTTTGCTCCCATTCCTGCAGCTGCATTTCCCTCACACCTCCATGGATTTAATTGCATCCATCTCTGATTTTTCTGCTGAGTAGAACATGGCATTTCTTCAGCGCCTCCCTCTGCTAAAAAGGTCTCCTAAAAAGGAGCAATTTGTCACTTTTTGGCCCAGGTACACTTTTTTTTTTGCCCATCCGAGCATATTTTCCCTCAGCATTTGCTTTTCCTCCTAATTTCCAATGGAACATTGCTGGGTTTTTCTCTTGCCTTGCCACCATAAATCCTCCTGAGCACGGGCAGACGAGTGCTGAGGATTATTAAGCACATTGGAAGGAGCACCAGAGCGGGGCCTGACTTGCATTTTCAGCCGAACAGGGAATGTCTTCTGGGATAAAAGTTATGTTTACAGTCAGCTGCTAATTAGTGCTAGCAGAGTAATTATGTAACTGATGAAACAGGACTGCAATTTTGGGTTTGAAGGCTTTTTGCATCGTAAGCAGGGAGCTCAAAAAAACCCAAAACCAATGGGGAGTGTTGTTTAATTCCACTTAAGTTAATGGAACCCCAGAATCCCAGACTAGTTTGGGCTGGAAGGGACCTTAAAGCCAATCTCATCCCAGCCCTGCCATGGGCAGGGACACCTCCCACCATCCCAGCGTGCTCCAAGCCCCATCCAAGCTGGCCCTGGTTGTTTTGATGGGGTGCATTTTATGTCTAAGGGGGTTGCAGGGGGATTTGGGATGCTGGTGGGATGAGGAGAGGTTGCTGTGGGTCTGAACAGTTGTGGGGAGAGTGGGAGGCACTGGGAGCAGTGGAGCAGCTCCACCCGGCTCTGCAGCTGCCTGGCTCTGCTCCCTTCTCCAGAAGATGGATGTCCCCAGGGAATTATCTCTGTTCTGAGCTCCCACCTCCCTCCTGAGCTCTCCCTTCCTGCAGAGCTGTAGGAGCTCTCCTGCTGAATCCAAATGAGCTCCACTGGGTCTGGGGACATGGCTGTGCTCAGAGGGTTTGGGCATGGACACCTTCAGCCAGGATCTGCACCTGGAGCTGAGGAGGTCAGGATGGAGAGGAAGGTGCTGGGTGGCTTTTCTGTGTCCGAGTGAGGGAGAAGCTCAGCTTCCTCCTTCAAATTCTGCATCCAGCACACCTTCCTCCAGCAGCTCCTTTCTCCGGGTGCCTGCAGGGAGCTGGGAAGCCACATCAGCTCCCAGCCCTTCTGCCTTTGTGTTTTAATCCATTTTGTGCTTATTCCAGGGCTCTGTGGAGCTCAGGGTGTCATTGAGATGTGGCACAGCTTGGATAACTGGGAACACGGGATGAGGGTGACCTGTGTGCCTGTGGAATTCCCAACAGATGGAAATCCAGTCTGGCACACGTGCTGCTGTTCCTGGCATGGTTTGTACTCCATAAATCCAACTCCCATGATGTGTCCCCTGGTGCAGCTCAGCCAAGAGTCCTTGTCTGGGTTTGGAAAGGCAGGTGTCTGCTGAGGAAGGCAGGAGCCTCCCTTGAAATGGAAAATGTAAACCTTCTCTCTCCAAATTATTATAATTTTGAAATTAAGGGGCTCTCAGGCAAAGATATAGGAATAACAGTTCTTTGATAGAGAAGAAAAGAAGAATAAAATATACTGCAAAACACCACTGCCAGAGTCAGAGCAGGCCCTGTCCCCTGTGTGTCAGGGTGGTGGCACAGTCCCATCCCATGGGGGCTCAGCCCTCCTGCAGTGCCAGCTGTGCTTCTGCTGGAGCAGGGATCCTGCACAAGGGGGGAGTTTTCCTCTGCAGCTCCAGGGCTGCTGGAGATGGGCCTGGTGTTCCTCTGGGAATGCAGGGCAGGAGAAAGCTGCTCCTCTGGGAATGCAGGGGGCAGAGGCTGCTGTGCTGTTCCAGGCTCAGATTGTATCCAGGTAGGAATGCTTGGCTCCTGCCCTGGGCAGAGCATCTCCCCATGGGATGCTGGAATTGGATCAGCCCTGCAGGGACACTCAGTGGCCATGGGCAGCAGAGATCTCCTGGAGGGAGGATTGGCTGTGGGAGAGATAAAGAAAAAACTGCCCCATGGACAGAGAGAACTGCCCCAGCTCTGGCAGATGGGACAGAACACAAACCTGTTCCCAACCTAAAACAGTCCTTCAGCTGGGACAGCCTTTTTTCCTTCAGCAGCTTTTTGGCTTTTCCATTTGGAATAGGCACCATGAAATAATTTTCCAGTCAGATCCAGACATTGGTACCAGAGAAACCAGGGTTATTTCCTACCCTAAATACAGGGAATATCTCTGGGTAATGTGCTGGTTCTGTTGGTAAATATTTACCAATATTTACCTCGTAAACTTTTTAATGGGGAGGTTAAGACATGCCAGAGCGTGGTGTCCTGAATGCCTAAATTGTGGAATTGCTGCCGTGGCCTTTGGAGCGATGCAGGGAGGAGCTGGATGGGACAACAGCTCAGGCTGTGCACACCTGAGGAAAAAATATGTCAATACTCAAATAATCAGAAAAATCAGCAATGGAAACTGGGGTTTTATCCCTTTGCAGGTGGTCTTGTAAGCCTGGCTCTCTTGGGGTGAAAATCAGAAGGGAGAGTGATGCTCCAGAGCTCCACTGCTTGGGACAGGGATTGGGATTTCCTCCAGCCTTGGGCATCTGTAAATGTCGGATTCTGGGGGTGAAACTGGTGGATCCTGGTGCAGAAATTGTGGGATGGGTTCCCACACTGCAAGAAAGAAGCAGCCTTTGACAGTGGTAGTGCCAAAGGCACAGGGTGGCTACTCCTCGATCCCTGGAATTGTCCAAGGCCAGGCTGGACAGGGCTTGGAGCAGACTGGGATAGGGGAAAATTAAAAATTATCCCTAGCCATGGCAGGGGTGGAATGGGATTGGCTTGAAGGTGTTTCCCACCCCAAACCATTGTGGGATTCTGTGATGGTGGGGCTGGGAAGGCTGAATGAATCTTTCTTGTGCAGAAATCCTGAGCAGAGCACAAACTCTGCTTCTGGAGGGCATTTTGGGCTCATTTGGCTGAATTTTGAGTGCTGGGCCCTGAGGGCTTCTGGAAGGAATTCAGGGATGGTGTCTGGAATATTCTGTTATTTTTTTCCTGAACGTCTCTATGTAGCAGAAAGGTCAAAATCCCTGAAATCTCTGCAGCCACATGTCCAGGAGAAGTCTGGGGCCAAGGCCCCTCTGTCTCTTGTGTAGAAATCTTGAGGAGAGCACAAACTCTGCTTCCTGAGGGCATTTTGGGCTCATTTGGCCGAATTTTGAGTGCTAGGCCCTTAGGGCTTCTGGGAGGAATTCAGGGATGGTGGCTGGAATGTTCTGTTTTTTCTGAATGTCCTTTATAGTGGAAACATGAAAACCCCCCAAATCTCTGCAGCCACATGTCCAGGAGAAGTCTGGGGCCAAGGCCCCTCTGTCTCTTGTGTAGAAATCTTGAGGAGAGCACAAACTCTGCTTCCTGAGGGCATTTTGGGCTCATTTGCCAGGATTTTGAGTGCTGTGCCTTGAGGGCTTCTGGAAAGAATCCAGGGATGGTGTCTGGAATATTCTATTTTTTTTTCAATATCTCTTTGTGGTGGAAACATGGAAACCCCCCAAATCTCTGTATCCTTGTGTCCAGGAGAAGTTTGTGGGCAAGGCCTCTCTGTCTTGTGTAGAAATCTGCTTCTTGAGGGCATTTTGGGCTCATTTACCTGAATTGTGAGTGCTGGGCCCTGAGGGCTTCTGGAAGGGATTCAGGGATGGTGGCTGGAATATTCTGGTTTTTTTCTGAATGTCTTTTGTGGTGGAAACATGAAAACCCCCCAAATCTGAGCTGTCCAGGAGAAGTTTGTGGGCGAGGCCCCTCTCCAGTGATGTAACAGCTGCAGTCTGCTCCCAGCATTAAATGTTATAAATGGGGCTGATGTAATTCCATTTCCCAAAGCCTCGGAGGCTGGCAATAATAAACAGAGCCTTTTAGGACCGGGTTATTGATGCAAAACAGTTTAGCTAAACTGGGTCGCTGAAGTGCAAATGTTTTATTCATGAGCTCCTTTCTCCCCACAAATCACCGCTCTCCATGGCACAAATGTTCCCCATTCCCGGTGGCTCCACTCCTTGGGAAGTGCTTTGGCAGGAGCCAAAAGTGGGATTGCAGACTCATCCATCAGGGCAGGCAGTTGGTGATGTTGTTGTCTTCCAAATGGAGTTCATAATGGGCAAAGAGATTTAATTAATGCTGCAGAGTAATGGCTCTGTTTATAAAGAAATAATGTCCTATAAAATTAGGCACTGCCTGGTGAAATGTGCCTCCTAATGGCCGGGCTGGCATTCAAAGTGAGCAGTAAATCACTTAAATATTAAGACCTTCTTGAGCGAGGATAATAAAGCAAGAGATTTGGAAATGGGAGATACCAGTGCTTACAATTATCCCTTAAATAAAACATTTTTATAGTGATCATAGAGTTAATCACCTCCCGGAGCAGGCAGGTGAGAGGGGCAGTGGAAGATGTGTGGTGATATCGCCCGCAGATAAAGGAATTTCAATGGAGTTCTTGGAGTCCAGAGTCACCAGGGAGAAAATATCAACTTTTCCTGAGCTCTTTTTTGATTCTTTTGATGAATAAATGCAAGCAGCTGTTGTTACACAGAAAAGCTCCTGATCAAAAATCCGATAGATCAGGACTATTCCCCAGGCAGTGCTCACGGAGCTGCATGGCAGAACACAGGCATGATCTATGAATATTGTTTTCAAACCCCTGCTCCGAATATTTGAAAATATTCTCAATTGCCTCCATATTTTTAGCTGCAGCTCAGGCAAAAAAAAAGTGCTGAATTACTGCTTTACAACTTGAATAGGATCAGGTTTTGCAGCCTTGCTGCAGTTCTCTTCACGGGTGGGAAGGAGCCAGGAGGATCCAGGTCTCCTCTGTGAGAAGTTTGGGCAGTTTAGAAGGAAAAAAAGAGATTTTAATGAACTGATCGAGATCCACATGATGGGGATGCTTTTCAAGTTAAAAATACAGAAATTAATGGACTACAGGGGACACAAAAACCGGCCAAAAACCAAACCAAACAAACAAAAAAAAAACCCCCAAAACAAAACCCAAACAAAAAATGCACTCACCCCCAACCCCCCAAAAAAAAAAAAAAAAAAAAAGAAAAGAACCCAAACCAAACCCAAAAAAAAGAAGGAAAAAAGGAAAAATGAAAGCAAAAATGAGGTGATGAATTCCAACCAGTCACTTATCTTCTGGAATATCTTCCTTATTTTGTATGGAAATATTTCCTGTTAGGAATGGCACAGCGTGGGATGGTTGGGATATCCTGTGTAGGGCCAGGAGTTGGATTTGATGGTCCCTATGGGTCCCTTCCAGCTCAGGAGATTCCCTGATCCTATAAATCCAGCCAGGGACATTTTAGGAGCAGCTGTGTTTGGCTGCAAAGTCTTAATCTGAGATACATTTATGGACCAAAAATTAATTTCAAAGTAAACTCCTCCATCAGCTCCCACTTGGAAATGCTTCTAAAATGAAGGAAAATGAGGCTCCCAAAGGCTGTTGTAAGGAGTATTCCTGAAAGCTGACAATTTCACAAGAAACAGGTTTTTTTCCTATAAAAAGAGGTTCAAGAAAACCATTTTGGACTTCTTGGGATCGAGCCTTGTGCCTGTTGCACAGAACCCCTGAGTTTTGGGATGAGAACTGGCCCGTATCTCCCCTCAATTCTGCTTCTGGAATTAAAATCCAAGTTAAAATAGGAACTGACCCTTAGCAGAGCAGAAAAAAACCCCTTGAGATGAGAGGGAAGAATTTATTCTGATGCAGCCAAACCATTCCCATCTCCTGCCCCACAAGGTCAGAGATTTTGACTGTAACTCCTCCAGGATTCCCCCAAAATCACCAGGAATGAGCTTTTTGTAGGAGCAGGGACTCGAGGAAGGTTTGTTTTGTGGTCTCCTGGGTAATTTGCAGCTTTCCCTTTTGACCTCTCTGCCCCCCATTATTTACAGCAAGGAAATTCCCCTGGGATCATTTTATCCCAGAGAAGCTGCCAGGTGATGTTGGAAACACCTTGGGATGTTTTCTCTGCAAACAAATTCACGATTTGGGATGAATATTCCACAACTTTGACCTTTTCTCTCTGACAATCAGAGGGCAGGGGAGCTGTGCCCTGCAATTCCAGGGAAAATCCCACTGGGGATTTAGGCACCGTGGTGGTGCCTCCTGGCACTTTGCATGAGGAATATTTTTAAAAACAATTTTTTTCTCCTTTCAGGTTGGGAACACTGGGATGGAGAAGCTGCCAAAACTGGGAAAATCCCCCAAAATCCCAGCAGCATCCAGAGGGCTAAAAAAGGGAAAATCCTGGGAGGTCTTAACAAGGGAAAAGAATATTTTAACCTTTTAATCAAAGCTGGGATTTTGTTCTGCCCTGAAAGCAGGAATTTGTCCCTCTCTGCCCTCTCCTGCAGCCAGGAAAGGAATCCTGAGTGAGAATTCCTCACGGGACAGAGCTCAGGTGTGTTGATGGGATGGGATCAGCTGGAATTTAATTCACACTTGGATGGCGAGCAGAGAACTCAATTCCAAGAAGTTTTGCTCCAAACATTTCCTTTCTGAAACAAAAAAAGCAATTAAAGCTTAATTTCCTAATAATTCTAAATCCCAGAAAACCTCTTTGTTTTAGGAGGAACAGAAAACTTTATGTAAAATTCATTTTTTTCCCCTTAGGAAATGTATTTAATTCTTAAAAAATGGTAGGACAAAGCAAATAATTTCAGAAATGGAACGGGGCACATTGATGTTATTGAAGAGCTTTTGACTAAATAAAATATTCCTGATATTAAATGGGGTTTGGAAACATTCAGACTTGGGTGGAAACACTCATTGTCCTACACCAGCTCTTTGGAAATTTTCCAGGCAGAGAAAATTTGAGTGGAAACCCCCAAAATCCCACAAAACTTTCCAACAGCAAACATTTTTCTTGGAAAATGATTGGAAATAAGGAAATTTTTGGTGGGAATATTTAGGGTGGCTCAGCTGCACGAGCTGTGGCCACCACCATCCATCAAATATTGGATTTTGGGGAAAATGGGTGGTGGAGGCTCCTTCAAAACTGCCAGGAGAAAATTATTTATGGGAGAATTATTTATGGGATGCTGCTCTCTGGGGGTTTGGAACAAGGGACAGGCCAGGGCCACTTTGGGATAGAAAAATTGGTCTGAATCTCATCTTGAGCAGATGTTTTTGCAGCTGAGATGGGAGAAAATGTGTCCAAAAGGAGATTTATTTCAATACCTTTTTACACTCATTTCATAATAGCAGCATTTTATCTTTTTTACATTGATTTATGGGCACTGAGGCAGAACAGAGGAGTCAGAAAAAAGGCAATTAATGAATCAAGAAAAAACCCCCCTGCGCGAATGCTTCAAGATAAAATAAAAATGGAAAAACAGAGAGAAAAAGCTGAAGAAAAGGGGGGGATAATTGATGGTTCCATTTTAACATAATGTTATTTCTGGACTTTTTTCTTTTTTTTGTCCCCCCGTTTTTTTTTTATTCTCTAATGTGTTATTTACTGCCTGCTTTGGAGCTGACAGCAAATAAACAGCATTTGCAATGTAACATCGTTAGCACCCTGATGCACTTGCTCATCCCACTTGGCTGTCAAATTCCAACTGCATCCAACATCCGTCTCCGTCGGCGCGGATGGAGCCGGGCTTTAATCAGAGCCCGGCTTTAATTACCTGATGGCAAAGTTAAACCCAAGTGACAACTCCCGGGGAAGCGGCAAAGCCACCAGAGAGTTTGGGCACCGACTGCCGGGATCTGGGTTTGGTTTTGAAGGATCTGGGGACCAGCGCTGCTGGATTTGGGGTTTTGGTGCTGGCTTTGGGATTGGAATGTTGGGCAGGGTGGAGAGGAGAGGGAAAGGAAGCTCTGGAGGAAAGAGGGAAAGCTGGAAGTGCTTGTGGCTGCTGGAGGGGAAGGTGGGAGGGTGTTTTAGAGGGCTTAAGCTGAGCCAAAGGAGATTTAGGTTGGATGTTAGGAAAAGGTTTTTTACAGAAAGGTGATAAAGCTGTGGAATGGCTGCCCGGGGAGGTGGTGCAGTCCCCATCCCTGGGGGTGTTTAACACAGCCTGGATGTGGCACTGGGGGCCAGGGCTGGGTTGAGCTGCTGGGGCTGGGTTGGACTCCGTGACCCTGAAGGTCTCTCCCAACCCAGTGATCCTGGGATTTTATGGGAAGTGAAATTATTGATCAAATCTCCTGCTGGATGTGCTGCTCTGTCAGGGATTCCTCCCTCTGGTTTGAATCCAAAGGAGGGAAATTGTTTTGGTTGGGCTGAGTGTGGAACACCAAGGTTGGAAAAATCCTTTGGGATCAGCGAGTCCCAGCTGTGCCTGCTCCCCACCTTGTCCCCAGCCCAGAGCACCGAGTGCCACATTCCTTGGACACTTCCAGGGATGGGGACACTCCTCTGGGAAGCCCCTTCCGAGGCCTGAGCACCCTTTCCATGGAGAAATTCCTGCTGTGTCCACCCTGAGTCTTCCCTGACACAGCCTGAGGCCATTCCCTCTTTTCCTACCTGTTGTTCCCTGTGGAAAAAACTCTGCTTCCAGTGAAATTCAGCTTCTACAAGTGCTGAAAAAGTTGGGAAGCGTTTCCAGCTGCTTTTCCAGTGTGAAACTGGAACCACTTGGTGAAATAACGCTGCCTGCAAGGGGAAAAAAATTACAATTTCTAGAGAACTTTTATAAGAAATTGCCTATTAATTGTAACCACTATAAATTGCACTGCTTAAATCATCTTCCAGCTGCTCTTTTTCCCCCTCTTCATGAGCTGTTCATGCTCTGGAACTAAAAAGCCTCGATGAGCTGGGTCTTGGGATGGTAATTAAAGCTGGATTTAACCTTTGCCAGTGGGGTGTCTGTGGTTCCCTGCCAATCTCTGTCTCCCCCACAGTCATTCATGGACAGCACAAGAGGGAATGGCTGTGAACTGAAAGAGGATGGGTTTAGATTAAAGGTTGGGATGGAATTCCTGGCTGGGAGGGTGAGGAGGGGCTGGGATGGAATTCCCAGAGCAGCTGTGGCTGCCCCTGGATCCCTGGATCCCAAGGCCAGGCTGGATGGGATTGGAGCCTGGGACAGTGGGAAGGGATGAACTTTAAGCACTTTTTGAACCCAAACCATTCCTAAAGCCTAAAGGGGAGCTGGTGTTGGCATCTGCAACTGACATTACTTAGATAAATCTCAGTTCAGTTAATATCAGGAATAACCAACTTTTTTTCTCTATTTTTTAATGTATTTAAACAAATCCAGGAGTTTTCATTCCACAGTTGTCTGGGCACTACTGGAAGTAGGTGGAGGACCCACATCTCCTGCTTTGGGATCTGTGCCTTGTTCCCTCTGCAGCTTTCCCGTGCCTGACATTCCCAAACATGGCTTTCATGGGAAGGCAGCTGCAGGAGAAGGCTCCAGGCTTGGTGTTCCCAGCTCCCTTCACGCCCCACCACTTTGCAGCAGCTCCTCCAGCTGCTCTGGGAATTTTGTGGAGTGGAAAAGGGGGAGTGAGAAGGAGCAGAGCCTCTTCTGTCCCTCCTGGAGCCGGCTCAAGGTGTTTTCTGTTGGCTTGGTGTTCACTGTGGGGTTTTGGGGTGGTGGAATTCCACTTCCCAGGATTTGGGGTGGATATGAGCTGATGGTTCAGCCTGTTTTCCACAGCAGCTCCTCAGTGATGGCATCCTTCTCACTTTTAAAGGCATCTGGTGGGGGAAAATTGGACTGGAGAGGGAAAAACAAGAGGATTTTGGTCATCTTGGGCCTGGTGCAGAGATGTTTTTCACTGGGCTTTTTCCCATTTGGTTTAATGGGTAATTTCTCTGCCTGAACAAACCTATTGACTCAGCTCTTCAGATAATTACTGGATTTCACATTGAAAAGCCTTCACACAAATATTTAAAAAAAAAAAACCTCCAAAAGAACAAAGACAAAGCAGCCCCGTGTTATTAATCAATGAGAGGAGAAGGGCGGATTGTTATGAAAATACAGCACCCACTCCTCCAGCTTCCCCAGAGCAGCAGATGGTGCAACATTTGTGGAGACAGATCTTCCCCAAACAGTCTGGATTAACCATTCAGCATTCCCAGCTCCTGCTTTTCTGAGCAGGCAGGGGAAGGCTGGGCAGCAAATGGCTCTTGGACAGGGAGCAGCAACAGCTGAAGGTGTCCTTGGCTTAATGCAAGTGACTTTGTGTTCTGCTCAGATTTATGGTCCCGGCTCCTGGCGTGCCAAGTTTCTTCCAGGAGATGGAGAGGGATGTCCTGGAGCTGTTGGACTGAGCCCAGCATCAATCACACTCCACTTTCTGGGGGGGTGCTTGCAGTGCAGAGCTGGGGGGCTGCTGCTGGTAGTGGGATGCTGCTCCAGAGGAAAGGGGAAGGGAAAGAAAGGAAAAAAAGCGAAGCCAAATGGGAATTTTTGATTGCTGGAATTGCCCTGGCCCGAGGCTGACCCACACTCCTGGGGGATTTACAAAGGCAGGGAGTGACAGGACAAGGGGGAATGGCCTCAAAATGACAGAAAGTCAGTTTAAATGGGATTTTGGGAAGGAATCCTTCCCTGTGAGGGTGGGGAGGCCCTGGAATGGAATTCCCAGAGCAGCTGTGGCTGCCCCTGGATCCCTGGCAGTGCCCAAGGCCAGGCTGGACACTGGGGCTGGAGCAGCCTGGCACAGTGGAAGTGTCCCTGCCATGGCAGGGGTGGAATGGGATGGGATTTAAATCCCTTCCAAGGCAAACCATGCCAGGATTTTATTCCAAACGCACAGCTCTCCTCTTAAGGAGCTGCACAAAGACCTGTGGGACTCCCAGAGGTGCCTTCTTTCCCCCATATCCAGAGGGATTTTTTGGTGCAGTGTGGAAAGCTGCACAGCTCCTGCAAAATCAACCCTCTGGGTCCCTCTGCAACCCCTTGATTTGGTGGTTTCATGGGAAAAGACTCTGGAATGTTCCAGACCTAGTCCAGTTCTAGAGTTCTGCATAGTGGAACAAGCACAAGAACTTTTGCCTGCCAGGTTCTGCGGTGCTTAGGGACTCCCAGACCCTCAGCACTGACCATCATCCCCAAAAAAAGTTACAATTTGAAAAGAGAAAGACCAAAAGAAAGGAAGAGTCCCTCAGACTTGCTGAGCCTACTCCTGTTGGGTACAACAGCAACTTTTCTTGAATATCTTAATATAAACCAAAAATTCCCTAGTTTTCATTTACTGCTTTCACTCTCTGTTCCAAAAGCCAGAAATGGGGAGTTAAAACCACAGCCAAGTCCCCAAAACAAAGCTGACAGGCAGACAAAGAGGCCACAATCCATTTTTCCTCTCCAGCTCTTGAGAGAGTGAAAGGAAAAGTGTATTTATTCTTCCATTTCTCTGGGGGACTTCCTGAAGTTATTAGAATCTGCCTTATTAAATAATTGAGCAGGCTTGTCATAAAGTGACTTCTCCTCCCCATCCATCACGGAGATGTGCAGAAAATGGCCCGACAAGGAACATTTGCTGGGAAAGCTTCAGGGACCATTAACTCTTGTCACCACCAAAGTGATGAAGGGACCAGAACCTGATACTTTTTCCTACCTGGTTTGTAAATATTCAGGTGACAGATCTTCCCTCCTCCTCCAGGGCGAGGGCTGAAGGGGGAGTGGTGGGGTGTGGAGAGGATTAAGGTGATTTTCTGTCACATTGGAGCTCATCCCAGGAATTCCCCATGGATAAGCCACCGTGGGAATCTGCCTCAAGGCACCTCCTGCCTGATGGCCCAAATTTTTTGTTTCCACATTTAGGGAAGAGCCCCATCCTCACCATCTCATCAGGAATATCCTGTGCCAGGGGAGGGTTTAGTTGGATCTCAGGGAAAGTTCTTCCCCCAGAGGGTGGAATAAGCACTGGAACAATTTCCCAAGGAATGGGCACAGCCCCGAGGCTGCCAGAGCTCCAGGAGTGTTGGTCAGGAGTTGGACTGGATGATCCTGATGGGTCTCCTCCCACTCAGGGTATTCCACGATTCTCTGATTCCTTGGTTTTTGTGGATATTTAGAACCCAATTTTGACCCACCCTGCCCTTACTCCTGATACTGGAGTGTGAATTCCTCTCTCTCTATCCCACAAAAAAATCCTCCAGCTCTGATATCCTGCCATCCACCCTGCAGCTCCTGATCCATGAGGAATTTCCTGTGCAGAGCCAGAACAAGATCTGCACCTTTCCCACCCTGATGTTCCACAGGCAGCTCGCCCAGGACAGGAGGATGTTGGGACTGAAGCTGCCACTGCCCCAAACAGTTTTAAATCCATTTAAAATCCATTCTGGGAATTCTCCAACAGCAGCCAGACATAAAGATCCAGTGGTGGGATATTTGAGTCCACCCCTAAGGAGGTGCTTAAAAACCCTTTTCTTCCTTCCTACCAGTGCAGCCCTGCAGGGATGTGTCCTTGAGCCAGCCAGGATCACGTTTTTGTTTCAGCTCCCAAAGTCCAGTGCAGATGGAGCCCAGCCATGGGTGCTCAGGTGTTTCCTCCAGTGAAATCCATGGAATTGAGACATTCCTTGTGTCCCAAAGCAGCTCAGCCACTGTAGAATTCCATCTGGAAGAACAGAATGGAGTGGAATGGAATGGAATGGAATGGAATGGAATGGAATGGAATGGAATGGAATGGAAGAAGCCCTGGGTGGGATTTTTGACTTCCTCACCCTGAGGTTCTCCCCTGGTGCCATTAGACTGAAATCACAGCTTGATGTGCTTTGCTTGGTCTCAGCCACATCCAGGACTGGCTTATTCCAGGTTATTCCACAGCTGGGAATAAACCAAAGAAAAAAACAGGTTAAAACAATAAGTTGGCACAAAACCATGAAGTAATTACCACCTCAATGCCTTCATAAGAGTCTTGTGCCCCGGATTATCCCAGAAAAGTCTGATTTCCCTTTTGGGCTCCCACCAGCTCCAGGTTGATGGCACAGCCACACCTTGGAGGAGAACTCAGTGAATTTGGGATCTGAGTAATAATAATAATAATAATAATAATAATAATAATAATAATAATAATATCTTTCAGGTGCATCATTGAGGTGAGAATATTCGACATATCTTTATTCAACAGGCTCATCCAAGGGGGAAGCACGTCTGGAGCAGCCTGGTGTTTAATCTTCTGTCATCCTGGGTGAATATTCCAGGTCAAGGTGAACCCCGAGCTCCTAAATGGGTATTTGGGAATGCAGGCTCGGTGCTCTTCAATCTTCCCACCCGAGTTTCCTCCCAGTGAATTATGAGGCCGGAGATAAGATCTTGGGTGCTTTATATCCAAACAAATGGACAAATCTCGGCCTTTTTGTTTTTTAAAAGCCTCAACCCAGAAACAATTTTAGCCTCTGAAGGGGAAGGTCACTGCCTATCTCTTCCACTTATAAAATATTGCAATTGGCTGAGGAGTGGAGCTGAATCCCAGGATTTCAGCCCCGCTGGCACAGCTCCAGCTCTCTCCCCAAATGGGCCTCGCTCTCCATAAATCACAGCGCTGTCAGCTCTGCTTTCACCTCTCCAAGTGAGATGCTGACACTTTGTTCCCTCTTTCCAGCCGCTTTTTCCACCCCTGCTCAGGGGAAAGTGTCCTTTGGAGGCAATTTCTGTGATGGATTCAGTACCTCTCCCCGGGAGTGAATTATCCAGCGGGATACTCGGATATTTTGACACCGGCGCTCGCTCGTTTTGCTGTGATGAGGAACGTGGTGGAGGCACCAATGTCAAGCAATTCTGAGCCAGCACTTTGGGCTTTAAGTGATGATCCCACAGAGCCGTTGGTGGTGATGAGATGCCCAAAAATTCACAGGTTGGATGGAACTCCCATCAGTAGGTCTGAAGGAATGTCTGTGCCTTGGGAATTTTTCCCTAAACATGAGTTTGCATGGTTTTTAGGGATGTGATTGATGGCAATGTTTTGCCACCAGGCTGCCCAGCTTTTTCCAGCTTTACAGGACAGGTCAGTAGGGTGAAAATCCTATTCCTTCCTTGTCCTGTGGAAAAGCATTTTTGGGATTGTCCAGATGAATGTGAGAACAATTCCCCTTTCAGCTCCCCATGGCTAGTACAATCCTTGTTATCCAATTATTTTTAATGGAAAAACAATCTCCCTTTTCCTTTTAATTTCTGGAAGTGGGATGAGCTGAGAACAGCTAAAAACGGTCTCGTTACTGTGCAGGCCTTGCCTCTCAGCATTAATTGGCTGGGAAGGGATTTCCCACTCAGCTAATTAGCCTTAATTGTGTCACTTTACTTATTTTGCTGTTCTGCTTCTTGCCACAAATAATCCTGGATGCAGCTGAGCAGAAGAGGCTGAATTGGGCTCCATCCATGGGTGCAGCAGGATGCTGCTTTGCCCTTCAGGACCACAAAAAAAGGACTCACCTGGGCTCTTGGTGACCTCAGGTCAGGTTATCCCATCCAAACCCAGGTAAAATGGGAATTGTGATGACCAGGATGTTATTTTCTGGGAGGCATTTTCAGCCTAGAATTGTTTTTTTTTTCCCCTTGGGCCTCTTTCATCTCTTTCATCCCTGCTTGATTTGCAGTATGATCATTAGGGAAGCACAGAAGACAAATTCCAGGTCATTGCAGAGTTCCTGGTGGAACATCAGCTGTTGGAAGAGCAGACACTGGGCTGGGAAGCAGCTGCAGTGGTGCCTTGTCTCAGAATGCAGCAGGGAAGTGGAATAGGACAAACTTGAGGTCTCTTCCGACACAAACCATTCCAAGATTCTGGGTAAGAAGTGGGGTTTCAACCCCAATCTGACCTCCCTGTGAGTTCCCCTTGGAATGATCTGGGCCTGATCTTCAGGAATGGTTTTTTTGGATCCCTGCTCATGGACTCTGATTTGTAGGTGTTTCCTTGTCCAAGTATCTCCATTTCTTCTGCCATTGCTGTCCCTTTCTGGCCTTTCCTGTTTTGTGGGAACTGAGGGTCTTCCCTTGCTTCCAAGTTGGGATCTTCTCCCTCTTGGGTGGGTTTGATGGGAATTGTGGCTTCTCTGGGCCCCGACTGAAGCTGCTGGGAGAGTTGTGGCTGGCACAGGAGCTGCTGTGACCTCAGTCCTCCAGTTGCCCTCCCAACCTGACCCGGCCTCCCTGGGGCTGTTTTTCCAGCACCAGAGCCTGGAATTTTTTTGGCTCTGGCTGGACCAGGGTTTGTTTGTTCATATCCCACAAGTGAGGGCTTCCCTCTTGCCCACCCAGGATAAAATGAGGAAGAGCAGGAATGGGTTGTGCAGTTCCTTTTCCGTGTGTGAGGTTGTTCCTTTTCTAACGTTCCATCGCTGTGTAAGAGAGGAGCGAGAGAGATTTAACATGGCAAAGCTCTGGAGAGTTTTATTTATTCCTCTGTCTCCTGGAGTGCATCAGGATCACAAATTCTTGTAACATGATGAGGTTTTAAAGCTCTGAGCAAGCATCTCTCTCGTGGAAAACCCTCCTGCGAAACACGAAACAGTATTTTTGTCATCGCAGTGCCTCGGGAACAGCTGACAGCTGCTGCTTTGTCCTGATCTGTTCTGCACTTTTCTCGTTATTGAGTGGAACGAGAGAGCTCTGGGGTGGAGAGAGGGCCCTGCTCTGATTTTATGGCAGTGTTTTCCCAGTTGGTGCTGTGTAATTTCCTGGGAGCACGGAGAAGGATGTGGGACCCTCAGGCAGCTCCTGTCCTCAGACCAGCGTGGTACCTTGGAGAGCTCCTGGAGCAGCTGTGGATTCTCCTCTGGGTGGGGAGGATCCTTACACTGTGCTGCTACGATTTTTATTGAAATCCTTAAAAATCCGTGGGAGGCTGTGCTCCAGAGGGGGATTGAACTTCCCCTGCCCTCCAATAAAAAGGGAGGGTGCTTTCAAATCTGTGCCAACATTTATCTGTCAGGCTTGGCAAAGCGTGGGGTGGCAGGAAAAGGGGGAATGGCTTCAGACTGAAAGGAGCAGTGTTAGATGGGATATTGGGAAGGAATTCCTGCATGGGAGGGTGGTGGGACACTGGAACAGGTTACCCAGAGGAGCTGTGATGTTCCATCCCTGGAAGTGTCCAAGGCCAGGCTGGATGGGCTTGGAGCAACCCAGGATAGTGGAAGTTGTCCCTGACCAGGGGGTGGAGTGAGACAATTTTCCCTTCCAGCTTAAATAATTCCTTAATTATTACAGTTCCTGATTGTTACAGATGAACTTTCATGAACTCTCACAGGTGGAAATTTCTGCTTTTGGGCAGCAAAATAGATCAAGGAATCAGACCCTCCAGTTTCATGTGTGACACACACAACTCTTCCATGTGGATGGAAGTAATTTAAGACTCCAGTAAATTACCAATATGCTCAAACAACCCTTAATTACAAAATTTCCCATCTTACACTTTCTAGACAGGCAAATTTTTGGCTTGAAAAATGTAAGTTCCTAAGCCAGGCTTTGCTTTGTGTAAAGGCATCAAGCCTGGTCTAAAGGGCTCTGTCTGGGCCTTTCATCCCAGTTTCCATCCTTTAAATGGACTCAGCTGAAAAAGAGCTTTTCATTTCCAAGGCGTGTGGTTTCACTTAGCCAAGGAGATAATTAGGTTTGTCTTGTAGTTGTTCAGGAGCTCAGGTGTCAACTAAAGTAGGATTTCATCAGGAAATTCCTGCCTGGTGTTGTATTGATTAATGAGAATTTGCTGCAATTATAGAGAGATAGAGAACAATTATCTACCTGCCCTGGAGGAGAAACAGGAGAGCACTAAAAAAAAGGAACTCAATAAAAGAGAAGCACAGATGTAGTGGAAATGAATAAATAACATTTTCTGTTGTGGCACTAAATTAGTTCTCAGTGCTGTGGGACTGTGGCAGAGGGAAAAGGGAGAGGAGGGGGAAATCAGCGTGGGAAGAGTGAAGGGAAAAGTGAGGGAAGGACAAATCCTCACCTTCCCTGGGCTCCTCTTGCTTTTGTTCCTGCTCTCCTGGCTGTGGTCAGGGATGTTGGGATTGGGACAGCACATCCAACACCCTCCTTTTTAGCAAACAAGAGTCCCCTGTGCTCAGCAGGACAGGGAATTCTTCATTTCAGCTGCAGAAGCATCCGAGCATCTTTTCCTGGATTTCTCAGCTCTGCTTATCCAGGACAGCTGCACAGACTGCAGCACTGGAGGGATGGAATTCCCAAATCCAATCCTTCAGTTCTGCAGTTTCCCTCCTTGTGTGGGCTCAGCTTCAAGGGCTCTCAGGTGTGACCTCCCCATTCCCTGCCAAGGAGAGTTGGTGGCTTCTCCCAGAGACAGACAAACAGTTGGTAAATTGCAAATCCAGGGTATTTTCCATCTGTGGGAATCAGGAAGGAGGATAATGTAATCAGAGTGGAAATTGTGGGTTTGAGGTTTTGGCTGCAGCACACGGAGAGAGAATGAACATTTTAGGTCCAAAGCCATTTTAAATGAGAACGAGTCCTATTTCAGCTGCAAGAAAATGAGACTGGGGAGGGCAGCAGGGCAGATTTTCCTTCTTTATCTTATTCTGGAGATGTCAGGTGGGGGGGGTGTGATATCAGACTGAAGTGTGAGGATACTTGGAATTTCCATCAGGTCTTAATTGCTGTTTTTCACAGAGGTGGAGTAAGAAACGGGGTGGAACTGGTTATGGGGTGGTGGAGTAACTCTGGAGTTACTTGGTAGTTTCAGTGAGGTTCAGCACCAGGAGAGACTGATCTGGGCAATCTCCACAGCTTTTAAAGGAAAGGTTGGACAAATGTTTCCCAGATTTCTGAGGAAAACAACATCAAGGAGCAAATTGCTGATCCTCATCCCCTCTCCTCTGTCCCAGCTGGAGGAAGAGGGGTTGGAAAAAGGGAAAAGCAGGAGTTGGGTGTTGGCAGTGGCTGCTTGTGGGTCCTGCTCTCATTCCTCAGGAGTATTCCTGGAAATTGATCCCAGTGCTACATTTAAAGAAGATTTTTGACATCTTAACAGCTCAATCCCAAACCAGTGGGAAAAAGACTGCACAGGGGAGCTGGTGGAATTTGGCAGGACAGTGTTTTCTCTCTGGATATGAGAGAGGATTTAAGGATGAATCAAATAATCTCCTCCTCTCTCCGAGCTTGATGTTTGCCCTTGGACTCAGCTTTCCCCTCAGGCTTCTCCTTGTGGATTTGCTGGGATATATTCTGGAAATCAGTCTGTGCCTTGGGGTGGGTGTGACCTGTGGGATTTGGGACCCTTCCAGCTACGACTTTTGGGGTTTAATTAACTCTAATAATTCATCTTCTCCCTTGGGATTATCCAACCTTGCACTAACCAAAGTTTTGCTTGTATATAATAATACTAATACTAATACTAATACTGATACTAATAATAAAATTACTCCTTGGCTTAAACAGCTGAACTGAAGGATTTGGAGGGAAAACACAGCCATAGGAGCTAAATTCCTGTAATTCTAGAGAAAGGGATCTCCTGAGCTGGACTGATGAGATTGTTGTACATAAAATACAAGGTGTGGTGCAGAACACAGGGAAAACACACAGAAGGGAAAGATCTTTCCTGGCTCATTTTCCTGTCCCAGAAAAATCATGGATTGATCTTGGTTGATATCCTGCTTCCAGAAAATGTTTCCTGATGGAGATCCCAAGATCCTCCTGCAGTCTCTCACTGCTACTCGCACCTAAGGAAAAAAATTTAATTTTTTGGGTTTCTTGGTTTGGATCAGAACCATGAAGCTGCTCCTTCCAAAGGTGCTCCAGGAATTGCTGGGAATTGCAGCTTGCTGCAGTGATGACTCAGTGCAGTGAGACGCCAAATTCTAGTAAATTAAATATGTATAAAATTCCTCATTAAAGTCATTAATGATGCCCAAATCCCAACTGCATTGTGGAAATGAGCAGATAAACCTGGCTACACAATTCCCTTCTGACTGCAAAGGGATTTCACAGACATTTCCCATTATTCCCCTTGGATTTTGTGGATTGTGGTGGATTTTGGTGGTGTGAGCAGGGCAGAGGATGTGGGAGAGGAAACATCTCCTCAGCCCTGGCGTGACTGAGCCATGGCTCCGTGCGCTGCCGGCTGGAAAACATCCCTGTAAATCTCATTCCTTGGTTGGCTTTCCCAGCGGAACGGGGCCATTATGGATGTGTCAGCCTGGAGAAGGGAAGTCCAGGAGGCTGAGGTGACAGATGGGGCCATCAACACCTTCAGGACAGGGAATGGTTGTCCATCAGTCTTGGGTAATGTTCTGTGTCCGAGCACTTCCAGGACTGAGAGCTCATTCCTTGCTCCACATGAACGATCCCAGGCAGTTTCTGGGATGGTTCCACCCTCTCCTGGCTGATGGGCAGGGACAGAATATCAGAAACAGGAATGGAAGAGTCTTTAGCACTTCATTCCCCTGTGAGATTGCCCCCAGGGTATTTTTATATTTTAATACTTTCATATCAGTTTTTTTCTCTGTTAGCAGGCAAATCCCAGCGTTATTGATTTGCCCCAGGCACTGGATCCATGGATTCTTTATGGAGAGAGTCAGGCAGCCGTGGTTTTAAATTAATGGAATAATTTTGCCTTTACAATCCTTTCATGAGCTCTTGGAGCCGTGTTTGGGATGTGACAAACCTCCTGTTACCTATATTGTTTCAGCTAATGGCTCCTCTGTTATAGGATAATTCCGAGGTCCTGGTCTCTAATGCAGCTGGAATGGGATAATTTTTCTGCACTTGGCAGAAGGGATGGCAGCTGCCTTTTCCCTGGAAATGTATTGCTTTGGGCACAGAGGGAAAAACTCGGAAGCTTGGCATCAGTGTGGGGAGGTCAGAGAGAGGTGAGGAGTTCCCATCCCTGGAGGTGCCCAAGGAATTCCTGGATGTGGCACTCAGAGCTCTGGGCTGGGGACAGGGTGGGGATTGGGCACAGAGGGGACCTGAGGATCCCAAAGATCTTTTCCAACCTCAACAATTCTGTGAGGGAGATGTGGCACTCCACCATTATCCTTCTTCAAATTCCAGCACCCAAAGCCCCCTGATCCAAAGTTCTGGACATGAATCCTCACCAAAATTGTGGGTCCTTGTTCCCCTCAAGCTCCAGCCCTGGGTGCAAACATGGTGCTGTCTCACAGCAGAGGTGACCTGGAAGGGCCTGGAAGCAGCAGCCTGGAGGGAAGGTGTCCTTCCTTCAAGGCCACATCTTCTGGTGCACCAATTAAATTTGGTGACCTTTGGTGACCGAGCCATGTTTCCACATGTGACATCCACACCGGCCTCTGTTAATTCCAGGCTGGATTTTTGCTCCTGATTTTTGTCCTTCAAGATGCTCTTACTCCAGGAATATCTTACTCCAGGAATATAATTTGTGTGTGCAGTGAGCACAGATTCACCCGTCAGCTGAAGGGAGAATTCAAGGGCTGTGTTTTGGAATGCTTGGGATCACACTTGGGATCAGAGGGAGACATTTTCCTGCTGTTCAGCCTCTCCAGTCACCTCATCTTGCTGTCTCTAATTTACCTCATTGTCCCCTAAAAGTGTGACAGCAAATAAACACCATGACAGCAGCTCTGTTAATGACCAGACTATGAGGTAATTCACATTATTTTGCTTTTTGAACTTATTTAACCTTCTTATTTTTGTCTTTTAATAGTCTCAAGCAGTCCAAAAATCCATTTCTGTTTCCCCAGGAGCAGCGTGTTGGATCTGTGTTGGACCTGTGACTTGTGGTCACCCCATTACCCCTGACTGGAGATGAAACCTTCTAAGAGGGGGATGTTCCTTATCCATTCTGGGGGAAGCTCAGGGCTGAGTTTCCCAGGGAAAAGATTCCTCACTCTCCCATGAGTGAAGGATGAAATGCCAAAGGCACAAGCGCTTTCCATGGTTTATTCCTTAAAAAAGCTTTTCCTGGGTGCTTGGGAGCAAAGCTGAGTTCAGCTCCAGCAAATCCATTTCCCTTTTCTCTTAAAAAATTTATTATTTTCCTGTTTTTTCTTCAAAGATTTCTGCCCAAAAAGGGTTTCTAGAAAGAGAATTCGGAGTTCTGAGGCTGGTCTAGTGGAAGGGATTTGGGATTGAGAACTTTAAGGTCCCTTCCAACCCCCCAAAATCTGGGATTCAATGGGAACAAGGTGCAAATGCACCACTCATGAGCTGATCACCTGGGATGTGAAACTACGGGATGAAATCAGGTCAAAATGGGATAATACTTGTTGTAGACTTCCTTTGGAGCCAGCTGGGCCTGGAGAAGGTGGCTTTGTGTGGTTCTGGGATCCGTGGCTGTGGGATAAATCCTGCTGCTGGAGCCGAGGGCTGATGGGCCATGCTGGGAAAAATGCGCGGAGCAACAGCGACAGAATTTGTGGAGTAGCAGCAACAAAATTCGTAGAGCAGCACCAGCCACACACTCCGAGCAGCTCAAATTTGCCCAAGTAATTAAAGTGTCACTTCAGACTCTTGGAGAAGCGTGACTTTCCTGCAGCTGCTGGCTCTGGGACGCTGCTGACGGTAATTCCCCCTCGTCAACGCTCCAGCCCCAAGTTCTGGGCGCTCGGTGACCTTGATTAAACAAATCGAGCGGTTCAAGTACATAATTTAAAAGTTCTGTTCAAACACCAGATTCCGATGCTATCGCCGCTTCCCTGGAAAATGAAGGATTTAATGCTCCCATCCTGGCTAAATGGACTCGGCGGCGCTCGGGCTGAAAGGACGGCACGGTGGATTAGGGAGCTGTTGTGGGAAGTGTCATCGGGAGCCTGTAATTTTCCTGTCTCTCCCTCTTCCTTCAATGTTCCATTTCCATGGCGAATTTCAGGAGACAAATGCATTCGTTCAGCTGGGCAGGGAGGGTTTTGCTCCTGGTATCTGCAGGATTTGGGGCTCAGCACGGGAATTTAAGGTGGAAATGTGCAAATGGAAAAATCATTGCCCAACAGGATGGGTGTCTTTAAATGTTGGGAATTTACAGCTGGTTCAGCTGAAACAATGTTTTTTATGATGATGATTGCATATTAACCTAAAGGCTTGTGGGTTTTAAGGTTTTACTGAGGGTTTTTTTGGGGTTTAACTGACTCCAATCATTCATCTTGGACAGCTCTGGCAGATCCTGCTCTGTCCATAAAAAATATCCAACAATCCATTAACCGCTCAACCTGAAAGCAGCCTGTGAGAATATTATTGAGTCCTTGCTTTATTATAAATTTAATGGGATGAACACTCACCTTACAAAATATGATTGACTTCCTTTTCCCCCTGCTGAACCGAACCATAAGCTCAGGGGTGTCTTGGGTTGGGTACTCACCTGGCATGTTCACGATGAAATTTATCAATTTCCAGCCACTTAAACTCAGATTAAAGCCAGGCTGACTCATGGTGCAGTAATTAAGGTTCCACACAGTGTCCCTTTATAGCCTTAATTATATAATTATGGCTGGGCTCTGCTTTGGGGTTTCTATTTTTAGTTGTTGGTGGGAAGCTCATGCCTCATCCCCTCTGTGTCCTGTGAGGAACTCTGGCCTCTGGAATTACATTTTTTTTGGCTTTGTGGTCCTTTATTCCTGAGAGAAGGTTTCAAAAAGGTTGGGAGTGTTTTGAATTAGTAAAGGCTGGGATTTCATAGAATCAGAGAATCCCAGGACAGTTTGGGTTGGTTGGGACTTTAATCCCATCCCATTCCACCCTCATGCCATGGGCAGGGACACCTTCCACTGTCCCAGGGTGCTCCAAACCCCATCCAACCATGGACACTTCCAGGGAGGGGGATCCCTGATTTACAGGAACCCCTCTAACAGCAGCACTTGTGGCCTGGCTGCTGAGAGATAGTGAGAAAAGCTTTGGAATAAAAAGCTCTTCCTTTTTGGAGACAAGCTTTTATTGAGAGCTGGGGGGATTTCTGACAGATCCCTTTGAAAATAAACCTGAGAGGATTTGGGATGAAAAGCGGACAGAACTTTCACTTAACCCCAAAAGCTGAGAAAAACATTCATGCTGCAAATGAAAACCTGAGAAATCAGAGTGATTCCCACCCCTCCCAGTTTGTTGCTTTTCTGTCCTCTCTGAATTCAGTCTGCTCCGAAATTTATGAGCAAAGGGAATGTTTTCCCCAGAGAGCCGGTGCTGCTGGGGGTGGGTGCTGTTCCTACAAGCAGAGCACATTCCCCACTGCACTCTGATGGATTCCCATTAATGAACTGGAAATATTTCTGCCAGGAGGATGAAGAAGCTGACACTGATAAATGGCGCTGGCGGTGAAAACCACTCGCGACTGCCGAGCAGCCACCGCCGTTCCGCCCGTCCTCTGCGGATCCTGCTGCTCCGAGGAGGAGCTGGAAACTTTGGGAAGCTGCTAATGCAGCCTGGAGACCATTTCCTTCTAGTTACATTTAATTTTATATGGATTTTCCAAGGATAAGATCAACCAGCCAGTGTCCAGTATCCAGCAAGCCCAAGGTGGCTTCTGCCAGTGCCTACATCCCTTGGGAAATGGGTTTTTAGGGAATTCTCTGGAGAATTTCAGGATTATAACATCAGAGAATCACAGAGTGCTTTGGGATGGAAGGGACTTTAGGGATCCTCTCATTCCATTCCCTGCCACGGGCAGGGACATCTTCCACTGTCCCAAGTTATTCCAAACCCCATCTACCCTGGCCTTGGACACTTCCATGGATGAGAATTTTATCCACAATCCTGAGGCCTTGCTCGGGATGGCTGCAGGAGGATTCTTTTCTTGAATTCCTCTTGAAATTTGGGCACCAGAGTGACTTTGCAGCCTGGTTAGTGAAAAATCCGTATGTTAGAATAATGCAGGGGGTAATGAATGACTCCTTAATAGCTGGGAAATAAAGCTGCAGCCAGCTCAATAAAGCTCTGGATCCTCACCTTCTCCTCCACGGCCTTTTAAAATAAACCATAAATTCCTGGAGTTTTACTATAGAGAGACTTAACTATTCAAGTAGGCAAAGTGAAATTTATATTGGATTGGGAGAAAATGAATGCCTGAGCCTTCTTTATAGTCAGAGCAAGGCTGAGTGTGGCAGGCTGCCCTTTTGTAAAAGGGGAAAAATATTAATTTACAATTTAACTGGGGATAAAACATCCCATGACCAGCAGCTGGTGGTCACTGCTGGAATTTCTGCTCCACAAAGAGTGTCAGGGGGGCTTGAGGAAGAGCTGAGCCCCTTCCCCATCTTTTATTCCAGGGCTGTAAAATAACTTCATCCCCACGTGCCCCATCCTTTTCCAGACGCTGGATTTCCAATCCCCATTTCCATATTTTTCATGGGCTCTGTTAGAGAGGGTTTGGTTTTGAAGTGAGACAATCACGTGAGACAAAGAATTCTCCTGCCATGAATCCAGGTAAAATCTGACTGCTCCCAAAACACCAGGAAGGCTCCATGAGGTGCATTTATAGGGAATTTGTGAGGATTTTTGTGAGGTTGTTGGGGTGAGCAAGGATCAGTCCCATCACTCTGCCCCAAAGAGTTATGAGGCAAGGTTTAGGGTCAGGATATTTAATCCTTTCCCATCCCCTCTTGGTGAAACTCTTTGAGTTTTTTGGGTGTTGTCTTTCTTTCTGAAATGGGATTGTTTAATCCCTGGGTTCAGGGTGAGCTCACAGAGGGAGGGAAGTGCAAAGGGAATTTAGATTTGGGCCTGGTTATGATTGCAGGGCTTTACCCCACTTTTTCCTGGGATTTACCAGAGAGAAAAATGCCTGATAACGATGAGAGCTGAACTTGCTCAGTTTTGGGAGGGTTTGTTCCATTGGGCACCCCATGCATGAGCCAGTTTTAATCTCTGGATTTGATTTGCGCTCGCTGCAACTAGGGAATGGACAGGACATTTATTTTCTGGAAGGTAAAGTGGTTAATAAATATGTTAATCTCCTTAGAATGCTCCCATTTTATGTTTATATTAATTTTTTTAAGCTGATGCGTTGAAGGACTCACAATTAACTGGGCTCCAGCATTTCTAAGGCAGTTGCTTGATGGCCTTTTTTTACTAAATGTGATTTTATTAATGTTTTCCGTGGAAATTTGGATGAATCCCTCTATTTTTCTTAGCCTGTAAATTTTCCCAGTTTGGAAAAGAAATGCACTTCACTCAATGGCTTCATCAGTGAGGTTGTTCCCTTGATGGCATTTTAATGTCACTTGGTGTCTAACGATGTCACTCCTTCATTTAGACAGGAGGGACATGGCACATTCCAGGAGGTGGGAGCTGAGCTTGGATAAATTGAACCTGGCAGTGGTTAAAAAGTGGGAATGATTAATCACAGGGATCACTGTAGAAAGGAAAAATGGTAAAAGGATCCTTAAGGGAGCTTTAAAATCATGAGGGGATGTGTGCTGGCTCATGAATGATTTGGGAATATTTGTGCTCCCAGGGAAGAAATTCCCACCCCTGGGGCGATGTCTGTTGTGTGCAGGGTCCCTGGTGAGTTTCTTGCTGTGTCTCTGTCCTGGGAGCCCAGAAAGTTCCCCAAATCTGCTATTGTTGAACTCTTCTGCTGCAAAAGCAGTGATTCCAAAATTTAAGTGGAAAAATCCTGAATGGTGCTTCCCAGCTTTCCCTTTTTCCCTCCCTACACCCAAACATCCCGGGAAATTCCCAAATCCGAGCTGTGCCAAAGTGGGTCACACAGAAACTTCAGGAATCTGGGAATGGTTCTAATCCGTGCCTGTATTTGCTTGCCCTGATTTTTCCTTATCCACATCCCCTTTAATTACCTGGATTTTGTGTCCCTGAGCTGCACAACTGCTGTTGGTGTTTAATTACCTCCAATAAACCCAAATTCCACGCTCGTTGCTAATGAGGGTTTTGCTCGGTGGCACTGGCAGCTCCTGGCTGCTCACATTTGCTTCTGATGAACATTTTTGGGTTGGATGAATGTTTTTGGGGTTGTCCCTCTCCAAGTGCTGTCCCCAGGTGCGTGGAGAGCAGCTTGGATCCATGTGCACGGAGCAGAGCTCTCAGCTGAGCTCTTGCAGGGCGCTAAGAGCTGGATAAACAGCTTTACACCAAGGTAAATATTAATCCTTTCCCGTGGACTGTGGATGGAAAAATCCAGGGCAAACAGGAATATTAATAAACCCCTGTGGTTTGGAGTTCTGTGGCCACAGGCAGGGCTCTATCTGGGCTCCTTCCCGTCCCCTTGGTGCTGGGTGCTCCCCTGGGTGCTGCCATGGGATTTCGGGTGGGCTTGGCTGTGGTTGGGATCACCTGGATGGGTTTCCCAGGCTCCAGTGGGAATTGGGAATTTCCTTCACTGGCTGGATGGAAAGTAATGGAAAGAGTCTGGGAGAGCTGGGAATGTTCCCCTGGAGAGGAGAAGGCTCCAGAGAAAGCTCAGAGCCCCTGGCAGGGCCTGAAGGGGCTCCAGGAGAGCTGGAGAGGGACTGGGGACAAGGCATGGAGGGACAAAGGGAATGGCTTCAAACTGGAAAAAGGGAGATTTAGATGGAATATTTGGAATTAGGAATTCCTGGCTGGGAAGGTGGGGAGGGGGTGGGCTGGAATTGCCAGAGCAGCTGTGGCTGCCCCTGGATCCCTGGCAGTGCCCAAGGCCAGGTTGGACACTGGGGCTGGAGCAGCCTGGGACAGTGGGAGGTGTCCCTGCCATGGCAGGGCTGGCACTGGGTGGGATTTAAATTCCCTTCCCAAGCCAAACCATTCTGGAATTCTGTGATGATGAAATATCCCCTAGGAGAGGTTGGGATAAGGTGATCTGGGCAGATCTAAGGACCACTTCCAACATGAACATTTCCTAACTTATTTTCCCTTCCCTAAAAACCCAAGTAGAAATGAAAACCTCGTTAGAAAGCCCCATTAGAAACCTCGTTAGAAACCCCCTCTTTAACCTCAACCAGCAACCTCAGGTGCTGCAGGTGGCACTGGGCTCCTGGGACAGCTTTGGTTGGACCTCGGACAGCGCTGCCAGGACCTCGGACAGCGCTGCCAGGACCTCGGACAGCGCTGTCAGGACCTTGGAGAGCACTGCGTCCCAGGGTGACAGCGCTGCTAGGACCTGGGACAGCGCTGCTAGGACCTTGGAGCTGCTGAGACCTCGGACAGCGCTGCTGGGATGGAAACCGGCGTGGAGACTCCTCTTGGAAGGGCAGAAATGTTCATTGGTCGTTGATTTGCTCCTCCTTGAGCAGGGATGTGTTCCTGACAAAGCTGCTGTGGCTGGTGCCAGTCTCTAGATAACAGTTCAGGGCTTGTGCCACCACAGAGGGGACACAGGGATGCCTGAGGTTTGCTGGATGAACTGAACTGCCAGGGAAAACCTGGATAAATGGATCTGTAATCCTTCACTTTCAGCGAGAGCTGGGTCAAATTACAGCTTCATTTAAACCCCAGATCAAACAAAGTCTGGGCCTGGTTGTGAAATATGGGATGTTTGGCTCCGTGGCTGGGAAATCCTTTCCATCATTGGTGTAAAAACGTCCCTGAGCTCTTTGGGAAGCACCCCGCCACTCCTCCCATGTTTAATTTTGCTTCCTGCCCCATTGGGAATTAATTTCTGGGTCAGCCCTTCCCAGCCTTTCAGTGCATTAATAGCCGTGTTGTAGCTTTGATTAAACTGCAAAGTGTTCCCTTCCTAATTTAGCTTCACTAATTAATGAGGGGATGACTGATTGGGCCCAGGCTGGCTGTGATTTGCTGCTGTCACTTTTGGGGGAGTGGGTAAGGCCAGAGTAGTTTCCTGTTCCAAAAGGAGGCAGAAAAGGACAGGAAATCTGAGAAATTCTGGAGTATTTGGGCCTGGAAACTTGGTGTAGCACCTTCATTTTAGAATGATATTAAAATTAAATTAAATTAAATTAAGTTGTCCTTTACATGAGCAGTTGGGGTAAATTATCTTTTCCTTAGGTGTGCATGGAGAGCATGACCCTGCACCTCTCTGTTCTGCTGTGCAAAGTGATTAATATTAGAAATTTTTTCCTCAATCTGTAGATATTTTAACCCTAAATTTAAAGCAATCCCAGTCTGTGATCCAGGCTTGAAACACAGGAGGAAGATCTTTAACAAAAAGGCCAAAATATGATTCCTTGGAATCATGCATATATTTCAATATATGCATTATTTACATGCATTGAAATAAAAATTAATAATGGCTGAACAGTGTTCATTTTACCAGGATTTTGATGTTGATTTTATAAGAATTTTAACATCAATTTTAGAGGGATTTTGATGCGGGTTTTCCAGGGATTTGATGTTGATTTTATAGGGATTTTGATGTTGATTTCACTGGGATTTGACATTGATTTTACTGGGATTTTGATGCTGATTTTACTGGGATTTGGCATTGATTTGACAGGGATTTTCATGCTGATTTTACTGGGATTTTGGGACCAGGAGCCCTGGAGGAGAGAGCCCTGGGCTTGGCACAACGTTCCTGTTGGGATCAGCAGATTTCATCACCCATCAGCCGGGCAGGATGCTCCAAAGGGTACCCTAGGAATGCACACCTGGAAATATTTAAGTAAAGCCCTGCAGCCCGGGTGGCTGAGAGAATTTAAAACATATTTAAATAATTCCCTGAGCCTCGTGGGCGCTGGGCAGAACCGAGGTGTGCAGAACATGAAAAATCCCCGTGTTTTTTAGGATTGAAATGGTTTCAGTTGCTTGAATAAAAAAACCTTTTTTTTTTTTTTAATTTTTTTTTTGGGGTGTTAACAACAGCGACTGAAGGTGAGCCAGAGCTGCTTCCTGGTGGCTGGAACTCGATAACTCGGGGGTATCAATCAGCCTTCCCGAATTAGCATTTCCCTGATAGGGATGCACAAAGCCTTTTAATGAGCACTTTCAAGTCCCCCCAGCTCTGGGGTTTTTTTGCCTGCTCGTTCCTTAGCAACAGGCAGGATTGGCAGGGAGCAGGAGTTTGATGTGTTCGAGTATAAAGGGTTTACAGGGCTGGAAATTGCATGCGAAAAATGGGGATAATTGTGGTTTATTGTTTTGGCACGAGGTTCAAAGATAAACAAACAACCTTTGGGCCCTCAGAAGCTTCCTGGCGTGTTCTTCTTCCTTCCTCAGTTCTCCTGGAGAACTTCTCCACCAAGCCTGGAGTTGAAATTAAATAGACTTTTGTCTGGTTTCTGGAAATTAACACATCAGAGCAGGAAAAGCAGGAGCTGCTTGATCTGCATTAGAAAGGGGAATTAAGGAATGTTGGGTTGGAATGTGTGGAAAGGGAACAAACAAAAATGGCAGAGCTGCAGCCTGTGGGTGGTGGCACCTTCAGCCTGGAGAAGAGAAGGTTCTGAGGTGACCTCAGAGCCCCTGGCAGGGCCTGAAGGGGCTCCAGGAGAGCTGGAGAGGGACTGGGGACAAGGCATGGAGGGACAGGAGCCAGGGAATGGCTCCCACTGCCAGAGGGCAGGGATGGGTGGGAGATTGGGAACTGGGAATTGCTGGCTGGGCTGGCATTGCCAGAGCAGCTGTGGCTGCCCCTGGATCCCTGGCAGTGCCCAAGGCCAGGTTGGACAGGGCTTGGAATACCCTGAGATGTTCCTGCCATGGCAGGGATGGAATGGGATAGGATTTATGATTCTTTCCATCCCAACCCCTTCCAGGATTCTAGGATTCCATAATTCCATACAAAGGAATGCCCTGGGAATGGGACCCTGCCTGGTGCTGGGGTGGTTTGGGTGGGAAGGGCCCTTTAAAGCTCATCCAGTCCCCCCTGCAGGGGCAGGGACACTTCCCACTATCCCAGGTCACTCAAAATATTTTCCACACTCACCCTGTGCATCAATCCTTTCTTTTTTTTTTTGCTTTCCAGGCACAGCATCACAACTATTCCACCCCAAAATCTGCTGTCAGAAGCTGGGAGAGGATCAGGGTTGAGCAGACACCCTTCACTGGGGAGCACCCACCCTCTTTCCATGGGATCCCACCCTTGAGCTCCTGGAAAGCATCAAAGCCCAGTGCAAAGCAGATGAGGCCAATTAAGCTTTTCTTTAACGAGCTTTGGGCTTTGCTGCCTTCCTGCTCAGGACAGATCCCCCCATATCCCCTCGGTCTCTGCTGAAGCTGGGATTGGTGCAGGCTGTGCCAGGGCTGCTGAACACCCTCACAGCTGTCCTGGGATGGGGACACCACCCAGAGCTGCTGCACTGAATCCCAAACCTGGAGCCTCCCGCCCTGGATTTAAACCCAGCAAATTCTCAGGGATTTTCATATTCTACATGATAAATACCAGAAATTTGGACGTTTTCACTCTGGACACCCTCCCGGGCACTCCTTCTCTCCCAGGTCACCTCCAAGGGACAGGTGGGTTCCAGCCTCATCCAACATGGCCTTGGACATTTCCAGGCATCCAGGGGCAGCCACAGCTTCTCTGGGAAAGCTGTTCCAACACCCCACCACCCTCCCAGCCAGGAATTCCTTCCCAGTATCCCATCTGACCCTGCCCTCCGGCAGTTTGAAGCCATTCCCTGTGTTCTGGCATTCCAGGCTCTTGGAAATAATTTCTCTCCTTGTTTCTTTCAGCTCCTGCAGCTTCTGGAAGGGCACAATGAGGTCACCCCAAAGCTTCTCTTGTCCAGGCTGAACAATCCCAGCCTTTCCTCACAGCAGAGCTGCTCCAACCCTCAAATCCTTGGCCCCCTCTGGAAGAATAAATTCAACAGAAGGAGCATGAAATTCCTCACTGGGAACCACCCAGCCTCCCTAGGGAGTTCCACCCCTGTCATGGGTGCTTTCCATGAGATGCCCTGGATTTGATTTGGGGTTGAGTCAAATTTAAGGTGTGGGGCAGGTGCCTTGTGGTGTTTGCTCTGCTGTTGGGTCCATGCAGGGTCAGAGCTGCGGTTCCTCCTGCTCTCATCCCACCTTCCCTTCTGCCCAAATCAGCCCAAATTCTTTAATTTAAAAACACACCACAAAGAGAGAACCGTGAGAAAACCTCTGCAAACAAAATTTCTTCCTGGTGATTTTATGGGCTCAAACCTGATTTTTATTCAGATCAAAGAGGAGGATCCTGATCCTTTTACAGCAGCAGCAGACACCTGGTACCCTCAGGTGAATCCCTCCATCCCATCCCATCCCATCCCATCCCAACCCATCCCATCCCATCCCATCCCATCCCATCCCATCTCAAGGGTTGAGTTTCTCTCACGGAGCCCCTCCAGCTCTCACTGAAAGCAGATCTGCCCAGCTTAACCCTGCCCAATTCATCTGCAAAGCTAATTAAGAATGATGACTTATTTAGGACTTCCAGGCTGTTTCCTGGGGGAATTTTGGCATGCTCGGGTGCCGGGGAACAGATCCCTGCTGTTCATAATTCCCAATTCCCTGGGCTGAAGTCAGAAGGGGTTTCTGCAGCCAAGATTTGGCTCAGCCTGTGCTGCCTGTGGCACCTCTGGCAGGCAGCACCCGAATTCCTGGGGGATGCACTCCTGGGGCTCTCTGCAGCCTCCTGTTTGCAGCATTCCAGAGAAATCCCATGGATAAGGAAGGGATGCACCTGTTACCTGCTGCTGCCAGTGGGTTGTGCCACTCCACTGCATTATGTGCCCGGCTGGAGCTGCAAACACCACCCAGCTCTGCCTCACACCGACCCGTCTCCGTCCTTCCCAGCCTGTTATCCAAGGAATCTTCATCTCCAACCCCCTCCTTGTCCGAGGAGAGGTTTCCAGGTGTGAATTGCAGCGGTGCCGTTCCTGGTGGTGAAGCTGGGTCACTCAGGAGTGGCTTTAACACTTAAAGAAACCTCAAAGGTGTCAGCAAAACCAGATTTAATTTAAATTTAACAAAGCTCAATTTCAAGGTTCACTCTGTTGCTACATAAACATGCAAAAGAAAATCAGATCAAAATCAATTTAATCTGATTTGCACAGAGTACAAAAGGAGAAGAGTGCAAAGGGCAAGGGAGACCCTCCTGCTGAGCTTCTCCTTACCAAGCTCAGCCTAAGATTTGATCGATGGCTTTATGCCTGAAGGATTTAGCAGCACTTAATCATCGAGTAATTTAACACTTGTAGTAAATTGTACTGAAGCTCTTTGTGAGCACAGCAGCGACTGAACTGCAGCCCTGGCACTGCTCCTGCTGCACTTGCTGAAGGTGTTGAGAACAATTCCCACACGGACACAAAGGAGGTCATGGAAAGGTGAAAATTCCTTCCTTGGGAGCTTTTGAATCTCTCAACTGGAGGTGTCAGCCCAGGGCCCATCTCAGCTTTTGTGCACAGTGCTCTGAAATCTCTAAAATCACAAATTTCTGGGTTGGTGAGCTCCAAGGGGTGTCTCATTCTGAGGCATGTCCCACTCCCAGGAATGCCCCACTCCTAGGGATGTCCCTCTCTCAGGGATGTCCTATTCCCAGGTTGTCCCACTCCCAGAGATGTCCCATTCCCAGGGATTTTCAACTCCCAGAGATGTCCCATTTCCAGGGATTTCCAGCTCCCAGAGATGTCCCATTCCCAGAGATGTCCCACTCCCAGGGTTGTCCCATTCCCAGAGATGTCCCACCCCCAGGGATATCCCACTCCCAGATATGTCCCATTCCCAGGGATTTTCAACTCCCAGAGATGTCCCATTTCCAGGGATTTCCAGCTCCCAGAGATGTTGTATTCCCAGAGATGTCCCACTCCCAGAGATGTCCCACTCCCAGATATGTCCCACTCCCAGGGATATCCCACTTTCAGGGATGTCCCATTCCCAGAGATGTCCCACTCCCAGATATGTCCCATTCCCAGTGATTTCCCATTCCCAGTGATTTCCCATTCCCAGGGATGTCCCACTCCCAGAGATGTCCTATTCCCAGAGAGATGTCGAGGTCCAGGAGGCTCCAAGTGCCTCACACAGAACTTCTCTCCAAAGGCTCGTGAGCTGCTTGGCTTTGGCCACCTCCCAGTCTCCCGGATTTTTCAGGAAAGTTATTTTGCAGGGTTGTAGGGAATGCTGGAGTTTCTCATCCCCACCTTGGTGAGGCACCAGGAACTCAGACAGCGCCATCCTCAGACTGGTTGTGCAAGTTCCTGATAAGGTTTGGGGAAGTCTTATCACCCAAATAGCTCCAACGCTGAGGGTTAATGAGAATTCCTGGAATTCTGGAGGTGCAAGTTCCTGATAAGGTTTGGGGAAGTCTTATCACCCAAATAGTTCCAAGGGGTTTATGAGAATTCCTGGAATTCTGGAACAGCCTGAGGAGTGGGGAGAAGGGAAAATCCACCTGGACCTGCTCAGAGCTACCCCAGAGTGGAGGCACTGAGTGCCTGTGGGAATGGGATACAGTGACAGCAGGAAAGTGTCCCCATTTTCACTCCTCAGCTTTAAAATCCTGATGGAAAAGCAGTGCTGGTGGTGTGGCCTTGGTCTCCCCTGGAGTTGAGCTGAACTGGGTCTGCTGGAATGGTTGGAAATATTTTGGGAGCACTGAGGAAGATGTGACCTCCTGACATGGAACTGGAGCTGAGGGATGCAGGAAATGCATTCCCAGGTTTTTCCCACCAAAGTGGGAATTCTCAGTGTGTGGCCTGTTCCCACAGGATTGTCCCCTCATGGTGTGACCATGTCACCATCTCCATCTGCTCCAAGGAATCCTTCCCAGGGAACAACAAACATCCACTTTTTTTTTTTTTTAAATCTTTCCTTGAGGGGAACTCTTTGCCTTTGTTTTCTTATTGTTGAATATGGATATTTCCTTTTCCATGTGTGGTGGGCTGGAAGGTGACTCGTGGTCTCATGGAAGGAATTCCTTGGGCCAAAGAGTTGGAGTGAGATGACTTTGAAGTCCCTTCAACCCAAACCATTCCAGGATTCCATAAATAGCATCACTATTAGGATCTGTTCCCTAGGATGTTCCCAATATTAAAAGAGGCAGGAGAAAGGCACTGAAAGGAAATATTTTCCTGGGAAAATAGAAAGGGAATATTTTCCTGGGATGGAGGTGCTGGTGCCTCACTGAACCTGGTTTGTGTTTGCCCAGGACACCCAAGAGTCACCCTGAGCCCAGGTCACCTCCACACCAGGCTTGTTCCCAGGAACTGCGTCTGCAAGGGATGCTCAAAGTCACTTTGTTGGCAAAACCTTTGGATCGTCCCTCGGGGCTATTGGCAGGAGATCAGCGATGACGGAATTCCACAAAAATCTCATCCACTGCTGGGGAAATTGGATTAATGGTGTGAGAGCCCTGGGCAGCTCTGGCAGCCTCCATCCTACAGATGCCTCTCCCATGTTGTGGACAGGCCCGGCCTTCCCGTGCTGCTCCCCATTTTTAACCTTTTTTGCCTTTTTTGGGGTGTAATTCCTGCTGACACCCAGCATCCTATTCCAGGATTTTTACACCCACCCTTTTAGCTCCTGCTAATCTGTGCTCGGGCTCAGGCAGGCAGGAGTCCCCACGCCAAGCTGGCTGCCACAGAAGTTGTCTGGGCCTCATTCCAGCTTGGGATTGTATTTCTGGAAGCACTTCCAGAATCCTAAAATGCCCCAAGGAGTTTCACGGTGACCTCACAGCTGCTTTGCACCCAGGGTTTTTGAGGGTGACGCTGCCTCAGGAGCTGGGGTTGGGTTGTGCTGATTCCATGGAGCAGCTCTGTGGATCTGGGACTGGGACAGGGTGGGTTGCTCCCAGTGAGGAATTTCGTGCTCCTTCTGTTGAATTTATTCTTCCAGAGGGGGCCAAGGATTTGAGGGTTGGAGCAGCTCTGCTGTGAGGAAAGGCTGGGAAAATTGCGATTGTTCAGCCTGGACAAGAGAAGTTTTGAGGTGATCTCATTGTGACCTTCCAGAAGCTGAAGGAACTGAAAGAAACAAGGAGAGAAAGCATTTTCCTGGAGTGCCAGGACACAGGGAATGGCTTCAAACTGCTGGAGGGCAGGGTCAGATGGGATATTGGGAAGGAATTCCTGGCAGGGAGGGTGGTGGGGTGTTGGAACAGCTTTCCCAGAGAAGCTGTGGCTGCCCCTGGATCCCTGGAAGTGTCCAAGACCAGGCTGGATGAGGCTGGAACCCACCTGTCCCTTGGAGGTGACCTGGGAGAGAAGGAGTGCCCAGGAGGGTGTCCAGAGTGAAAATGTCCAAATTTCTGGTATTTATCATGGAGAATATGAAAATTCTTCCATGCTGTCAGCCAGGATCCATCTGGAGCCTTCTATTTAGAGCCTTGTTTTGTTCCAGTCTTTGCTTTTCATCAATGACAGGTGAAAAATGTCCTTTTTTTTTTTAACACAGGGAATGGCTTCAAACTGCCGGAGGGCAGGGTCAGATGGGATACTGGGAAGGAATTCCTTCCTGGGAGGGTGGTGGGGTGTTGGAACAGCTTTCCCAGAGAAGCTGTGGCTGCCCCAGGATCCCTGGAAGTGTCCAAGCCAGGTTGGATAAGGCTGGGTGCCACCTGTCCCTTGGAGGTGACCTGGGAGAGGAGTGCCCAGGAGGGTGTCCAGAGTGAAAACGTCCAAATTTCTGGTATTTATGAGGTGGAATATGAAAATTCTTCCATGCTGTCAGCAAGGATCCATCTGGAGCCTTCTATTTAGAGCTTGTTTTGTTCCAGTCTTTGCTTTTCATCAATGACAGGTGAAAAATGTCCTTTTTGGTTTTTTTTTGGATGTTCTTGAGATCCAGGCATGTCCCCGAACTGCCCACTGCTTGTTTGACTTTCATCCGACAGGAAACTGCACAGCAAGTCCTTGATCCATTATTCCAGGGCGGTTTTTATTCCAGTTTTTATTCTGCTGGTTGGTTTAATGCCATTTCCAGACCTTTCAGAGCACAATAAGTCACCAAGAGCCCAAACACTCAGCAGGTTCCTGTGGCTCTTATCACGGCAGATAAAACTGATGTGTTCCAGAAGGCTGGGCTGGCTCTGTTTTCCTTCTTTCCCTTTACAAAAGCAGTGTTGTTCACTAAATGTTTATTTAATCCTGCTGCTCCATCTTTCATTGTCTCCACATCCATGGGAATAAACGACACAAGCCCAGAAAGAGAACAGCCCATCACGGGTGGAAAAATCTTGTAGGCAAATCTGTTTATTCTACACTGAATTATGGAATATCCTGAGCTGGAAGGGATCCAGGGGCTGATCCCATGAGGAGTAAATCCATATAAAACCAGCCCTATTCCCTTCTGTGCAATATTTGTGTTGTATCCAGGTCAGCAGCTCGGTGATTTTACAGCAGGAAGGAGAAGGAAATCCAGTGGCAAAGAATTCCATGGAAAAATCCTTTTGGAGCTGTTTATTGGTGGAGGCAGTGAGGCTGTGCCAGGGACACCCCTTGGCACAAAGGGCTCCTTGCAGCTAGTGCTGGGCAGGTCTGGGAGGAAGCTGAGCCTTCAGGAGTTTCTGGATCCCAAAAAAGCTGCTGGGAATTCCTCCCCAGGCACATTAAAGGTGGAGTTCACCAAAATGTGGAATTCTGGAGCTGGGGGTGCATCCATCCCCTCACCCAGATCATCAGGAATGGTGTTCAACAGGACTGGTGTCACTCTAGGAACAGAAAGACGAAATAGAAAGACGTGGACACTGGATTCTCTAAGGTGAAAAAAGGGGCAGATTTAATTCTGAGTCCAGCATTTATAGAATTCTAAAAGTGACAGTGGATTTGAAGGTGACAGTGCCACCTCTCCAATGACACCGGACAAGCCAAAAGTCCATCGAATTTCTCCTCTTCCAGAAAAGAATGTGAAACAATTAATTATTTACATGAAGTCTGTGAGAAAGTTTGTTACAACAATGTAAACATCAGAAGGCTTAGAAGAACTCAAAAGAGCAGGGCACCAGACTGGCCCCAGGACTGAGCCTTGGGAGCGACCAAGCTGGGTTTAACTCCATCCCCAGCACTTCCCAGTATTTGCTCCACACCTCCAAGGCAGTTTCTCCAGGAGGATTCTGTGGGAAACAGTGAGCAGTGGTTTTGGTTTGCTAATTTGGGATTTTCTGGTTAATGTACTAATGAGTGTGGTGGGTTTAGTGTTGGCTAATCACCAGTGCACTCACTGGAGTGAACTTACTTTTTTCCTGCTGTGAGATGGGATTAGGAGAAAGGCAAAGTAGGCTCAAAATGTTAAAAGGGTATAAAGAAAAAAATATTAACAGTAAAGGAAAAGAGTAATAAGAATCAGAACATAACCTTTAGGACACTTCTCCTCCCTCTACAACCTTTTCTTTCCTATTGACAATGTAAAGAAACAAGACCAAAAATTTCAGTCAGTTTCCCACCTCTAAAATAGTCTCTCTTCAGTTTACTTCGGGAGAGAAGTCTGTCTTGTTAGTTTATGGAAACTTCTCTACAAGAAAACAGTTCTCTCGTGGCTCTTTCTATGAATAGCAGCTGCTCGGGGAAATATCTACAATTTGAACATTTTAATCTCCCCATACCTTCATGTGTTATAGGGAAAAAGAGTCCCACGACAAGTGGGAAATCCTTTATGAAGTCCAGGTAGTCACAGGCAGAGCTTTTCCCTCATCCACCGAGCAGCTTCTGGAGATGAGGATGGTCAGGCAGACCCTGCCTTTGGCCAGCCCAGAGTGGCCGGGACTGATCCCTGGTTTTCCTGGCATCCAGGATGATCTGCTCCATGGCGCCGAGCTCAGGCTGACAGGCCTGGAGTTCCCCAAATCCTCCTTCTTGTCCCATCTGGGATCCTGCAGTCCCCTGGACCTCCCCAGCAGCAGAATGATGGAGAGTGGCTCCGTGAGCACTTCCCTCAGAACCTTTTGGGGATCCCATCCTTCCCATAAATGTCTGTGTATCCAAGTGCTGCAGCAGCTCCCAGAACACTTCCCCTTGGATTAGGGGCTCCATCCTCCTCCCCATCTCTGTTTTCCAGCTCAAATACCTGGAAAATGAGTGGCTTTGCTGTTAAAGACTGAGGCAAAGAAGGAACTCATCCTTTTCCTCATCCTTTATCCCCATGCTCTCCACTTTATCCAGCGGAGGTTTTCCATGGCTTTCCTTTCCCTGCTGTTGTAGTTCCAGGACCATTTTTCTTGTCAGCCAGATTAAGTTCCAGCTTGGCCCAAGAAGGATGGTACCAGCCTATCAACTTTCTCCAAGGTGCTTTGAGTAAAATAACCGAGCAGGGAAACCTCTGGGGCCTCGATTTCTCCAAATATTGAAATCGTAATGGAAATTATCCAATGCCTGGAGCAAAAACCTTATGAAATGTCAGGGTTGCCGTGGGTTTAAACACACAAGCAATCAAAGCTTTGTCAACTCCGACTGGAATTTTAGTCAGCCAAAGAAATTGTTGCTTCACACAGCCCCTCACACAGAGATATACACACGGGGCTTTTTTTTTAAGGGGAAAAAAACAATGAACTTGCTCCTCCAAGCCCTGCAATTCCTGACTTTCAGCAACATCCACAAAGAGAGCCTGATAAAATCTTCAGAGCAAACCCACCTGGGTGTGGGCAGCTTATTTATGGGCGAGGATTTGAGTGTATCAAGCGATTTCTGCTGCTGCATCCGGTTGTATTTTTGTCTTGGTGTAACTAATGGAGCCAGCAGCCGAGCGTGAGGGGGGAACATTAAAGAAGCACAGACTGGCTTGATCCAAATAATAGAATTGAAAAAAAAAAATCCAGCTGGGAGCAAAGCTTTGAATACAAAGCTTGTTTTGGAGTGGGTTGGGATTCAAAGAGACAAATAAACCGTGGCTGCTTTTCCTGAGGATGTGCTGGGGCCACACTCCGAGGCTAAACCACACCAGGACGTTCCTGGGAAGCTGGGTGGGATTTTAGGGAACTTCCAGGAGCAGTCACCACGAGAAGGGATAATTTGGAGAGGTTTTCCATGGCTTTCCTTTCCCTGCTGTTGTATTTCCAGAACCATTTTTCTTGTCAGCCAGATTAAGTTCCAGCTTGGCCCAAGAAGGATGGTACCAGCCTATCAACTTTCTCCAAGGTGCTTTGAGTAAAATAACCGAGCAGGGAAACCTCTGGGGCCTCGATTTCTCCAAATATTGAAATCGTAATGGAAATTATCCAATGCCTGGAGCAAAAACCTTATGAAATGTCAGGGTTGCTGTGGGTTTAAACACACAAGCAATCAAAGCTTTGTCAACTCCGACTGGAATTTTAGTCAGCCAAAGAAATTGTTGCTTCACACAGAGATATACACACGGGGATTTTTTTTAAGGGGAAAAAACCAATGAACTTGCTCCTCCAAGCCCTGCAATTCCTGACTTTCAGCAACATCCACAAAGAGAGCCTGATAAAATCTTCAGAGCAAACCCACCTGGGTGTGGGCAGCTTATTTATGGGCGAGGATTTGAGTGTATCAAGCGATTTCTGCTGCTGCATCCGGTTGTATTTTTGTCTTGGTGTAACTAATGGAGCCAGCAGCCGAGCGTGAGGGGGGAACATTAAAGAAGCACAGACTGGCTTGATCCAAATAATAGAATTGAAAAAAAAAAATCCAGCTGGGAGCAAAGCTTTGAATACAAAGCTTGTTTTGGAGTGGGTTGGGATTCAAAGAGACAAATAAACCGTGGCTGCTTTTCCTGAGGATGTGCTGGGGCCACACTCCGAGGCTAAACCACACCAGGACGTTCCTGGGAAGCTGGGTGGGATTTTAGGGAGCTTCCAGGAGCAGTCACCACGAGAAGGGATAATTTGGTGCTGCTGCAGTCGATGATTAATTCCTGAATCCCAAGAGAACACAGAAGAAATGGGATGAGCCACCTCTGGCTCAGCACCATCCTCAGCACATCTGGAGATGGTTTCTGGGGTGCTTTCCTCCTCAGACTGTGTCTGGAAAAGCAGCAGCTCTCAGAGGAGATTTTTGATGGCTGTAATTAATGTAATGGAGATTTTCAGTCTCTCCAAATACTTTTTCCCTGTTGGAATTTTCCCTTCAGCCTGGAGAGCGGTGGCTCTGGGAAGGCCTCTCTTTGTAGCCTTTGAGGGGTTTAAAGGGGGCTTGTAAAAGAGAGGGAGGGCGACTTTTCCTGGTGAGAGGAGAAGGAAAATGGTTTTAAACCAAAAGAGGAGAGATTCAGATGGGATATTGGGAAGGAATTTCTGGCCAGGATGGAATTCCCAGAGAGCTGTGGCTGCCCCTGGATCCCTGGAAGTGTCCAGGGCCAGGCTGGACATTGGGGATTGGAGCAGCCTGAGACAGTGGAAGGTGTTCAATGACAGAGGGAATGGGATGGCATTTAAGGTCCCTTCCAACCCAAACCATTCCGGGATTCTGTAATTCCCAGGATCTGATTCAGAACCTTCCTGGTAAGGCCATGGTGGTGATGCACTTCCTGTTGAACAGAAAATCCCTGGATTATTTTTCTTTGCTCATCGTTTCCTTGAACGGGGTTTTTGCTTCCAACCTGCAACACCATCCCCATCTCTGAAAGGTCTTTGCTGTGTGGGGATCCAAACAAAGCTGGTTCAGATTTTCTCATCTGTTTAACATCTCTAAGGACTTTCTGCATTCCCAGCTCCTTTTGTTTGGAATTGTTTGGGGCCTGTTTGTTTCCAGCCTCCCATCCCCAGCATTCAAGGGGTTGATTTAGTCTCCTTTCCTTTGTGTTCTTGATTAAAAGGGAGCAGAAGAGAGACAAAGAAAGGCTGCAGCACAGAGGAGTCAGCAGCACAAAATTCTGCTAATTCAGTCTAATTTTGAGCCAACTGAAGTGATATTTTTGGGATTCTCCATCAGGAATTGTCTTTCCTGGTGTGTCTCTCATGCTGTGGGCAGTGCAGGAAGCTGAGACCACTGGTTTAGTTTAAAATCTGCCTTTAAGAGTTTAAGATATCATCAAATTAGTCCAATCCTTAAAATACAAACACTTCAGCCTCTCACTGTCCCAGCAGTGCTCCAAAATCCAGAGGAGCCATCCCTTGGGATAGAAGGGACCTTAAATCCCATCCCATTCCACTCCCTCCTGTGGGGCCACTGTGGAAGGCCCTGGAATGGAACTCCCAGAGCAGCTGTGGCTGCCTCTGGATCCCTGGAAGTGTCCAAGGCCAGGTTGGAGCAACATGGGACAGTGGAAGGTGTTCCTGCCATGACAGGGGTGGGAATGGGATGGGATTTAAGCTCCCTTCTGTCCCAAACCATTCCATGGATAATGAGGGGATGTGGAGGAAAATTTATAGGAACCTCCACAAAATGATTTTTTTCTGCAGGGAAAAGGGATTTGTTTGGAAAAGAGTTGGCAAAGCTTCCGTGTGCCAGGGCAGGGCTTGGGCAGCACCACCCTGAACCAGCGTGGGGATGGGCTGGGTGCAGCCTGGGGGGATTTTCCTGAATTCCAGCCCTTTTCCAGGAGTGTTCTGCACGGTTGGGGTGCAGGTGCCTGTCTGGGTGGGTTCACCTGGGAAAGGGGGAGTGGTGGGCTCTTGGCTCTCCAGATTTGTTGGGATGGGATGGGGTTGTTCTGTGGATCTTTAGGCTGGGACAACTTCCAAGATTCACTACAGAGCCCAAAAATTCCTAGGAAAATCTTGTTTGAGACTGGAACTCAAATTCTGCCTTCATTTACAGGAGCAGCAGAAGGTGCCCAGGAGGTGGGGGAAAGACGGGAAAGGAAAAAAGGCGGGAAAGGAAAAAAAGGGCGGGAAAGGAGAAAAGAGGCGAGAAAGGAAAAAAGGCAGGAAGGGGAAAACAGGTGCGAAAGGGGAAAAGGTGGGAAGAGGTAAAAAAGGTGGGAAGGGGGAGAAAAAGGTGGGAAAGGGAAAAAAGGGGGAAGGAGGCAAAAACAGTGTGAAGGGACAAAAAGGGAGAGGAAAACGGGAAAAGGCAGAGAAAAAAAAGGAGAAAATAGGCAGGGAAAAGGGGGAAAAGGCAGGGGAAGTGAGGGAAGGGTGGGAAAATGGGGGGAAGAAAATGGCAGAAAAAGGGAGGGAAGAAAGAGTGGGAAAATAGTGGGGAGGGGTGGGAAGGCAGGGAAAACTGAAAAAAACCCGAAAACCCAAAATTACATCTCCTACTATCCCAGGGTGCTCCAAACTCCGTCCATCATGGCCTTGGACACTTCCAGGGATCCAGGGGCAGCCCCAGCTGCTCTGGGAATTCCATTCCAGGGCCTCACCACACTCACAGGGAAGATTTTTTTCCTAAAACCCCAAATTAAACTGAGTTTTGGGAGTTTTGAGCCATTGGCCTGCTGAAGGAGGTGAGTGCATTTTTACCCATCTCCCAGATTTTTGTCTCTTTGGGTTCAAATTACCCCTCTCAAACTTTTAAACATCACCCACATTCCATGGGATCCCAGAAGCAGGATGGAAAAACTTGGGAACATTTTTCCAACTCCCTGCTCAAGAAGAGGAAAGCAAAGCAAGTTCCAAAAGAAAGGCTTGAAATAAATAAAAAAAAAAATAAAATTTGGGGTGTTTATAGTCATTTATCTCATTTTTCCCTGCTCAAATTTTTCCAGAGTCACACATGGATTCTCACCCAGGGGGACGGAATGGATGAGGAATAAGAGACATCATCACTCCCAAACAAGGCTATTTACAGCCCAAACAGCAGCTGGGGGCACGGAGTCACCAGAAAAGCTGAAATATAGATCTGACTCAGGGCTCGTGGTGTTCCACTGGCAGAGCATTCCATCAAAATCAAAAAACCCGGATTTCACACCGGTTTTCCTGGAGCAGCAAGGAAAAAATCACTCTGCTGTCAACCCTCAGGTAGCAAAAAGTAAAAGGGAATGAGCTCCAAAAACTTTCCTGAAACGGAAAATGGAAAATCAGCCGGGCTTGCAAGGGGGAAATAAATAAAAATAGAAAAAAGGTGAATGCAGCACAAATCCTCCCCTGGCTCTTCCCAAAGAATTTCCCGTGGGTGCTGTGGGAGTCTCCACTGGCCAGATGTGACACTGTGCTGGTCACACCCTCAGAAATGCCCTTTTCCAGCTGTTCCAGTGGCCACTGGAGCATCAGTTATCCCAAGGAGTGTCCCACTCCAGGAACAGGAGCTGAAACTCGGGAAGGGGAAAGCTTTGGCTGGGAAGAGATGAATCTTCCCAAACCCATCCTGGTGGAGCTCTGATTTTATGGATTTTGTCAATGCTGTGATCCCTGTGCCAGGTGATGTTTGGGATGAACATGACTCTTCCTAGGAAAAGACACACAAACCCTCACATCCAACCCTCTGGATCGCAGGGAAAAATTAAATTTTATATTAATTTATTAATAAATAAAGTAATTAACAAATAGTCATTTTCTTATGGGACTACCCTGAAACAAATTTCTCTTTATACAAACCACACATTTCATCCAAGATGTCCCAGCATGGCAAAACACATCAGGGTGAAGGTGCTGATGCTTAAATATTCCACGGAATGTGCAGAAACAGGGAATGACCTTCCTTAAAAGCTTTCCCAGCTGGAAGAATGCTCAGGCAGGATGAGCAGGAGCTCCTGGCTGGTTCTGACCCCATTGTCCCATGGGGGATCAGCATGCCATTTTCCCAATCTGGAATGGATTTCTGTGGATCCATGGGGTGGTTCCAGGCAGGGAAATGGGCACTGAGATTCTCCAAGGAAAAGGAGAATAGGCATGGTCAGAGCTTCTGGATGGTTAAAGATCCAGAGGTTGCTTTCTTACCTTCCCACTGGAACGACAGAGAGCCATCCTCATGGAATTCCAGACTGGTTTGGGTGGGAAGGGACCTTAAATCCCCTCTCATTTCACCCCTGCCATGGGCAGGGACATTTTCCACTATCCCAGGCTGCTCCAAGCCCCATCCAGCCTGGCCTTGGGCAATTCCAGGGATGAGATGTCACTTTTAACACGGAATTCAAAGTTTTCCAGAACTGAACACCTCCTACCCCATCTGGCTAAAGCATGACATGTTCACAGATTTTCCACTGTTTTTCCCCAGGCCAGGAGAAAACCATCCTTTATTGTCATTGTTATCCCATATCTTATTCCCAGCTCAAGGAATCCCAAACCACGTTTAAGCCCCTGACCTTCAGTTCAGCCAGGAAAACTCCTCAAAATCCCCTATTTTATGAACAGCTTTGCTCTCACATCTGTCCTCATTTCACCACCAAACACTCCGGAGACAAAATCCATCTGCTGTCTGCAGCTCCCACCAGGAATTCCAAGTTCTGGGCTCCATTCCTGCCCACCAGGAATGTTAATCCATCACCAGAAGCGGGGTCTTTTGCTCAGAGCTCCCCCAAATCCAGCAGGAAAGTTCTGGGGATCCACGGGCGGCGTTCCTGCTGCTGCATCCATGCCATGCATCATCGGGATGGAATTTGGGAAGGATGCTGATGAATCCCAGGCTATTTTATTGCATTATTCCTCATTTTTGTTCTCTGATTAATTCCTCTCAGTGTCTGTGGCAGCAGCCCCAGGCTGATTTCCTTGGAAACACCAGCACTGGGAAGGAGGAGGGAGCACCATCCCACAGCTTCTCCCACTGGGCTGGCCATGGAAATGTGGGATAGCAGTGGGATCCTGGATGTTAAAACAGATTTTAGGCACTCAGATCTAAGGGCAAGCAGCAGGAACATGAATATTCCAAATTTCTGAGCACCCCAGAAATCCCACAGCCTTACCCCTTGTGGGGTATCCAGCAGGCCCCACTGGAGCAGCAGGAAGAGCCATCCTGAGGAAAAGACAGAGCAGGACTGAGGGATTTTTGTCATTACTGCTGTTATTCCAACCAGCCCCACCAAATTTCCACAGCCAAGCTGGAAATATCCTGGCCAAGACCAAGATCAGGCAGCACTTCCCAGGAGCTGATTCCCAGACTCCCAAGGCCTCAGGAACACCTCAAATCCCAGGATTTGCACAGAAATGGCGCCTGGGAGCCCCTCTGAGATCCCGACAGCTGATGGGCACAATCAGCCCCAAATGCCACTAAAATCTGGGGAAAAATCAGGGAAAATGCAAAAATACAGGATGTGCTGTAAATAATTTATGTCAAAAAGTTATCTTAATTAAGGTTTGAAAGGACAGGTATCAAAACTGCACTGCAGAGAACCCAGAGCATCCTCCCAGACCCAATCCCAAAATCTTTTTCCATCTGTCTCAACAGCAAAACTGTTGCCATTCCCATCCTCCAGAGGAATCAAACTAAACTAAACTAAACTAAACTAAGCTAAACTAAACTAAAAAAAAAAAATAAAAATAAATTATCCCTGATTAAATCTCTGAGGATCAATTCTCTGCTGGGAGCTGCCCACCAGAATTCAAGGGAGCTGCAGGGATTTTCCTCACTTCCAGCTGGATTCCAGTGTCCCATCCTGCCTGGGGATGCAACTGGAGCTGTGGAATTCTCCCAGCATTCCAACTTTACACACAACACTTCATTTGACTCCTATTGAAGCAAAATTAGAGGAAACAATTAATTTTAAAGACTCAGATTGCTCAAATAATATTTCTGTTTAAGCCCATGCCAAGCTCAGCCTCGTTAATTACTTCTTTGGTCATTATTATTAGAGCTGCTAATCGTAATCACAGATTAATGAGCGTGGATCCCACTGAGAGCCTGCCAAGCCTGAGCCTGGGTTTGGAACTTTGAGCCATCCTTGCACGTGGAGCTGGAGTCAGGTTCAAGTTTTGATTTTCATGATAGGCTGGGTTTTATTTGCTCAGTGACTTCACACACAGGGAGAGGAGAGGGAATTCTGCCTGTCCCACAAATCAGATTTCCTAATGAATTTCCTCATTAATCCCTCATTATCACATGGGATCTGCTGGCACTTCCAAGCCCAACATCCATGGCTTTGCAATTAACCTCCTTCTCTGATGGAAAAAAGGAAAATATCCTTTAATAAATACCCTTTATTTATTTCCTATAGTAAATCCTTTCTTTATATCCTTTATTTAATATTTCTACAGTTGACTGTGACAATAATTAGAGCTCATCCCTATAAAAAAGAGGGAGGAATCCTCTCAGATTCCTATGGCACAAAAAGGAATGTTCTGCCTCAATTGCAGCAGCTCTGGATCCTTTAGGAATTAAGAATCCATAAGGAACCAGGGAAAGACAAGGAAGGGAAGGAGGTAGCAGAGCAGCTCTGGAGGGGGAGCCTAAGGAGCCAATTAACTGAGCAGGGCAATTTATTCCTCCAGCTCCAGTCGATATATCCTGATTTTTGTTAATGGGAAGCCCTTGAGCTGGAAATGCAGGATCTCAGCAGTCCTGTTCTCCGAGCAGACCCAAATTAGCAGTTTAATAGTGCACAGCAGGCAGTGGGAGCACAGAGCCACAATTTATCGCCCACTCTGCCTCTCCCACAGCTCAGCCCTCCCTGGCCAGCACCGGCTCAGGCCAGGATTGACAAATCCAAAATTATCGACCAGTGCCATCGAGAGACCCACACTTGATTAATTTCCACCACATCAGCTGCGTTTTGTTACCCTTTGAAGCTTGAAGCCTAAGTTCTCACAGAATTCCAGGCTGATTTCCACATTAAATCCCATCTCATCCCACGGGCAGCAACTCCTTCCACCATCCCAGGCTGCTCAGAGCTCCAGCCAAGGTGGTTACAGAGAAAATTCCCAAATTACCACCTTAAAAATGAGGAATCAGAAGACGGGCCCCTGATTCTTTTGAAGTGACAGATTTCAAACACACACTCAGCCACCAGACATGTGACAAATGGATCAGTGACAGGAGACAGAGCATAAATTCAATATTTTTCACTGATAAATTGTTGCTCTTCCATTTCTGTCAAGTCTTAGTTTTCCATTTTAATTCCCTGTGACAAAGCAGCAGGATTTCAACATTCCCTTCCTCCTCCAAAACCCTGCCCACAAAGCTGAACCTCTGCTCTCTGCACAGCTCCAATAAAATTCAGAAATTATTATTAATCCTCAGGTAGCAGCTGCATAAAACTGATGGAAAACTTTATGACCACAACCAGGCCTTGGTTTGGAATGAAACCCTCACACCAAAGATGGGAAAATCCACATTTTATTTTAGTGAGAGTCTTGATGGGTTAAATCAGGATACCAAGGTCACACAGGGTGAGAAAGCAACACAATTACCCACCTTTAAACCCAAAATCCCAAATTATCCCATCCTCTCCCCAAAACACCCTCAAAGCCACCACGCTGGGGATGTTTTGCTGAGCCTGAGAGCCCCTCAGCTCATTAAATATTCAATTTACACTAAAGAAACACGGCCCCCATCCAGCAAACAGCAGCCAGAGCCAGCCCAGAACGCTCTCAAACACATCTCTGCTAAGAGAAAGGATGAGTGCCAGGACTGAAGAGTGCTCGTGGAGAGCCTGCTGGGAGCAGAGGAGGATGTCAGGGATAATAGAGCAGCCCTGCTGCTGGGGAGCTGCTCAATTACCACGGCTTTGATGTGGGAGGAAAACAAAGAAATGGGGAGGGGGAAGCAAAAAAATAAAAAAGGAAAACACTCCATATCTCTGTTGAGCTGGCAAAGCCTTCACAAAGCAAGCAGTGCTTGAGAGGATAAAACACTGGAAGGTTGTGAGCGTGCAGGAAATAAAGGCTCACACAAAAATCGAGCGTGGAGGGGCAGCAGAGGAGGGGGAGCACTCCGGAGAGGAATTAGGGAGCTGTGGCTCCAGCCAGGAGAGATCTCCTGTTGGAACCCTGTATACTGAGAATTTCAGAGTTTCTGTGCTGCCAGGCTCTGACCCCCAAGAGAACACTGCACTGACCTGAGGGCTGGAGAAGCTTCCAAAATGGAATGACAAAACTGGGATTGTGGGTGTGGAGTTTGAATAGAAGTGTGTGATATCACAGAGTGGAAACCACAGAATTTAAACTTTTAGAATATAGTAATATATATAAAGCAAGATAGAAGATTTAAGGCAGAAGCCGGTCCTTCTTCACCTTCTGCTTTATGGGTTTGGGTGGTTTTGTGTAATTAAATGCAAAAAGTCAACATTGCGAGCCACAAGTAATTAGTTATTAAGTTAAAAGTAAAAACAATTTAAGTTTCATCTCTTAATTAGACAGTTTATCCTTACAAGGCCTTATAGAAAAAGAAATACAACTCAATTTTTAGTTTGTTAAGCTACTGTAGAACTCATTTGTGAGACTGTAGTATAGATAAGAACTAATAAACATCTGAATCCAAACAAAAAATACCATCTCACACATTTAATCCCAACCCTAGCAAGGAAAAAAAAAAGAAAAAAAGACTCCACAGTCTCCAAATGAAGGGATTTTCTAATCCCACTCTTTGGGACTCAGATCCTCCCCAGCCCAGCAAGAAGGCAAAAAAACCAAAACCAAACCAAACAACAACAACAACAACAACAACAACAAAACCCAAAAAACAAAACTCAAAAAAAACCCCACAAAAAACAAAACCAAAAACAAACCCCTCCACAGTCTCCAAAGTCAAGGGATTTTCTAATCTCACTCTTTGGGACTCAGATCTTCCCCAGCCCAGCAAGAAGGGAAACCAGGAATGCAGGGAGGGCATTTCTGCCTCCAGACTTATCCCACAGGATGGTGGCTACAAATCCCACCTCAGGGAAGGTAGGGAAGCAGGGAAACCTTCCTCTATCCCAGGTTGCTCCAAGCCCTTTCATCCCGTTTTCTGAAAGATAACATGAAAATGTGAATATTCCTTGAAGGAGCAGCTGTTATTTTACAGGGTCAAGCAGCTTTTTGAATGGGGGAAAATAATCCTTAAAATATTTGACAGGCAGATCCCAAAATATTGGTATTAATGGAGAAAAAAAATTTTTTCTCCCCAGGCTGTGTTTATTTGTGCCATTCTTGAAATAAATGTGGGTTAAAGCAGGAGCTGTCACATCCAGCCTGCCAAAATCATGGAGCTGATGGATGAGGAAATGGTGTGTGAGCTGGGAATGGTTTATTTGGATTAAACATTCCAAGAAGGAACCATGAGGGCTGGAAGTTTTCCCGTGTTGTTGGTGGTGACTTCCAAGGGAGGAAGGAGAGCTCCAAAGCCACCTCAGGGATTGTCCTGCTGCTTTTCCATGGCAAATCCCCCAAGATTTCACAGAATTCACAGAATCACTGGGTTGGGAGAGACCTTCAGGATCGAGTCCAGCTCAACCCAACCCTGGCCCCCAGTGCCACATCCAGGCTTTGTTAAACACCCCCAGGGATGGGGACTGCACCACCTCCCCGGGCAGCCATTCCACAGCTTTATCACCTTTCTGGAAAAACCTTTTCCTGATATCCAGCCTGTATTCCCTTGGCCCAGCTGCAGGCTGTGTGCTCTGGGTGTGTCAGTGCCTGCAGACAGAGCCCAGCCCCAGCTGAGCACAGGCACCTTTCAGGAGCTGTGCAGGGTGAGGAGGGCACCCCTGAGTCTCCTTTTCTCCAGGTGAGCACCGTCAGCTCCCTCAGGGGTTCCTCTCAGCGTTGGTGTTCCCAGCCCCTCTCCAGCCTCGTTGCCCCCTCTGGATGTGCTCCAGCCCATCACTGTCCTTCCCAAACTGAGGGGCCAGAGCTGGGCACAGCACTCGAGGTGTGCCCTCCCCAGTGCAAAGTACAGGGTAAGAATGACCTCCCTGCTCCTGCTGACCTCACCATTCCTGATCCAGACCACGAGCCATTGGCTTTCTTGGCCATCAGGGCACACTGACGGCTCATGTTCAGTTGCTGTTGACCAGCACCCCCAGGTCCCTTTCTGCCTGGACACTGTCCACACCATCCCCAGCCCATAACATCGCAGGGGTTATTGTGGCCAAAATGCAGGACTGGGAACTAGGACTTATTAAACTTCATCCTGTTAGACTCAGCCCATCCACCCAACCATTCCTGGTGTCCCTGCAGGGCCCTCCAACCTTCCAACAGATGAACACACTCTCCCAGCTTAGTGTTGTCTGAAGATTTACTGATGAAAGACTCAATCCCCTCGTCCACATGTCTTGGTTTGAAAAGCCAGGTGTCTGCTGAGGAAAGCAGGAGTCTCCCTTGAAATGGAAAATGTAAACCCCCTCCCTCTGAATTATTATTACAATTTTGAAATTAAGGGGCTTTCAGGTAAAGATGTGAGAGTAGGAATAACAGTTCTTCATTAGTGGAAAAAAAGATGTGAGAGTAGGAATAACAGTTCTTCATTAGGGGAAAAAAAATTAAAATAAAAAAGCAGTAATACAAAACAAACGATTCCCAAAGTCAGAACCTGACCTGAGCCCCTGTGTGTCAGGGTGGTGGCACAGTCCCATCCCATGGGGGCTCAGCCCTCCTGCAGTGCCGGCTGTGCTTCTGCTGGAGCAGGGATCCTGCACAAGGGGGGAGTTTTCCTCTGGAGCTCCAGGGCTGCTGGAGATGGGCCTGGTGTTCCTCTGGGAATGCAGGGCAGGAGAAAGCTGCTCCTCTGGGAATGCAGGGCAGGAGAAAGGTGCTCCTCTGGGAATGCAGGGCAGGAGAAAGCTGCTCCTGTGGGAATGCAGGGCAGGAGAAAGCTGCTCCTGTGGGAATGCAGGGCAGGAGAAAGCTGCTCCTGTGGGAATGCAGGGCAGGAGAAAGCTGCTCCTGTGGGAATGCAGGGGACAAAGGCTGCTGTGCTGCTCCAGGCTCAGATTGTATCCAGGTAGGAATGCTTGGCTCCTGCCCTGGGCGGAGCATCTCCCATGGGATGCTGGAATTTGATCAGCCCTGCAGGAACACTCAGTGGCCATGGACAGCAGAGATCTCCTGGAGGGAGGATTGGCTGTGGGAGAGATAAAGAAAAAACTGCCCCATGAGCAGAAGATAACTGCCCCAGCTCTGGCAGATGGGACACACACCTCCAGGCACATCTTTCAGCTAAGACACCGCGTCATTAATAAAAATATTGAACGGAGCTGGCCCAGCACAGAGCCCTGAGGGACACCACTGGTGACCGGCCACCAGCCAGATGCAGCACTGTTCACCACCACTCCCTGGGCCTGGCCATTGAAATCCTTGGAGGTAACAATGGGATTGGAAATGCTTTTCCATCCTACATTTCTAGGAATGGGATGTTGCCTGGGAAGAAAACAGAATTTTGAGATGCAATTTTCCCACTCTGCTCCTCATTTTCCTTAACGCCTTTTATGACCCAAGCCTCACCTCGAGGGGTTTCAGCATTCCCTGTGGATTTGAGGCTGCTGGAATTTGGGAATACAATCAGCTGGAAATTCCTAAGGAGGCAGCTGAAGGATTTCTGTGTGTGGATCCTTCAAAATCATCTGGGAAGGGGATTTTTATCAGGTTTTCCCTGCTGGAATCACCATTTTAAGCATTCAGCTTCCAGCTCCAAAATATTTATGGGATCTCATATTGAGGGAGCAGCATTTGGGATAATGGGATGGAGGACATTTTATTTCTTCCTGGAAGAGATTTGAAAGGAATAATAAATAACAATTGGATATCAAATGCCAGAATCAGCTGCAAAAGGTTTTAAATGCTGCAGTGCAAGGGACAATTTTATTGGGACATTTCCAGGCCAGGCTTGGATAAAGATTGAGAATTAATGGTAATAATAATTGAAAAGGCAACTTTAAAAGTAAATTTGAAGAGGTTTGAGCCCACAAACCTGACTGGGAGCATTTAATGCTCGCGCCAGCAGGATGGAATGATAAAATCTGCTGTGGTGATACCAAATTTATCTTCCTTAATGGACCCCAAAATTCCTTGGGTTAAATTTTCCATCCCACTCTTTACTCCTGACTGGGGTTAATGAGGATGAACCCCACAAACATGAAGGGTTTTTTTTTGCTGTCACCCTTCTAGGCTTAAACATGTGGATTTCATAAGCTGGAATTGTTATTCTGGAGAATCATTAATTTTTTTTTCTCTAAAATTGTAGGGAAAAAATCCTACAACTGATGAATGAGTGAATTTCTGGGTGACAGAGGAAAAACCAGCAGAGATTTGTGGGTGCAGCTTCAGTTTTCACAGAGAGAGTCTGGCCCAGTGATTATTAAAATTCAGCATGAGAATTGGGGGTGTTCAGGAGAAAACAGCTGGAAAACTTTTTGGGAGTGTGCCAGGCAGAAGCACAGGGTGTATTTGAGTATTCCACTAGTTATTGATTTAAGTGGTTCTGTGATTTTTGTTAGAATTTAACATTTTGATCACTTGTGGCTTGGCAAAATGAAAACAATTCTGAAGGAAAATATCTTAAACCAGGGATATTTATCTGTGGTTACAAACAGCACAAGGTGGAGGAATCAGAGGCTGGTTTTAATCAGTTCCTCCACATTTCCTCATCCTGATTTATCTGTGGGATTGTCCCATATTTAATTCCATCCCCAAATCATGGGTTAATTTGGTTATAAACACATTTTGGAGTAAGGGAATGCTGAGACAGAGCTTTCCCAAGGGTCTCCAAATTTCTGCCCTTGTAAGAGCTGCCTGAAATTCCTCCAGTTTCTCTGGAGCCAGGTATTCCCACCTAATTTTCCACCTTCTCTCCTGTGTTGTTCCCTCTGGATTTGCCAGATTTTGCTGGATTTAGGCTTTGGCTCAGAGCAGGATTTTGGAACATTCTGGATTTTAAAGGTTATTTCAGTAATATTTTCACTACTCTCAATGTGTTTCTTTGCCAGATCAGGAACTCCAGCACAGAATTCATCAGGAAAGAGGGAAGGGGTGGAATTAAGTGGTTGGAAAAAAGGTTTGGGATAAAGAGTGGTGCCTTGTAACACATTCCAGTGAGCATAGGGATCAGAGCTGGCTGTTTTAATTTAATGCAAAAAAAGATGGAATATGTTGAGATCAGTTTTAAGACCGAGTTAATGTAAATTCTTTAAATGAGCTGGAAAAAATAGCATTGATTTCACATAATCCTTCACTGCAGCAGAGACAGGGCTTTGTTTTAGGCAGGTTAAGACATTTTAATATTAAAACTTAGAAGTGATCAAAGAACAAATTCTTACCCATGGTGTTTGAGCAGGAAAAGATGTTCAGGTGAGGTGGGAGTGGCAGCAGCTTCGCCCTGAGAGCCTCAGGAGTAGGAAAATTCCTTGGACAGGAGAAAAGAGGGGAAAAAATAGTCCCAAACAAGCTGGAATTTATTGAAGGATGCAGTTTAAGGACTAAATTATCCCTGGATGTGTCCAAGGCAACCATGGGATAGTGGAAGGCACCCATGGCAGGGGTGGAACGGGATGAGCTTTGATCCCTTCCAAACCAGACCATTCTGGGATTCTAAAACTGGAATTTAGGGTGACTTTTGTCACCTCTGTCACATTGAGAGGAGTTAAATCCTCCCCCTTTCCCTGTTTCCTTTGTCTGAAAGTGTTGAGAAAAGTTTTACTGAAGTGCTTTAGCAAATTCATGCTCTATTCTTTAAGAGCTTCCAACTGCATCTTCTGTCAAATTTTCTGTTCTCCAGAAACGATTTTCCTACTTGGAGTCAGCAAATGAGCAATAATTTAATTTTGGAGAAGCAGCCAGCAGAGAGAAATTATGATCTGATTAATTGAAGCTATTCAGTGCTGTGAGAAGTCTTTTCCCCAAACTGAATGCAAATCCTTGGTGAGGCAGAGTTAAAATGCTTGAAATTGGAAAATAGGGAGTGAGTGCAACAAAACAATGACATGGTTACGGACTGAGACTCCTCCCTGGATAAATCACCCGATTTAAAACAAAAGAGGGCAGGAATTACAGGTCTGGCTTCTCACCAGGTCTCTTCTCTTGTGAAACATGTTGATCTGTGCCACCTGAGAAGGTGGAGAAAGAGAGAAATTGGGGGATTTAGGGGAGAGCTTGGAAGGGAAAGTGAGGGAAATTCTCCACCTTCATTTTGGGGTCACGTTTGTGTTGTTTTGGAGGTCTGGGGTTGAAAGAGAAGGTGCTAATTTGGCAGTCCTTTTCTTTAAAGGATTCTTTTATTTCTGTATTCTTTGGTGGAAAAATTATTTATGGAAGAGATCAAAACAGCTAAAAATGTCATTTCAATCCCTCTGTTTGCCAGGACATGTGGGATCAGGGCCTGGAATGGTGGGGCCTGCAAAGCCATGAAACCAGGAAGGAAAACAAGTGGAGAGGGATTGGGACAAGGGATGGAGACACAGGACACAGGGAATGGCTCCCACTGCCAGAGGGCAGGGATGGATGGGAGATTGGGAACTGGGAATTCCTGGCTGGGAAGATCCTGGGCTGGAATTGCCAGAGCAGCTGTGGCTGTCCCTGGATCCCTGGCAGTGTCCAAGGCCAGGTTGGAGCAGCCTGGGACAGTGGGAGGTGTCCCTGTGTGGCACTGGCTCACTTCAAGGTCCTTCCAACGCAAAGTTCATGATTCCATGAACTGTATAAAGAAATAATTATAAAGAAATATCCTTAAGGAAATGGGACAGGATTTTTCCACCAGTTTGTCACTCCAGGGCAAATGAAGGATCCTGATGAGCCTCATCTTGTTTTTGGTGCCCTCTCCTTCAAGGATCTCAGGGGGGAATTTCCTGGGATTTGCATCCCAAACCCGGCTGACAATGAAATTTTGGGGGATGTTTTTTCCAGCCCTTTGAGTCCTGCAGTTTGTGCTTTTCCTCCCTTGGTGAGAAATCAGGATATTGCAGAAGCACAATTAATTTGAGTAGGTGCCCGCTGGGCCCTTCTGTGGTTTCAAGGAGTGTTCAAATAACTTTCTTAGCTCTTCCTAAAGACATTTGGAAGTGAAAATTTCCAGGTAAGAAAGAAACTTTAGAAAAGATGATTCCCTTTTGTAGACTCTTAACAAAACCATATTTTCCCCTTCAATTACGTGTGGATCCAAAGTTATGCTGTCTGCTCCAGGATTCCTGCACTTCCCATGAAAACTGGGAACTCACAAATCCCTCAGGAAGCATGGAAATGTCCCTGAAGCCTTTGGGTACTGGCAGAGACCTGATTCCCTTCTGATTCCCTTGGCTTTGGAGAGTTATGATTTAAAGAACATTTTTAGACCAGAAATCTGTGGATATGGAGAGGGAAAAAGGAGGTGCTGGGGATTTAGAACCCCTTGCAGGTAGTGGGAATGCAGAGAGGGATATCAGAGGCTGGGTTTGGTTAAATATCTATATATATAAACAAACAAGCAAACAAGTATATAAAAAATTAAATATAAAATTAAATATATAATATAATAGAAAATAATATATAAATATATAATAATGTGTATTTATAGAATTAATTATAAAATTATATATATATATATGTGTGAGTGTGTGTGTTTTGTCCCATTTGTTTTGATGCCAGAATCACTCTGCACTTTAAATATACATTTTTTTTTCCATGTTAATGGAGGTTTGAGGTTATTTGGGCTGTGTTTTGTGATGAAAAACAACAGAAAGGTTTGTGGTTGTTTAGAGTTAAAATGAGGTGAAGGTGAAGCTTGGCAGAATTCATGTGATGCACAGAATCAGGTGTTCAATTAAAAGTGAATTATTTTGAGCTGAGACTCTCTTGAGTTGTTGAGATGCCCTTTAATGGTCTCTCCTTGCCGCACACCGAGTGGAAGCAGAGGTGGTGTCCTGCTCCTTAAGGACATTGCCAAAACCTTTCAGAGCTTTCTGAAGTTCAAGAAGCTCTCCAAGGCACACCTTGTGCTTGACCTGAGCTGTCTGCAGGGCTGCTGCTGCTCGCTCTGGAGCCCGCTCTGACACCTCGGGGTTTGGTTTTGTATTTTTCACATTCTGTGCTGTTTTCGTGTGTACTTCTGAGCTTCACATTAGGGGATGGTGAGCTCTCTGCACAGAGCAGGGAGACAAAACAATTCCTGCTCCAGCTGGGCACCAAGAACAACCTGTGGGGATTTTTGAAGGAGTTTTGAAGGAGTTAGAGATGGGACCTCTGAGTTTTTTAGATGATGTGGTTTATTTTCTTATCTTCTACATAAACAGGAAGGGTGAGTTCAGCTCACATCTTCACTGCATGGTTCAGAAGGTCACAAAATCCAAAAGCTGCTCGCTTTGGAGAGCCAAATAATCCAGCAGCAAGTGCAGAGGGAAGAATTTTGAAAGCCACAGCATGGCCTTGCCCGGGAGTCCCACAGCGCTCACTGTGCAGACAGTTTAGCAAATCTGGGACTGCCATTGTTTGACATCTTTTACTCTCCTTATTTAATCCAAAAATTGTCCTCTGCCTTTTCTTTGCAAAGCTGCCCTGAGTGTGTAAATTGAATTATATGAATTGACAGAACAAACCACGGGGGGCAGCTTCCAAAGCAGCTCCTCTGGCCTCAGCCCTGCAGGCCCGGGGCGAGCAGGGGAAAACACGCTCAGGTGTGAGGAGGAACAAAGCAAATCCCCATTTCCTGAGGAAATGAACACATTTTTGTGACACCTCTGGGCTAATCAAGAGCAGTAATTAGCCCAAGAAACAGAGAGAGGAGATGCTGCAGTTTCCTCCCCAGCTCAGGGATGTGCTGGACTGCTCTGTCGTGCCAAAGCCAGGATAGGCCTGGACATTCCCACCTTTCCAACTTTAGGAACCAAGAGGAGTTCATGGCTGAAAACTCCCATCAATATAAAATCTTTGCACCTTTCTGTTTTTTTCATGGCTCTTCCATGAGCCAATTTTGTATTTCTGAGGCCAACAGGGAGGATGGGGGTGGAAGCTGTGCTCAGGTTTTAGGGTGGCTCCATGAAATCCTTCCTGCTGCTTCCCTCAGGAAGGACTTGGAATGTACAATCCTGGAATCCCAGAGCGGTTTGGCTTGGAAGGAACCTAAAAAGGTATCTTTTTTCACCCCCTGCCATTCCAACTCAAACAGAAAAAAAACCCAAAAAAACCCCAAAAAAAAAAAAAACCCCAACCCAAAACAAATCCTTTAATGTCTCAGAGCCAGCATAAGGTGGGAAAAAGATGCTGCAGGAATTCTCCCACAGGATCTCAGGGGGGACAAATCCAGAGGGTGTCCATGGGTTTTGCATATTCCAAGAGAATATGGAGCAATGGCAGTGCTGCTTGTTGGCATCTATCCTAAAAATTAACACTTGTCCCTTCAAAACCATGCAACTCTAAGCATTGGCTTTCCCACACTTTTGTGTTCTCCAGGACTATCCTATGATTCAGGATAAAATTCAATATTTAGGTGATAAAATTCAGTATTTAGTTGTAAAATGGTTTTGGCAAGGCAGAAAACCACAATCCCATGCTGTAATTCTCTTGGAATTACATCCTAGTGGTAGAGCTGATACCTCGACCATGGACAAGGAATCCAAAGCAAGGTGTGGGATGGTTTCCCTCCAGGAATATCTGTTTCAAAACTCAGGAAAATGGGTTTTCTTCTCCAAGCACAGATTGTCCTCCAAAATTTGGGGGTAACTCAGCCCTTTTGATGGCCAGTGAATTCCAGAGGAGGCCAAATCCATCTCCTGGAGGAAACCTTTTGTGGGAAAAGGCTTTTTCCCACCATCCCTTTGGATAATGGCTCATCAATCTTTGTTTTAGCAGTTGATCCAAGGCCATGTTTGTGCCAACAGCCCCAGCCCCAGGTTTGATTTGTTTAACATAAAATTTAGGGCTACAGGGGCCTCCATAATGAATTTCATTAAAGAGAAAAATTCTATAGTGTAGCATTTTATGATTAATTAACCGGGCATAAAAATGGTAATTATAATTATGCTCCTAATTCCACTCTTGTGTCATTATCATAATAATTGATCAAAATGTTTTACCCCACAAGCATTTTAAAAGGAGAAAAAAACCTTTTAAAGGCCAAACCAGATCCCCACATCTGAGGACTTTTAAAAGAGAAGCCTTTGGGGTTGTAAGGACCTCAAAGCTCATCCCATTCCACACCTTTCCCAAGTCGTCTTTTTTTGGGAATCTGATAGGATCAGGTAGGAGGTTCAGAATCACTTTAGGATTTCCTCTTGGCATCAGGAAATTCCATTTTCTCTCAGAATTTTTGGGCAGAAGAGATAAATTTAAATTATGAACCGATTTTGAGCTGGATATGTGGGTGGAAAGTTTGGGAATGTCAAGGCTTATGAGGGTGACCGCAAAGCATTCCTGTGGAGAAAGTGAGAATGGATGAAGGAAGGGCTCTGGATGTCAAACAGGGCTTGAAGAGGATCAGTTTGGATGGAAGACAGCTGGGAATATCTGTGGAGCTTTGAAGGACGAGCAGCTCCTCAGCTTTGCTGTTGGTCCCTGTCAGAGAGGGAAAAATTCCTACGGATACAAATCCAGGAGATGCTCAGCTGCTTGGAGCCACTACCCACAATTATTGCTTCTGGAAAAAAAATATCAAAGTTCTGAGTTAAAATCTTGTAGGAAATCCTTATTTATTTATTTATTTATGGAATTCCATTAGAGGTGAGGCTCTGATTTGTTGTTGGAAAAGCCAAGGGAAATGCCGAGTTTGGGTTGTGGAGTCCAGTGCTGAAATCCCAATGTTTTCCAACCTATCCCAAGAAGTTGGCCATGGAGAAGGATTCTGGCACCTCCTGGTCTGCAGCCAGGGTGGGATCAGCCTGGATTCTCAGCCTGGAAATTCCTTATCCTGGGAGTGGAGAGATACTGGAAGAGGTTGCTCTGGCAGGTTGTGGAATCCCATCCCTGGAAGTGTCCAAGGCCAGGTCAGACAGGGCTTGGAGCATCCTGGGAGAGTGGAAGGTGTCCCTGTGGGAGGGAGTTGAGATGATCTTGAAGGTCTCTCCCAACCCAAACCCTTCTGGGATTCCATGGATCCATCTCTGTGATGGGAATGAGCACAGGCAGCACCAACAGGACCATTCCCATAAAACCCCACAAATGCTGAGGACAGAGGTGGGACCTGGGGCTGGCTTGGCAAGGTCCTGGCAGAACTGAGTTTATTAAATACCAGTTTTACTGGACAGGAGGAAGTTCAGATGGCAGTGGACACACCCTCCAGTTTCTGGGATGCTCTGGGAAATGTCTTGGATGCAGCCCTGGATGGGGATGTGTGGGAAATCCAGTCCTGCCCATGTGTGCTGTAATATTTGCTTGGATTGTTGCACTGGAATTCTTGGTTTTTAATGGGAAATCTTTCCCAAAACCAGGAGAATATTGAGTTATAAGGAATCCTGCTCTCCAGGGTCAGGGTGTGCATGTCTTATTCAGGGAGTAGGTACTACAAGAGAAAATCTTGGAATATTTGTGTGGGAAGGGACCCCCAAGGATCATCCAGTGCAATTCCTGGCCCTGCACAGACACCGCAACAATCCCACCCTGGGCATCCCTGGGAGCATTATCCAAATGCTCCTGGAGCTCTGGCAGCCCTGGGAATATCTCCTGGAGCACCCTATCCATGAAAAATGGTCACCTATGGATGGAATCACAGCCCAATCCATCCTCAGTGCTCTCCTGGGAAGCAGGAGAAGGATTTGTGAAGAAGATTCTCCTTCACAAATATTTCTAACAACCCAACAACTCCTTTTTGACAAACCACTTGGGGTTTCACTTTTAGCAGCTCTGCTGTGAAAGCTCCCTCCCCTCCCTCCCTGCTCCGTGTTTTCCCTGTCACTTCTGGCAGGAAGTCAATAAACTTCCAATAAGAGAAATCTCAGAAGAGTTTCCCCGGACTTCATTAGGTTGACAACATGAAAAAATGTGTTGCAGGTTATATTTAAAGCTTGCTGCATCCTTGTAGGAAACAAACTCATGGATATTCCCAGGGGAGGGATTAAACCTGGAGATTGGGAGTGTTCAAAGGTGCTCTGGGCCATCCTCCTGATCCAAGCCAGGCTTGGATCACTCCCAGGAAGAGCTTCCTTAAGGAATCTTGGAAAAGCAATATTTGGAGACTCTCCTAGTGCAGGGCTGGAATAGAGTGGGATAAAAGCAAAACTAAAGTTTCTGGTGAGCCCAGTCCTGCCTGGATACCTGTGGGAGAAACACAAAAACTAAAATTGCAACTAATTCTTCAAGGAATCCTATAAAACCTCTGGAAATTTCAAGGCCACCTAGGACGGGGCTTGGAGCAGCCTGGGAGGTGTCCCTGCCCATGGAAAAAGTGTGGAATGAGATGGGCTTTAAGGTCCCTTCCAACCCAAACCCTTCTGGGATTCTAATGGCAGCCAGAGAAATGAAAATGTATTAAAATTCCTAAATTCAAGTGAGATGGGATGAATTATTAGGGATAGGTTTGCTTTTGGGGTGGTGTGAAGCAGAACCTCACAGCACCTTGTGGTCCTTTCTGATTTCCAGCATTGATGAGTGCCTGGTGCTTCAAGGTGGTCTCTATTAGAGGCAAAAAGTTGAGTTTTTTCTCTATTTCTGGAGCTCTGTGCTAGTATTTTGGCAGTTAATGGGCACCAGGGTGGTGCTGCAGAAAGGGAGTGTTTGAACTCATAGGCAGACTCAGGGATTTCTGGAAAAAAATGCACAATATTGTCAGAGAGAATATTCCCAGAATTGATCGTCAAATCCTAAGGGACCTTAAATCCCATCCAGTGCCACCCTTTCCATGGGCAGGGACACTTCCCACTGTCCCAGGGTGCTCCAGGCTGGCCTTGGACACTTTCAGGGATTGGCATTCCACAGCTTCTCTGGGCACCCTGGACCAGGTTTGGGTCCTCCTGGTGCTGACTCCATCCTTCATCTGGGCAGTCCATATGGGTTAGAGCATCCCAGGAACCCCATGAGGGTGCTCAGGAAAGTGTTGACATATTTTAAATTTGCCTAAATTTGACACATTTTAAAGATATTTAAATGCACTAAAAGAAAATAATATTTTTTTAACCTTAATTCCCCTCCAAGCAGCAAAATGCTTTAAATATCCTTATTCTCACCAAAACTCTCAGTAGGTTTTAAACCTTTCCCAGATTTATTTTGGCACGGGGAAAAAAAAATAACTTCAGGTTAGAAATCTTTGCTTTCACAAGGAAATTAATCTCCTGAGCGGGGAAGCCTGACTGAGAACCCTTTTATGTGAAGCCCAGGACTTTCTGATACTCCTGGTGTTGGTGACTTGGCAACTCTTAAATCATGAAAGATTTACACGAGGGCTGCAGAGCCGCCGATGTTTTCTGACATGTTCATTCACACTAAATCAGACTCTTCCTTTTTAGAAGTTCCTTTTCAGACAGTTATGCAAATGCAGAAAGACAGGGATGGATTTAAAATGATTTTCAGTGCTGGAGGATTAGCAGGAAGTGACAGACTGCCGCGGAAAACTGCTCCGGTGGAATTCCAGCCTGGGGAGGGGTGGGATGGGCAGCAGTGAGTTGAGGAGGGAACATATTAAAGGGTTTAGTTTTATCTTCACTGCTGAAATGCTGATGTGCTTGGGGTGTTCGGTCTGCTTTGCAAGGTGGCTGTGACAAAATTAGAATTTAAAGGGATTTTATAGGAATTTAGTGCAGGGTTTGGCTGTTCCCAGCGCATAACTCCTCATCCCAAGGCAGGAAACTTTTCCCTTGGTTTTGTGCAGGGACTGGACCCTGCAAAGTCTCTAATGTGATAATTATCTTAACTATCTCTTGTTTGTGTGGTTGGGTTTGTCCGTCTGGACATGGAGGGATGAACCAGCTTCAAGGCTGAACGGGGCTTGGAGCACCCTGGGGGAGTGGAAGGTGTGGGGTGGGAATGGGATGGGATTTTGGCTGCACTGTCCAACATCCCATGGTCCAGAAGAGAAGAGGTCAGCCTGGGATGGGAGATTTTGGATCCCTTTTCTGCAGACCCTGCTGATGATTGTGGTACCAGCTCTGTTTCCTGGGCCAAATTTCCCACCCCTATCTTAGACTGTAAATGTGGGTGTGTATTTTATTGCCATGTGTCAGAGCTGGGGCAGTTCTCTCTGTCCATGGGGCAGTTTTTTCTTTATCTCTCCCACAGCCAATCCTCACCATTCCAGGAGATCTCTGCTGTCCATGGCCACTGAGTGTCCCTGCAGGGCTGATCCAATTCCAGCATCCCATGGGGAGATGCTCCGCCCAGGGCAGGAGCCAAGCATTCCTACCTGGATCCAATCTGAGCCTGGAACAGCACAGCAGCCTTTGCCCCCTGCATTCCCAGAGGAGCAGCTTTCTGCTGCCCTGCATTCCCAGAGGAAGAGCAGGCCCATCTCCAGCAGCCCTGGAGCTGCAGAGGAAAACTCCAGCCTTGTGCAGGATCCCTGCTCCAGCAGAAGCACAGCTGGCACTGCAGGAGGGCTGAGCCCCCATGGGATGGGACTGTGCCACCACCCTGACCCACAGGGGGTCAGGTGAGGTTCTGACTTTGGCAATGGTTTGTTTTGTATTACTGCATTTTTATTTTATTTTTATTTTTTCCCTAATAACGTACTGTTATTCCTATTTCCGTATCTTTGCCTGAGAGCCCCTTAATTTCAAAATGATAATAATTAGAGGGAAGGGGGTTTACATTCTCTATTTAAAGGGAGGCTCCTGTCTTCCTCAGCAGACACTTGGCTTTTCAAACCAACACAACTCCAAATCCTGACTTTGGAGCTCTGGAGAGCTGTGATTGCTTGAGCTGATCCTACAGCACTTGGGAATCCTTTCCACATCAGTGGTGATTAACCAACCCTTCCCAGGAGCTGCTGAGGTGGAAAATGCCGCGATTACTGAGTTGATATCCTGGGATTGCTCCTGAAAATCAAATGGGGCCATTTTTCTTGGGCTGATTAGACCAGATGTGCAGGACATGTTTAATAAACTGCACAACAATTGGGATGATTTGACAGGAAACCTGTGGGGAATGGATTAAGAATTGAAAACTGCAGGAAATGGAGTCTTTGAAAGGGGTGTATTGTGGCAGGGGGACTGAGTCCTGCTGTCCCTGCAGGTTCTGACTTTGGGAATGGTTTGTTTTGTATTACTGCATTTTTATTTTATTTTTATTTTTTCCCTAATAACGTACTGTTATTCCTATTTCCGTATCTTTGCCTGAGAGCCCCTTAATTTCAAAATGATAATAATTAGAGGGAGGGGTTTACATTCTCTATTTCAAGGGAGGCTCCTGTCTTCCTCAGCAGACACTTGGCTTTTCAAACCAACACAACTCCAAATCCTGACTTTGGAGCTCTGGAGAGCTGTGATTGCTTGAGCTGATCCTACAGCACTTGGGAATCCTTTCCACATCAGTGGTGATTAACCAACCCTTCCCAGGAGCTGCTGAGGTGGAAAATGCCGCGATTACTGAGCTGATATCTTGGGATTGCTCCTGAAAATCAAATGGGGCCATTTTTCTTGGGCTGATTAGACCAGATGTGCAGGACATGTTTAATAAACTGCACAACAATTGGGATGATTTGACAGGAAACCTGTGGGGAATGGATTAAGAATTGAAAACTCCAGGAAATGGAGTCTTTGAAAGGGGTGTAATGTGGCAGAGGGACTGAGTCCTGCTGTCCCTTTGCTGCAGGCAAAACCTGGAAGATCCCAGTGACCTCCAGAAGAATAAACCCCAGTCCAGTGTTTGGACACTGCAAATTCCCTGGATTTGTGAAAGGATGGAAATGGTGCTGGTGGGATGAGAGCATGGAGGTGCAGGGGGCACTGGGGTGGTCAGGGCATCACGAGAGGTGCTCAGCATGGTCAGGTGGATGGAAAAACCTTCTTAATTAATGCACTGGTGCTAATTAAAGCCATCATTGCATCTACTGCAAATTAAATAAGTCGGGTTGGATGTGGGAATGGGTGGGAAAAGGTTCTGCTGTGGGGCAGGAGGGCTTTGCTCCCTTCCTTCAAACTGGTCCTGCTCCTGTTTATCCCTTCCAGACTGGTTCCAAACATTCCCGTCGATGCTGGAGGTGCTTTGGTCTGTTATTAAACTTTGATTTTCCGAAGGGAAGCAGCCCAAGCAGAGCAGGAATTCCAAGAAATGCTGCCACAAAGCCAACAGCAGGACTGGCCAACCCAGCCACATCAGGGAGGAGGATTAAAGAAATTAAATTCCATGGAAGCTCATTAGGAGGGGCAATTAGTGAGGAGCAGCATTGTGATCTAATGATCTCTAAATAAAAATGAGCGCTGACATTGGGGTGATTGGAGCAGAGGCTGTGGGTCAGGCCCTGAATAATTCATTTATTTCAGAGTCTGCATGCAGAAATCAGGTGTGTGGAGGATATTAAAAAGCTTTGAAATAGAAAAGTCTGGCTTTTCCAAGTGCAGGAAAATCCCAATTTTCTGTGATCTGTCTGAGCCTCCCGGGCTGGTGCCAGTTTCTTCCCTCCACGACCTCCCTGAGGAATTGTTCTCTTTTCCCTGGGTTATCTTCAGATCTTATCAGGATTGAATGTTTAAATCACCACAATACTTAAAATATAAAGAAATTGTTTAGCAGTAGTGGCCAGCCAGGATTTTCCTGGAGAATCCCTCCTGAGGTCTGGGAAGCTGCAGGAGGCTGGGCTGAGTTCAAGGAGCTTCTAATTCTCCGTCCATGAGGCTGCATTTCATTTCTGGCCTTCAAAAAGAGGCAGAGCACCACAAGCTCCTGGTTTTGAATAGAAAAACAGCATCAGGCTCTGAGTTTTTCCAGGTATTTTTGTGTTATCTATGCAGGAAGAGTTGCAGGCAGTTCCAGAGGAGGTGAGATGGGTTCTGTGCTTTTCCAGAACTGTTATTCTCAAGATTTCTTCTTGCTTTGTTAAAAAAGCTTTTTTTTTTTTTTTTCCCTATTATTTTTCCTGCCTGAATGCCACTTCATACTCTTCCTTTCCAAGCAAGGATTTTGCCAGGGATGTTTTTGTCTCACTTTTTCTGTTTTCACACTGACTTTGCAATGCAAAACTGACTTTTCAATATATAAAATACAAGCAGGAGTTCAGCCCTACCACTTAAGAAAATCCCCACTCTTTCCTAAAGTCCTGCTTCCCTCAGTGATCCAAAGCAGAGTCCAGGAAAAGAGAGAAAGGAGCAACCTCAAAATATTATTCCCAGGCTTCAGGAATTTGCTAATTGGGCATTTCCTGACCAGGGATTGGTGTCTAAGTAATTTTTTAGCAGGAATTTTTCATCTTTCCTGCAGGGAATGAAGGGTTGCCATGGATTTAGTTCACCTGGTGCTCTGGGAAAAAATGCAGAGCACAAAGTTCCCCTGCTCAGGAGGGGATCCCACTTCCAAAATGATCCCAAATTCATTTCCCAGGAAGGCAAAAGACCACACAAACCCCATGGATGCACTTGCAATGCTCTGAGCTTCCTGCCTGCTTCCCCATTCAGCCTCACTGAGGCAATTCCAAAGTTTTGAAATATCTGAGAAATACTTTGGGAATGTTTTAGTGGGATTTTTTTCAATCTTTCCTGCAGGGAATGAAGGGTTGCCATAGATTTGGTTCCCCTGGTGCTCTGGAAATAAACCCAGAACACAAAGTTCCCCTGCTCAGGAGGGGATCCCACTTCCAAAACAATCCCAAATGCATTTCCCAGGAAAATAAAAGACCACACAAACCCCATGGATGCCTTTGCAATGCTCTGAGCTTCCTGCCTGGTTCCCCATTCAGCCCCACTGAGGCAATTCCCAAAGATCTGAAGGATCTGAGAGACACTTTGGGAGGTTTATGGGTTGTTTTAACGACCAAAGTATTTGTCAGTGTTATTTCTCGTGCAGAGGAGAAAATGAGCCATAAAACCAACTTGATTTTAGTTCACGATCAGTTTGATTTCCAGACATTATCTGTGTTCAGTTGCCCTTCTGGGAATTCCTGGAGTTAAAACGCAAATTATTTCTTAGGAAGTCAAGAAGAGTTTCAGGGTCCTTTGGTAGAGGTGCTCACAACCCTCTCACTTGCTGGATTTTGCAGGAAATTTTGATTTTTCATAGAGTAATGATGATTTAAAGCTGGATGGGGCTTGGAGCAACCTGGGATAGTGGAAGGTGCCCAGGGGCTTGGAATGAGGGCTTTGAGGTCCTTCCAACCCAAGCCATTCTGGGATTCTTGGGAAGGGACAGCTTCCTAAATTATAAGGCAAAAATTAATGGAAGTAAGAATTGGGAACAATTCCTTTGAATCTGAGAAGATCTGAGAAGTTGTCTCCTTGAGGGGCTGTCCCAAATCCTCTGGGAAACTCTGTCCAAGGCTGGTGCTGAGTCCCCAAACCCCAGGGAGGTCCTATCCATGATCCAAGGACAACTTCCTGAATTATAAGGTGAAAATTAATGGAATTAACAGAATTAAAAGTTTGAGAGCATTCCTCTGAATTTGAGAAGTGCAGGAATTGTCTCCTTCATTATCCCAAATCCTCTGGGAGAGCCTGTCCAGGTCCTGAGCATCCAAACCTCAGTCAGGTCCTATCCATGATCCAAGGACAACTCCCTGAGTTATAAGGTGAGAATTAATGGAATTATAAATTGAGGACAATTCCTTTGGATTTGAGAAGTTCAGGAGTTACCTCCTTGCAGGGCTGTCCCAAATCCTCAGCGAGATCCAAGGCTGATCCTGCTTGTCTAAACCTGAGGCAGATCCTGTCCATGATCCAAGCTGAGGGAATATGGAATTCTTCCCATGCCTGTAGAACCCAAGGAAGTCATTTCAGGGCTGTTTTATGGTGACTTTAAGGAACTCCCCGCGTTCCTCCTTCTGCACATCACAATTAAAACTTTAATTACCCCCAGTCCAACTCTGCAGGGCTGAGAGGGTCTTAAAATTAATAAATGTAAAACATCTCCCTCTTTTTTTTATGGATCCACAGAGCTTGGCCATGGGCAAGTCACTTAACCTCCCTTCCTCGTTTTTGTCATTTGAGGTATCCATAAAATCCATAAAATCCATAAAATCCGACTAATCATCACATCCGAGGAATATTGGGGGAATTAATGTGCTTTGAAGGTGAGAAGTGGGCTATGAATAGTGAGCAGAGCAGAGGAGAAAGGAAAAAAGCAAAGAAAACCTTCCCCAAACCAAAAATGTTTTGATCTCTGCTAATGGAAGTGCTGGCATGGCGTTATGGAAATTTAGGATAGGGAAAAGGTTTTTAAGGAGTCATTTATTAATTTGTGTTTTCCTTGAGTTTCTAGTGGTTTGTGCTGCCAGCCCCTCTTCGGAAGGGTTGGGCCCTGTGTTTGAAGAGGTTTTTTTGGGAAGAGGTTTAGGTTGGACACTGGGAAAAATTTCTTCATTGAAAGGATTGTCCAGACCAGGCACTGGTGGAGTCCCCATCCCTGGAAGGATTTAAAATCGACCTGGATGTGGCACTTGGGGACAGGGATCAGTGGTGGCCTTGGCAGTGCTGGGAATGGTTGGACTCCAGGATATTGGAGAGCTTTTACAAGCTCAATAATTCCATAATTCCTGCATCTCTCCATCCCTGATTTCCCAGCTGTGTCATTAAACCCTGCAGTGCCAAAAATTCAAAACCATTCCCATTTTTTGTTATGTGGTGGTGTCCAGAATAAGGATCCCAGATGCTGAGTTTTTATTTTGATTTTTGAATTTATTTTAATTTTATTTTTATCTTTATTTTGTTTTTTTTTTTAATTTTGATTATTGCTTTTTATTCTTATTTTGATTATTGATTTTGATTTTAATTTCTGATTTTGTGTCCTACAAAGTCATTAAATAGACAGAGAACTGATGAAAGTACAAAATTTTGGGAGAAGCTGTCTAGAAGTGTTAAAAAAATGAATGGATGTGGCACTTCAAGATATCTTTTAGTGGGCATAGGAGGGTGTTTGATCAAAGGTTGGATTTGATCTTGGAGATCTTGAAGATCTTTTTGGTTTTGACCTTAGAGATCTTTTCCAACCTTAATGATTCCATAATATCATGCTGGAAGAGAAAGATTTTTATTTATTTTTTTTTAAAGCCGAATTATCAGCCTGTTTTCCATTTTCCAAACATTCTTTGTGAAGAAATAAGGGAAGGACCAAATTCCTGTGCCAACAGGTTTCCTGCTCATGCCGTTCCCAGTCATGGGCAGCACATTGAGTCTTTGGAGAAGAGAATTTCCGTGTCTTCCTGAGGAATTCTCATGGAAACATGGCGCAGTTAGGGGGAGAACACGGGTCAAATACCTCTGGAAGAAAGGGAAAAGGGTGACTCACGCTCAGATCCCCTCCCACAGCACATTTCCAGCCCTGTCTCTGGTAATGACGTCAAAAATCTGAATCATTTCTGCCTTAAAAAAAGCTGAATTTGGGAGCTGCCGGCGCTGCCTTTCCGGCTGTGTCACAGTGAGTCACCGTCACCGGGCTGTCACCGGCATCCCGCAGGAATTACATCCACAGCTCCCATTCCTGGCTTGGATAACCACTCACGATTAAAAAGCACTTCAGAGAGTCATGGTTTGGGTTGAAAGGGATCTAAAAGATCATCTCACTTCCATCCTTGCCACACTCAGGGATAGCTTCCATGATCCCAGATTTCTCTATCCAGCCAGGCCTTGGATACTTCCAAGGATCCAAGGACACTTGCCTGGGTCTGTGAGTGAGGAAAAATTCAAATTAAATCAAGTTAGTACTGGTATTTTAAAATATTTTTAATGGTGTTTAAACACTATGGTGCCCTTAGCAGTGATTTCCACTTCAATCCCACTTTTTTTTTTCCTTTGGAAAATGATCTTGGAGCTTTGGGAGCCTGGAAAAGGCTCTCCATGTTAATTTGTGGCAGCACAATGCCCTCGTTCAGGGGATTCTCTGAGGCACAAAGGGAGGTTGGGATTTTCAGAGGTGCTGAACCTCCCAGACCTCGTGTGGGCTCTCAATCAGATCCAAATATTTACGGCACACCCAGAATTCCTGGGAGAATTGGAATATTGGAATAGAAATCCAGGAGTCCTGACCAGGATGTTAAAGCTGGAGCCGTGTTTCCTTTCACAACCTGTAGGGAAATCTCCTTCAGCTGAATAAAACTGAAGCCTCAGCAAAGTTCCAGTTCCAAACTGAGATGATTTCCTGGAGGTCACAGGATTGATGATTGGTGATTTCCTGGAGTTTGGAAGTGGCAGACTTGATCTGTGCACTGGAAGGGGTGTGGCAAACACATTCCCATGGTTTTTCCATGGAATGCTCCATCTCTTTTTGGTGCTAAATCAGAAATAACCCATTTTTGGGCAGTAAAGCAGCACCAGGCTGGGGTTTGGACACCACAATGAGCAGCTGCTCCTTATGGAATGTCAGCCCATCCCCACTGGAAATTGGGACATTTTCTTCTCCATTAGGGTAAATTTTGGGATAGGGAGCTGGACTGACAACGATCTGCTCCGAGCATCTGATGGAGCTGGAATATTGCTGATGGTGGGAATGTCCCACCTCCTTCTCCAGCTGATTCTGGTGAAGGGTTGGGAATAATTCTCCCAACTGCTGTGTTGGGAAAGGCAGAGCTGTTTGTGGGTCCTTTCCATGAACATTTGATTTCCCAACGGGATGATGCTGTGTGGAGACTCCAGGCAGCAGCAGGAATTGTTGGATAGTGGGATCTGAGATGCACCAAGAGAGGTTGGAGAGTAGCTGCACTGGGAACACCTCATTTCAATTTCCTTGCATGGCTCGTGGAATTCAGGAAGGATTTTGTGTATTTGGCATGGAAAATTCCCTTCCATGGTCCATAAATTCCAGGATTCTCCCTGGAATCCTGGACCTGAAGCTCCTGCAGGATCATGAGCTGGACCTGCTCGGCTTGGAAGGTCCCAGAAGTGATGGACACGGAGCATGGCTTCTCCTTGGGGTTTTGGGATAAATGGGAAGCCAGATGAGGTCTTTGGAAGCACCACTGGCAGCAGTTGGGATCCAGCCACAATCCTACTGAGCAGCCTTTGGGATTGGTGTCCATGCAAACCCCCGAGGGTTTTCCACTCTTTGCCATTTGGCCTCAGGTTGCACCACGGGAAGTTCTGGCTGGATAATTAGAAAAATTCTTGTCTCAGAGCTAGGAATTGGAACAAACTCCTCAGGAAAGTGGTGGAGTCACTATCCCTGGAAGTGTTGAGAAGTGTTCAGATTTTTTTTAGTTGTGTGATGGTGTCCAGAACAAGTATCAAAGATTTGGAGTATTTAAGTAGATTTCGATTTAAAATTCCAAAAGGTCATTAAATACAAAAGGAAAGTAAAAAAAAAAAAAAAAAAGAAAAGAAAAAAAAGAAAAAAAAGTAAATTGAAGTAAAAAAAAATCTGGGAAAAGCTGCTGTCCTGAAACAAAAGGAAAGAAAAAAAAAAAAAAAAAATTTGGGAAAAGCTGCTGTCCTGCCTGGAACTGTTTAAAAAATGCATGGATGAGAGACTTCGTGCTATGGTTAAATGGCTGTGGGGGTGCTGGGCCAAAGGTTGGACTCGATGATCTTGGAGGTCTTTTCCATCCTTAAACAATCCATGCTGGAAGAGAAGATGGAAATGGAACTTATTCAATTTTCTGTTTTCCAAATGTTCCCTGGGAAGAAAAAAGGGAAGGAAGAAATTCCTGTGCCATCAAAAGGTGCAAAATCCTGGTAATGTTTTTCCTGGTTTGAGATTCCTTGGAGTCATCCAATCCCAGCTCTCTGCTCCAGCACAGCCATCCCAGAGCTCAGGGCACAGGATTGTGTCCAGAGGGCTCTGGAATATTCCAGGGAGGAGACTCCAACCCTCTCTGAGATCTGTTCCACCTGCCCAGGGCAGAAGTTCTGCCTCCTGTGTCCAGGAATTCCTGGGATCAATCCCTGCCCCTTCCTCTGGTGCACTTCTATCTCTGCAGACAGGGATAGAAAGAAATTATTTGGGATTTTGGAAATGCCATAGTTAAGTGGGATCAAGGAATCATCAAGAAATCAAGGAGAGGCTTTGGAATTGGAGGGGAGCATTGCAGAGCCCTCACCCTTCATATCCCAAGCAATCCATTGTTTTCTTGGCAATGCCACATCCAAAAAGGGATAAATCAGAGGGAAATTATTCAGTAAATCAGATAAAAAGGGAGAAATCAGAGGGAAATTATTCAGTAAATCAGATAAAAAGGGAGAAATCAGAGGGAAATTATTCAGTGGAGAGAGAATTCCCAGCATCTGGAATTAGCAAAGCATCTCTGAAAGGAAAAGAAATGAGGAATGTGAATTAAAGCTCGGGAATGGGGAGGGATTTGGATGATAGCAAAAGATAAGATCCCCCATTAGCTGATAAATAACCTTTGGGTTCATCACCTCTGGAAGCCAGGTTTGGATTTTAGGATAATTCAATCTTTCCTGGGGCATTTACCGAGGAAAAAGCCCTGAAAGTTACAATAAATGAATTCTAATAATTATAATAAATTGTTATAATTAAACTTGAGGATGAATTGAGGCTTTGTGGACAGAAATCTGCTCATTTCTGCCCAACTGTAACATTTTGTTAGCACAGGATCCGCTAATTTATATCAATTTATTTCCCATAAATTTATAATTTATGGGAATATCACCCTTTATGGACATTTCCTTTGGAATGAAACAAACAATCCTGACAATAACGGAGCAAGGGGCATGTTTTGATATCCATGGATGAGACTGAGCTCTTAATGAAGACAACTTCAGTTAATTTAAGATGCCAGAGCTGCTTGTAATGAAAGGATGGAAGGAGAAAAAATGAGAGAAAAGGATGAAAAGGTGGAAAAATGGGAAAAAAAAGGAGGAAAAAGGAGCACAGAGGAGAAAAAAGGATGGAAAAGGAGAAAAAAGGAGAATAGAGAAAAAAAAGGAGAAAGAAGCAGAATAAAAAGAGAAAGAAAAGGTGAAAAATGAGAAAAAAGAGAAGAAAAAAGGAAGAAGTGGAGAAAAAGTGAGGAAAAGGAGAAAAAAGCAGAAGAGGAGTAGAGGGGGAAAAAGAGGAAAAAATGAGAGTGAAGGAGAAGAAAAGGAGAAAAAAGAAAATAAGAAAGAATAGGAGAAGAAAAGAAGAAAACAAGAAAAAATAAGAATAAACAGGGGAAGAAGGAGGGAGAAAGAAGAAAAGGGATGAAAAGGGATGAAAAATGGAAAAAAACCCAAACCAGTAAACCAAAATAAACCCAAATATTTGTGCAGAGAAGGAGTGAGGGACACTTGCCAACCACATTGGCTGGGATTTGGTGTGTCCAGAGAGGGGAAGGTGAGGTTTGGAGCAGGGAAATGTGGAGCTGGCAGCTGGGAAGGGCTTTGGCATTCCAAAATCCCGGGATTCTCATGTGGCCATAAGGGCCCTGTAGTGCTCCAGCTCCAAAAATTCCAAAAAAAGAGGGAAAAATCCAAAAGGCAGTGCAAGGAATTAATACAAAATCCAGGGAAATGTGGATGGGAAAGGAGGCAGAGATGCAGCAAATCCTGTGTGGAATAAACACTAAAATGTCATTTTTGGCTGGGTAGAATTGGAGTTTTCTAGGCAAAAAGCAGCTGGAGAATTATCCAGAGGGTTCTGCTGCTTGGGGTTTTAATTAACCTTCGGTGCCCTGGTCCCAACTGCACCTTTCCTGGGCTGGAATTGTGATCCTGATGAACAGGATGGGAAGGGAGAAGTTGCCAATTTGTCTCTCCTCATTTGCCATCAGTTGTTTCTTTTTAATTTAGGGAAGCGAGAGAAAACTCTCCCTGTGAAGGTGGAAAAGCTCATTTATACAAAGGTTTAATAAAATAGTGCCTGATGTAAGGAGGGAAAAAATGATTGCATTCCAAGGAGCAGCGGGACAAGGAAAAAGAAGAGGAGAAAAAGTGGAAAAAAGAGGAAAAAAGGAGGGAAAAGGAGGAAAAAGGAAGAAAAATGGAGGAAAAAGGAGAGGAAAGAGGAGAAAAAGGAAGGAAAATGAGTAGAAAGGAAAATAGAGGAAGGGAAGACGAGAAGAAAGGAGGAAAAAGGAGCAAAGAGGAGAAAAAAGGAAGAAAAAGGAGTAAAAAGGAGAATAAAGTTGACAAATAAAAAGGGGGAAAAGGAGAAAATAAGAGAAAAAATGAGCAAAAAGGAGAATAAAGTTGACAGTTCCAGGACGTTTTGGTGTCACAGGGCCTCAGCCCTGCTCCTCGTCCCATTGGGTGGGGACAGCTGATCCCAAGGGATGTCCCACACCCCAGGGGCGTGGTGCTCAGCACAGGGATGAGGAAAAAGGAGGATTTAGGAGGAGTTTGGAATGATGTTTGTCACTTGTGCCACCCTGGGGATGGCTGAGCTCCTGCCTGCCTGGGAAAGGCGAGTGGAATCCTTGTCTGGCTTTTCCTTTCCTTAATAAAGCAATTTTATCTCAATCCATGATTTTGGTCACTTCTCCCCTCCCAGCTCTTTCCAAATGCCACCAAAGGAGTCCGTGAGCAGCTGGATGGGGTTGAGCTTCCACCTGGAATTCCACCACAGCACAGGGGATACAGGAGATGATGAATTCTGACTTTAAATCAGTAATGTGGCCAGATTTCACTTTTCCTGCCATAATTGCCCTCAGTTCTCCTATAATTGTAATAGCTCTCCTATTTATTTCTATTTCAGTTCTCGCTATTATTTATTTCTTGCACCACCCCAAGAGCTCGTTAGCACAGCTTTGACATCTCTGTTATTAATTACAACAGCAATAATTAATTGCTTTTCTTTAGAGCTGCTCCTCGTGCAGATGATTCCTCTCGGTTGCGTTGGGCAGTGAATGAAAAACTGGATTTTCAGGGATCATTTTTCCAGGGAACACCAGCCCCACATGGAACGGAGCCGAGTGAATATTCCTGGGCTGGCAGTTCCTGCTGGAAGCTTTTCCCAGGCTTATTTTTTAATATTCTAGTGCCTCGGGGCATCATCAGGAGCTCTCACTTCAGCTTTGTTATTTGAACTCTTCAGGGACGCGGGGCATGATGGAAAAGTCAAAATGATAAAGCCAGGCCTAAAAGCAGAACGAAAATGAGCCTTGAACAACGCTGGCCTGCAGGAAATGTTCTGCCCTCATCAAAAGCAGCGGCATCAGGACAGCCCCAAGCTGTGCCCGGAGCATTTCATCTCCCTGAAAACTTGGGATCCAGTTTATTATTCCAATTGGGATGGAAACTTCCAGCGGAATTGTTTGACTTTCTGCCGGCAGGAGATGGAATTTCAGCCCCGTGGTTTTGTCAGCTGAAGCCACAACCCAATTTTTAGCAATTTCTTTGTATTTTGGCCTTCCCCTCTCAGCAAATGATTGTGATGGAAATTCGGGATAATCGCGGGAATATCATCCCAGTGCTTTGATCCCAGACTGCAAAGGAAATGATCATGCACTTAATTACGCCCTGGAGGGAAAAATTCCCTGGGAATTGGGAACATTCTGGGAATATCAAAGCTTTGCAAACCCCTGGATGCACCTCCTGGGAGGGGTGGGAAGAAGCAATTTAATTTGTGGACTCCGTTTGATGAGGTTTTGGGATGGATTTTTGCTCCTCTGCAAAACTGAATTTAATCCTGCTTTATGTAAATGGATTTTTCTCTCCTGCACTTTCTCTTCTTCCAGAATTTTCCATGAATCCCTTCTTTTTCCAGCCCTTGTCCAAAGGCATCCTTCCCACAGGCAAGATCTCTCCCTGTGTTGTCCTTCATTTATTCTTGTCCTAAGCCTCATCTTTCAAATCAGGACAATGGGAAAGATGTGACAGGGAAAAAAAGAAGGAAGTGCCAGAGCTTCCTGCATTTGGGATTTGTCCCAAATTCCCTGCCCAAATCAGGACGGGGGGGCACAATGGGAAAATTGTGGCAGGGAAAAAGGGAAGGAAGTGCCTGAGCTTTCTGCATTTGGGATTTGCCCCAAATTAGCAGCACTAATCAAGGATGTGGTTCTCCATCTGGAAGGAGCATCCCCTTTGTTCAGTCTCCGCAGTTGTTTTAACTCGGATTGACACAAATTAAGCAGGAATTTCACCAGGAATTTGCTGCCCATTGATTTTGTCAGCGGGGGCTTCCCCCCCTCCCGAAGTCATCTTTAAAGACTTTACTTTTATTAAACGAAATGCTGCCAGTTAAGTAAAGTCTTTGTTTTCCTGGACTCAGGAGAACAGATCTAACATAAATTAATCATGACTTAATTGACTGAGCTAATTCAGGTTCTCTCCAGCCCAGTGCACAGCAATATTCCTGTCTTCCCAAATCCTGGAATTGAAGGATGAATGGGACATTGCCTGAACAGCACCAACTTTTTTATATCTTTAACACAACGTTTTGACTGGGAACAAAAGTTTTAATTTCCTTGGGATTAAATCCAGGACACACTTTCACAGTTGGCAGCTGAAGGGAACACCCCTGTTTGTAAGGAACATTAGAGCTGACTCCCATTTCTCCCTATTATCCTGTTTTATTTTTTTTCCTCCACGCTGCCTGGAGTAAATGATTTATTTGGTTTTGCTGTTTCAAAGGCAAGCCAGGCATTAATTCAAATTACAGCAGGATTCTCTCAGCCCACAGAGGGAAAATGAAATGGGAGGAATGGCTGGTGTTGGGATGGATTTAGCAGAGCTGGCTGGATCCTGGATGCCAGGAATTCTCCTCTGTCAGGATCCACCGAGCCCAGGACACAGATTTTGGGTTGAACTCTGCAGGAAGTCAGGAGACAAATCCATCACTTGTGTCTCACATGTTGGAGCAGCAAATTTGGGGAAATTTGGGAGTTTCAGGCAGGTTCTGGCTGAGTTGAGGCAGCAACTCCAAAGAAAACATCCTGGGAACTTCCACTTCCCTGTTGCATGGGAACAGACCCAGCTCTGGCTTGGGAGGTTGTGGGTCCCTCATCCCTGGAAGTGTCCAAGGCCAGGCTGGAACTGCCTGGGATGGTGGAAGGTGTCGCTGCCCATGGAGGGGTGGAATGGGAACAGCTCTGAGCTCCTCCCAAGCCAAACCATTCCATGATTCCACGATTTTGGTTTCAAAGCTCATTTAAAGCTCTGGACACAGCAGAGTCAGGGTGTGTGTGTGCCTTGCACTCAGGAGGCATTAAATGAAATGAATCCATGCCACCTCTATCATCATCAGAGCATCCTTCATCCCTGGAAACTCATCCAGGGAAAACACCCTCAGTGTGTAAAACCCCTCTGTGGCACTTCCAGAGATGCATAAAAGCATTAATGCATTAAAAAAAAAAACAACAAAAAAAAACCCCATTAATGTCCCCAGGGCCTGCCTGCTCTTCAAACTGAATTGGATGAAAAACCAACTCCCAGCAAATGGGAAAGGTTTGCAGGAGAAATGTTTGTGGTGTTCTCCAGAATGGAAGTGTCATGCCAAGGTGGAGCTCCTGATGGGCTCAGGTCACTGATTGCTGATGGAGGTGACGGACGAGGCGATCAAATTACGGCTCAAAGAGGAGAAATTGGAATTTACAAAAGCAAAGCAGCTTTCAAATATCTCTGATGTGTGAACTGTCAGCACCACAGCTCGAAAAAGCTGAAATTGGATTGTAATGTAATAAAGGAGATCAGGTTTTAATTGAATGTTGGGGTTGTTGCCTTGACTGGGAACATTGCAGCTCTTTAATTATGTTTTGTTTAAGAGGAGAGCAAATAAAATCCATTTATTTCCTGCCAGTGGAAGGGGAGCTCGTATTTCTCAACAACCCCCCACACTCTGAGCCAATCTGTTACGAAGCACATTTTTAATTAAAAGTGCTGCTTTTTTATATATATCAAGGAATTCTGCAAACCCTCACCGCCTGCTGTGTTTTAGGTGAAGGCAGATCTACAAATTATCGGGAGAAAAAGCTGATTTTGGGGTCCCTTTTTGCACAAAAGCTTTATTTCCTGCTGGAAATTTCCTCCTTGGCAGGTTCTGTCCCAGAATTATCCAACCCCAGGATCTCTGTGTTCAAACCTCCCAAGTTCAGCCTCCTGACCCCACAAATGGAAAAAAAAAAATCCCTGGAGTTTTCCATGTTGACCCTGCTTTGTGGATAATGACAGTACATCCCTAAAAATCCATTTTTCCCCCCAGCTTTGCTGCTCCACCTCCTTTCCCTGTGGTTTGCTGCCTTGATCCAAATTCCAGGATGAAATTCCGGAGCTGTCCTCAGCTGGAATAAAATCCCATTTAGTGAGAAATTTTCATGCCAGCCTTGCTTCAACACCCGAATCCTCTGAAATCCTGGATTTTTTTTCTCTTTTTCAGGCCTTGTTGAGAAAAACATTCAATGTTGGGCTTTTTTTGATCTCCTTTGGAAAGCTGGGAATGGGAACACCAGAGATAAACTGGGAATTATCTTCCCTTGCATTCTTTCCCTTTGAAAAGTGATGATGTTTCTGTTTTCTTTGGCTTTTTGCTCCTTTTTTTTTTCCTTGTTCTGCTTGCTCTGGGCTGGATTTTGGCATCAGAACAAAAGGAAGGTGCTAAAAAATTCCCTTATCCCTGTCAGGGAGAGAGCAGGGAAATGACAAAGGCAATAATTCCTCCTTTCCATCACACTTTTCTGCTTTTTCCCTGTTTTTTTCTCCACTGGAAAGATTAAAAGGGGAATTAAGGAGAACAGGTCCTGCTTTACTCCTTTTCTGCTCCTGACAGACTTCCTGGGAAATCCTGGATTTCTATTTAATGGGAATTTGGATTTTTTTCCCCTGCACTTTCTGCAGTCTCTGCTGTTCCTGTTGACTTTGGGACACAAAGCCTGGAAAAAACTCTGGAATTCTGCTGGAAACTGGGAAAACTGGGCCCTCAGAGCTTCCAGGAGGTCTCTGGAGACTCTGGGTGGATTCCACCATGCCAGGGATATCAATTTTCTCCTGAAAACCGGGAAGGAGGGACTTTGTATGGAATAATTAATTCCTATTTCAGCTCTGTTTGCAGGAAAAATGCCCCAAATTCCCATTTATTTCCAGGACTGGAGCATCCTTAGGGACAAATCCTAGGCTGGATTTCTTGGAATATCAAAAGGTGACAGCTCCAAGTTAATTTAGCTCAGAGAGCCTCAGGAATTTTGTCTGCACAGAAGAAATTCCAGGAATTTTGGAAAAAAAAATTGGAAACTGCTGGATTTCATTTTTTCCTTTTTTTTCCATCAGATCTTAGCAGAGGGAGAGCCCATGGTTGCTGTTTGTGTTGGAAATGAAGGAATTTTCATCCCAAAACTGCCACTGAGCTCTTGTTTTCCTACAACCACAATTTAAAGGTATTTTTCCTAATAATAATATTATTTTCCCTTCTCTCCCTTTACTTAAAGCCCATTTCCTTCTTCACTTAAATGCATTTTGCCTAAAAAAAGCAATTAAATTTAAACAAATTGTTTCAACATAGAAAATATTTTCTTAGCTGATTTCAGTCGGAACTCCCTGTTGAATTTGACCTCAAAATAGCTTCAGTTTCACCCAAAAGTGACTCCTTGGTAAATATTCACCAAAAAGAAACCTTAGATTTAAATGTATTGCCTCCTTTCTCTCACAGGAATCTGCTGGATACATCCAGGAGGAGAAAATGCCATCAATTCTGCTGAACCTAAAGCAAACGTGGAAAGAAAATCAGGATTATCCTACATTTATAGGGAAAAATCAAGTTCAAATTGACTTAGGTGTAGAGCAACGTAATTGGGGATTTGGGAGATTCCTGGTGCCAACGGAATTTTCTGGAGATCACCAGGAATTTTAAGAATTCAATTAAATGGGGAAAGGCCTCGTTATGCTAATTAAAGCTAAAAAAAAGACTGAGGAATAATTGAATTTAAGAAATAAGCCATTAATTAAAGAACATGCACTCCAGTCTCTCTGATGTGCTCCCTGCTTGCCAAGAAAATCCAGAATATTCCCGGCTCTCCCAACCTGGCTGTGGAAAAGAGAGCCCTTGGAGCACCCAAATCCTGGCTTCCCTTTTCCAAGCCTCTGGATTTCTCTCCTCAGCAGTGTTTTAGTGATAAATCTCAGATTTCTCCTGGAATCACGGGAATTTCATGGGAATTTCCCTGGAAAACTATCGTCCCAAAAAAAGATCAAGATTTATTTTCTTTCAAAAGAAAATAAATGAGGCAGAGCCAGCTGTGAAGAAAACTGCTGGGAAAATGAGGATGGGGAACGGCAGGGAAAGTTCAGGAAGGGCAGGAAAAGGCGAGGAAGGGCAGGAAATGTCCAGAAGGTCCAGGAGAAGTCCAGGAAGGGCAGGAAAATTCAGGAAGGGCAGGAAAAGAACAGGAAGGGCAGGAAAATACAGGAAGGGTAGGAAAAGGCCAGGAAAAGGCCAGGAAGGGCAGGAAATGTCCAGAAGGGCAGGAAAATTCAGAAGGGAAGGAAAATTCAGGAAGAGCAGGAAAAGGCCAGGAATGGGAGGGAAATTCAGACAGGGAAGAGTCAGGGCTGTGCAAATTTAGGGCTGATCTCAAGGGCTGTCCCCAGCAGTGGCAGTCCCTGGTGACCTCAGGGGGACCAGGACAACAGGGTAAGGTGGGCAAGGAAGGTGGGAATGACCCAGGAAAACGGAGCAGGGCAAGTGCAGGTGGAAAAAGCAACACAGAGAAGGGATTGGAGGTTTTGCCAGGATCACGGAACCCCAGGGTGGGTCAGGCTGGAAGGGACCACAGTGGGGTGACCTCGGGTCACCTCCCTGCTCTGGCAGGGCCATACCAGAGCACAAGGCAGGGGATGCTGCAGTAAGGGAGAAAAATCATAAGGAAAGGCTTCATAAAATCAGGCCTGCTCTCCTAGAATCAGTGGCTGGCCTTGTCAAAGCCAGCACTTTGCAAGTTCCCTGTGGAAGCAATGCTGGTGTGAGCAGTTTGTTAGCACAACAATCTATTCCTGGGTGAAAGAGCACCTGTATAAACTGTTTGTACACTGTTAGATGGAAAATTGAAAACTATCTCTCACAAACAACTTTTCCTGCAGTACAGACAGAGACCCTGAGTGACCAATCCATACAGGATAACAATTTGTTAATAACCAATAAAGTGATTGGCAAGAAAGCTCCTGAGTAGTGGGAGTCACCCACGAGGTCTGTAAAACTGGATAAAAAGCAGTTTTGTGAATAAAGAATGGCCTTTTCCACCATGAGGACAATGGAGTCCCACCTGATTATTCCCATACTGGATTGCGTCCAGAGGGGTCTGGAATATTCCCAGGGAGGAGACTCCAGCCCCTCTCTGGGATCTGTTCAGGGCTTGGTCCTTTATTTCCTGGGAATGCTGGAGTGTGGAAGTGGTGACCCACGGCAGACTGGAGGTGAAGGAGAAATGGTCTCTACAAACACAGGAACCGGGCTGGGACCTCACAGACCACCAGGAAGTTTGGGCTGGAAATCAGGGAAAGGTTCCACCATTCCAGAGGGTGCTGGCACTGCCCAGGCTCCCCAGGGAATGGGCACATTCCCAAGGCTGCCAGAGCTCCAGGAGGGTTTGGACAGTGCTGCAGGGATGGGATGGTTGGGGTGTCTGGGCAGGAGCTGCGATGATCCCTCTGGATCCCTTCCAACTCAGGATATTCCATGATTCCAAGTCTTGGCTCTCAAAGAAACCAAGGAAAATCATCCAGAGCCAACATTTTACAGGCAGAAGGAGCTGTGGTAGAACCTCCCCATGGATATTCCAGGTTCTCCAAGAGTTGAGGAGCCCATTCCTGCTCCCAGAGAGAAACTCCAGCTGGGACTCAGAGTTTAGGAAAGTCCTTTGGAAATCAGGACATCCCAAACTGCTGAAGCTGTTGGTGCTGTTTGAGCTTTGGTGCTTTTCCCAAGGCTGGAATTCCTTGGAATTCTTTGGTGTTCATGAAAGTGGAGAATTTTACATTTTAATTCCATAATGATCGTAATTACTCTGCTCATAAGGACCAAGCTTTGCTAAATCCAATGGATTCAAAGCCCACATGGGAATATTTTATCACTGATGCCATAAAGATTTCCCTGTAAGATCTAAATTTTTATATTCTGCAAACAGCTTTAGGAATTACCAGAAAAACGCCATAAAAATGCTCCTTAAATTAAAGATTGCATGGACTCGGTTTCCCTCCTCTCCCGGACATTCCAACAATAAATCCACGCTGATGTTTACAAGGTTTCCATCCCATAAACCACTCATTTTTCATTATTTCCCCAATCTCAGAATGTGAAGTTGTGTTTATCTATAACTCATGACATTTTAACAAAAGGCTTGACATTTATGGGAGTGCTGATAGGAAACAACCACAGAGAATGGTTTATAAACAAATTAACGATGTTACTGCAGGGAAAATTAATTGGAAATAAAAATGGGATCTATCACAGGACCACACTGACAGGTGTTTGGAACCTGCAGTGCATTTTTCCAGGAGTTTTTAAAAGGAAAATTATTTTAGGGCTTGATCAGAAATGAAAATAAAAATTATTCTGACACCAAAGTAACCACTGAATTTTTCCCCAGATAATTTTGCATCTCCTGGATCTGCCATGGATTATTTCAAAAGGCAGGAGGTCTGGAAAATAAACTTTATTGTTGTTATTTTTTTGCTGTGACAACGAAGTGACCTGAAATTTCTTAAACAATTTTAAATGGAACCAGAGGAATTCTGGATCTCTGCAGGACAGCAGGCCTTGATGTTTTGGGAGCAGATAAATCCAAATAAAATACGATATCAAAATGGGAAAGATAATTGTGATTGAAGATGGAATGAAAATATAAAATGATAATGAAAATATTAATCCATCCTTGGAATGGGAATATTGGGGATAAGTTTAGGCCAAGGGAGCCAGACAAGTTATTCAAGAAGCAAAACCAAACACAGACATTCCTGAAGCCATTTTTTACTTGGATTGTTTTTTCAATTTTTATGGAAATAAAGTTGCCCAGAGCAGCTGTGGCTGCCCCTGGATCCCTGGAATGTCCCAGGCCAGGTTGGACACTGGGGCTTGGAGCAGCCTGGGATAATGGGAGGTGTCCTTGCCATGGCAGGGGTGGTTTGGGATGAGTTTTAATCTCCCTCCCAACCCATTCCATGATTCCATGATTTTACTACGCAAAACCAGCTGTGTTTCCTTTCCCTCATCCCAAATATATTTTGCAGCAGAATTAAAGCTGTTAAAAACCCGGAGCTTTTACTCTGAACACTAAAAAAATTCAGCTGAGGTGGCAAAATCTGTCTCGCCTCCAATAAAAGCCATTTTGAGGATGTGGGGAATGGGAACCATGTCACTCAATCTTAGCTGGCGAAAAATATCTGCCAGTTTATCCAACAGTTTGGGAAACTAATCCATGAAATGTACTGGATTTATATATTTACATCCAGGAAATTCAAAAGGAAAGTCCCTTTCAGCTGCCCACGCTCGGCTTTGCTGAGCCCCATCAGGAATAAAGAGAATTTCAGCTGAGCCTCCAAAAAACCTGGAAAACATTGAGGAAAAAAAATGTTCGGGCATTTGGGAAATATGGGAATTTTGTGCTCTTTGTAGGTAAAGCTGAGTTTAAAACACAAAATTGCCTCAGATCCTTCCCTGCATCCCAAAGCTCAGCCCAACTTGCTGGTGAGTTTTCCCATGGAATTTCTCCTGGAGCATTCCCAGGCAAGGCATCCTGCATATCCCAGCTGGAGTTTTCCTAAATATTCTGTGGGAAGAGTTGATTTATTTTCCTTCTGTCCCCACTTCTTCCTCCACCTGGCCATAACAAAAAGCTGTTCCTGTTCTGCCTTTTCCCTCCAAAGCTGAGCTTGGAAAATCAACAAATATCCTTTGATTTTTAGCATTAAAACACTAATTTAAGTGGGGAAAAAAAAGTCCTACACTTTTCAAATATCCATGGCTGTTTTGTGGGATAATATGGGAGAATCCTACTGGCATTTTGGGGCTGTTTTTTAAAATAAAAATTTGCTCCTTGTTTTCTAGGAAGGGATTAAAGAGCTTTTAGATCTTCTGGAATGAATAAATCCAGCCTGACCCTCTTAATTCTTAGGATAATTGCAAAGAGATTTGAAATCCTTAATGGATTTTCAGTTTTCCCAAGGCTGCATCAACATTACGGAATTTGGAAGGCATTTTAATTTCTTTAATTATTATCTTAATTCACGGTTTAATTCTTATCTTAATTCAGGAGATTTCTTCAGAACAATAAGAAGCCAATGAGGAATTTGGGGAAAAAGAGAAATTTTGTGTTCCCTTTTTCCTAAGGAAGCAAAGCTTGGAATGTTTGGGTCTTTCTTTTGCTTCTCCCAAATCCAAACAGTTTTTAAACACATGGGCCCATTTTATTTAAATATGAAGAAATGGAGAATTCTGCTGCTTATTCTCATTATTTTTCTACCTGGGAGTGATTTGTGCCGCCATAAAAGTGGGATTTGTAACACTGGGACATTGATTACCGATTAATTAGGAGGAAAACCAATAAATCAATAACCAATAGAGGGTAGAATATTAATTAAAGAGAATGATGTAATTTAGAGGCAATAAACATTCATTTTTCTGCTAAAAATATAGAAATAAGTGAAAAAGTTTTGTGTTGGTCACACACAAACCCTGGCCAGGAATAAACTCATGACTTCCTGTCCTGAAAAACACATAAAGGGTTGGATTTATCCTGAGGAATTTGGAGGATTTGGGAAAAATTTGAATCAAGGAGCTCAAGGAGATGAGCCTGTGGTGGGAAATGTGGGGAAATTCCATCTGCCACAGCTGCTGGAAATGAGGAATTCTTGGGACAGGGAATGGGTGATGAGGATGAATCTTTGGGATCCCAGATGGAAAAAGAGCAGGAATGCAGTGCTGGGAGATCATTCCCAAAAATTGGAGAACTGGATTTTTAAAAGTGGCTTTTTTTTACTGTGGAAAGAGGAGGGAGTTGTGGTTCATGGTGATAAAAATGAGAAATATTTGGTCCAAGTGGAGCCTAAAAATACTGAGGAGCTTGGGAACTGAGGCAGTTGGGAATTTTATTGGATAGAAAGTCCAGCCTGGTAAATTGGACTGTAGAGCTCTGGGTTTTCACCTTTGGAATGTTCCCATTTTATCCAGGGTTGTGCCTGATCCAAGAGAGATCAAAGACAACCTTTGGATGCTTTCAAATCAGTCCTGGTGGTTGTTGCATGTACAAAAATCCACTTCTTTTTTTTTTTTTTTTTTTTTAAAACAGCAAAAAGGGAAAAACTCTTGGAGTTTTAATGGATTTTTTAAGATTTCATGGTAGAGACACACAGGAAATGCATCCAATGGACTTGAAAAGGTTTTGGAGGCTAGAAGTTGAATTTTTGGGCTTCTTTTCCAGTGAGAAAAAGGAGAGAGACAAAAAGCCCTGAACTTTTCCAGCTTCAGAAAGGAAGGCATTGTTAAATTCCACAAACCCTTCTCAAAAATCCACAAATGCTTCCAGAATTTAAATCTGGTTAAAGCCAAACCAATTTTAAAATTCAAAATAAAATTTGGGGGTGGTGGGATTGTGCTGCCAAAGAAAATCCAACTTCATTTTCTGTATCACCCTCAAATCATGGAGCTTAAAAATATAATTTAGGATAGAAAGTTGTTTTAATATTTGGTGTTAATTAAAATACTTAGAGGGAATTGATAAAGTCCCAGGCTCTGGGAGCTGCCATCCACTCAAACCCGCAATTATTTCATTATTAAATGGATTATTCTTCGTTTAGGTTGTGACACTTGGGGACATGGGACAGTGCTGGGGAGTTGTTGGACTCCCATCTTGGAGCTTTTCCAACATTAATTCCAGGATTCAGTTTGGAAGAGCATTAGGAAACCATGAAGAAATTTGGATTTAAGTGGAACATGGGCCTGGCTGGAATTTTGTGACAAAACCCCACAAAATTAAAATAAAAAATGGTGGAGTTGTTCCCCAATAAGCAACCCAGGATTCCTTTTCCACATTTTTCCTGGAATGAGGATGGCCCAACAATCCAACACCTGAGGAGGTGCTGCTGCAATCAGGGGATAAATGGCATTTTAATCATCTCCCTCATCAAAACCCCATTATGCTCTGAGTTAACGAGCTGCTCCAATTAATCCCGGGCATTTTGTAACAACCCCGTGTTTTATTAATTAATTAAACACCAATCACCATCATCTGGAGCTGCAGAAATGCTCAGAGCTTGGGAAAAGGAGGATTTAGGCAGAGCTGGGATTGGATGTTTAAGAAAAAACCATTCCAGAATTCCTTGGAAAGCTAAAAATATTGGGATTTTTGAATAGAGTGAGGTTGATCTTAAAATTAATACTGAGACTAGACTTTAGGCTGAGCTCTGGGTTTACTTAAGCTGCAGATATTGATGTGAACACCTCGGGGTGTTTGCACAGCTGAAGGGGAGTGCTGGAGCTGGGAAATGCAAAATTTACCATTTTTACATTCCTGAAAACATAAAGGAAAGGAGCTCTCAAATCTGATGGAATTCTGCATTTTGCAGGAATAATCAAGGTTTGTTTTGGAAAAGTCCTGCATTTCAGCAAGGTCTGGAGTTGTTAGTCCAAGATATTTCCATTTAAATTTGATATTTTTTGGTGATTTCAGTTTTATGGTTTCGATGCTGCAATCTGGAACTTGTGGGTAAATCCAGGTTTTTGTTCGTGTGCAGAAATGCAGCTTGGCATTTTGGCGAATAAATCAGGATAATACAGAATTCCAGAATGGATTGGCTGGGAAGGATCTTAAACCTCATCCCATTCCAGCTCTGCCATGGGCAAGGACACCTCCCGTTATCCCAGATTCCTCCCCAAAATCTGGCACTTGGCTTTCCAGAGGACTTCTGCTCCTGGTGCACCCCCAAACTCCCAGCACAGAAATCCACTCCCACTTTTTTTGGATTTTCCAAAACTGACACTTTGCTCATTAAGGACAATTCCTACAAATTTTGCCAACTGGGACTTTCCAGTTGACACAAATCCAAGTCCATTGATTCCAACTTCATCCAAAAAAACCCCTGAATGTCCAAACTTTGACAGGCAGAGTCTGAGCTTTAAAAATTAAACCTCAAAGCTGAACAGAAACTTCTTTTTTTCCCTTTTTTTAAAATCTGCTTTTGCTCTCAGTTGCTGAAAAGAAAACGGAGCCGTTTGTCTGCTCCAAAAAAATGATGGTTTTGACACCGGAATTCAGCGGATTTTTGGGCTGGGGCTTTATTTGGAAGACATGTCTAAATGTAGGCTGGGATTAGCAGCCTAAGACTGAGTGAAAGCAGGTTTTTTCCCCCAGTTTTTTTCTTTCCTTGTTGACATAAACCTCTCCTGAAAATCCCTTTTCACCCTCAGAGCTCTGAATGTGAAATTTTTAGGCCCTCTCCAGTTCACATCAAAGAAATTTGGGGATTTGATTTTCATCCCTGGAACCGCTTGCTGTTAATTTGGATGCTAATTCCAACAAATCCAAATACCTGATGTTTTTTCCTTCTGGAATTCATTTTTCCACCCAAATAATAAACTTTACACTTGGTGCCTCTTCCTCACCCTTAGGAAAATCTGCACTGGGGGACTGCACAGGGACAGGATCGATGGATTTGGGAATTCTGCAGCTTTTCCAGTTGGTTTAAAAGCACAAAACCTCACCTTAAATGTTTTCCAGGCAGGAGAAATCCCAAAAGGGAATTGGGTGTCTATTTCTGGGGCATGAAATGAAAGTATCCCTTGGAAAAATCCTAAATAGAGTTAAATATTGACTATATATATATATTTATATACAGAGTTAATTTAATATAAATATAAATATAAATATAAATATAAATATAAATATAAATATAAATATAAATATAAATATGTTTAGTTAAATATTGACTTTATAGGTGATTTTTAAATTTTTCAGGAAGTTGTGCTGTTGACTGATGCTCACAATTCTCCCATATTTAGTTTAAAACTAAATGGATTTGCCAAGATTTTTTTTTCCAGGAATACCCAGGATAATCCAGCATGGAATCCTACAGCAGGATCTGCAGGAAAAATTGAAATCCATAGGAAAGGGGAATTAATGGAATGTGGGATCAGGAGTCAGAGCTGCTCTTTGGGGAACAGGTAATTTCCAAGGACTCATTATCTTGCTGTTTTAGGAGGAATTTTTGATACTTTGAGGTATTTTATTCCCAGATTCCCACATGATTCCCTCTGTTTCTGGAATTTTATCCCAACTCCTGTTGCTCTGTGTTGTTTTAGTCACTGAAATTCAGCCAGCTGTGATTTTATTTGAATTTATCCTGCTCCATTTTAATTTGTGTACATCAGCTGTGACCAAATAGGTTTTAGAAATATTTAGGAGTAAATATGTAGGGATAAATATTTATATTTTAATTTTAACATTTTAAATATTTTAATAGATGATAAATATTTAGATTTTAAACCAGATTTTGTGATAAATTTTATACATTTATAAATGTCAAACTTGTGTCCCCTGAGCTCCTCCATTAACCTGAAAACAAAGACATTAACTCAGGGAACAAAAAGATATGGGAAAAAAAAATAAATTGATGGATATGGGAAAAATTATATGTGCAGGCAAAATTCTTATTTAAACACTCCCCAATTTGTACAACCCTTTGTCTTTATTCCTGTATTTTATCCAGCCTGGAATAATTTAAATTTATCCTAAACTGGAGCTGGGCAATTTGATTTATTGGGGATTCCAATATGAACAGGCCTCAAAATTCCAAGGAATCAGGCTGTTCCCAGCAATCTCATTCTGCTGCATTATTTTACGTTTTTATGCAGTAAACAATAATAAATAAATTAAAATAAAAATAATTTATTCTGTACCAAAAAGCTGCTTTAAACAAAGAAATTGCTAAAAACCAACCTGGCCTTGAGAAGTGAATTATTAATTCTGTCGCTCTTCCGCCTCCTGAGCTGAAATCTTCTCCCTTGTAATGTTTGGAGGCCTTTGACTTCACTAATTATGATTTTAAGTAATTAAAATAGAATTAGAGACTTCTAATTCTGGATCTCAGCGCACAGCAGGACTGGGGAGCACGGCCCCAATCGGCCTTCCCATAAATCCTCTTGTTGGCAAAACAAATCCAAATTATCTCGGCAGGGAGAGGCCTGGATGCAGAATTTGGGATTTAAGGAGGGATGTGGAAGTTTGGGAGGTTCTGCCAGGAAGGAGCTGATTCATTCAGGGAGTAAAAACTTCCTGGAGAAATTAATGGAAAATGTCACAGAGGATTTAGGGTTTTGTTTGATTTGCTGTTGATATCTCACCAATGGATTCCAGACTCATGGAATGGTTTGGGATGGAAGGAGCCTTAAATCCCATCCCATTCCAGGCATTCCATGGGCAGGGACACCTCCCACTGTCCCAGGGTGTCCCAATGTCCAGCCTGGCCTTGGGCACTGCCAGGGATCCAGGGGCAGCCACAGCTGCTCTGGCAATTCCAGCCCAGCCAGCAATTCCCAGTTCCCAATCTCCCACCCATCCCTGCCCTCTGGCAGTGGGAGCCATTCCCTGTGTCCTGTCCCTTATTTCCACTTGTTCCAGGGCTGGACAACCATTCCTAGAAAAAATTTCTCCAATATCCAACCTAAACCTCCTCTGGTGTTATGAGCTCCCCTCAAATCATCTGACATTCCCTCCCAGTAAATTCCAGGTTTCTTCCCTGGAAGGGTCATCAGGCATTGGAAGAGGTGGGAATTCCCATCCCTGAGGGATTTTAATCCCTGTGGATGTGCCACTTGGGGACTTGGGGCAGTGGTGGCCTTGGCAGTGCTGGGGATTGTTGGACTCTGATCTTGGAGGGCTTTTCCAGCCTCAGCAATTCCATGATTGTGTAGAATTCCACATTTTTTGCATAATGAAATTTTCCTTCTGTTTTTAACTGCAGGGTTGAGACCTCCCCTACAACCCTTTCCTTGACCCTTTCCTTATTTCATTCCAGTGAAATAAACACAAAAACATTGGAATTTTGTGCACTTTGAGGGTGAATTTTGGGATCCAGGTCAGAGCTGAACCTTACTCCAAAGTGGGCTCATGTAAATTCTGTCAGTATTGACCCTGGAGCAGGAATTGCTTCCAAAGGCAGCTGCTTTTAGCAACCATTCTTAAATTTCCCAGGACTTTAAAGGTTCATTTTGGCTTTTCCAAGTGCAAATGTTCCATTATCCCATCTTTCTGCTCTGAAAAAAGCAGTTATGGAGACATAATTGCAGCTGAATAACCTGGGGGCTTGGGAAGTGCTAGGAAAAGGGAAAAAAATGGGATTTTTAGAAGGAAATATCTCTGGAAAAATGGAGCTGTGGGAAGACACCTGTGAGACTCAAGCTTTGCCCAGGGATTTAGTGGACAAAGATCTCTCATTTTCCCAGCTCCTTCTCCAGGATCCCAGCTCTGGGATTGGATTCCATCCTTTTCTGCTCCATCCTCACTACACCCAGCCCCACTGCTCTCCCAAATCCCTCCAGGAAAAAGGAATGGAGTAAGAAACAAAAATCAACAAAAAATTCACCAAAATCCTGCCAGGACACCACCTCTCCTGCATTTCCATGCTTTAGGCAGGAATCCTTTTCCTCACCCACCCCAGGCCAGCACATGGCTCAGTCACGAGCTGAAAGCACAAAAATGTGTAAATCCAGAGCTAAAACCCAGAGCAAACCACACTTAATTAGCCTCAAACACTCCGCTTTTTCCTTGGTTTTTATTTTTCCCTGTGCATTTTAATGCACGTTGATCCACTGGTAAATTGGAAATGTTAACCCTGGGTCAGAAATGGACTGTCAGGAAAAGCAGATTTGTGGGAACTGAAACTTCACGGAATGATGCCCTTTTATTTTTATGTTCTGTTGTTTGGGTAGGCAAAAAATGAACGGGAGAAATTCCCCTTTTGGAGATGGAGTTTGGAGCAGATGCAGAGGGGAATTCTGAGGAGAGAAATGGTTTTAGTGAGGAAAGTGAGGTTTCACTTGAGGAAAGCGAGGTCCAAGATGGGTGGTGTTGGGCCCAACCAGAACTTCCTGGAATGCTGAGCTCTGGGCTGGCCCTGCTGGTGGCCCAGGTGACCTCCTGTGGTCCCTTCCAGCCTGGCAGGTGACAGGACAAGGGGGCATGACTTGGAATTGAAAGAGAATTGGTTTAGATGGGATATTGGGAAGGAATTCCTGGCTGGGAGGGTGGGGAGCCCTGGGATGGAATTCCCAGAGAAGCTCTATCTGCCCTTGGATTCCTGGAAGTGTCTAAGGTTGGGTTGGAACAGCCTGGGATAGTGGGAGGTGTGGATTTCAGGGCTGGAACTGGATGATCTTTAACATTTTTTTCCATTCCAAACTATTTTTAATTTTTTTAAAAATTAATTTTCTTAGGATTAGCAGGAGACACCTTCTTATTCTGCATTTTCCCAGACCCTTGAACAGCCCTGGAGTGTTGAGCTGTGTTAAAATTATCCAATACATTTTCGAGATCAGCTTGGAATTCTGCCAAGCCACTGAACACCAGGAATCTTCTCTGGGAGCCACCACAGGTTGTTTATCCCTCTTGGACTGAGCCAGCAGCTGGATTTGCCACCTCTGGATCTCAGCTTGCCCCAAGGTGGGGGTTTGATTCTTGGAGAAGGATTTTCCTGGGATTCTTCCTGGGACAAGCCTTTTGTTCATTTCCAATTCCATTTGATAACCATCAACAAAAGAAACGCTGTTCAGTCCTTAAAAAAAAAATAAATCCTTCAGTCCTTAAAAAAATGAACATTTAAGCGTTTTTCCAAAGGAGGACAAAAAGTAGGGAAAGAAATATGATCGGGAAGACATTAAAACAAATGGCCAGCAATTACTGATTCACTTTTTATTCCCTGCAATCACGATTCCAGAGGGTTTGAACACGTTTTTAAATGGAATATCTAGCTCAGGAAATGTCTCCCAAATTTCGCCTGATTGCAGGCTGTGCCGGGGACGGATGATTCAGGATGGAAATGCCAATTTTTTCTGTGGATCTGCACCCGATTGTTCAGGTTTACTGCTAGATGAAGAGACCTGTGTGAGAGATTTGCTGCCTTTCTCTTAGTTTTTATTTTTTTTCCCCTGCTTTTTAAAAAAAGATTGGATTATGGGGAGGTTACCAAAGGTTTCCGAGAGAAATGGGAGCTGTTGTTTCCAAAGTAAATAGTGGCAGCCCCCAGTGTGTCCTCACCTGCAGGGAGCTGTTTATGCACTTCACAGCTTTGTTATTTATTATTTTCACAGAACCCCAGGGCTTTTTGACCCAGGGTTAACATTTCCAATTTACCAGTGGATCAGCGTGCATTAAAATGCACAGGGAAAAATAAAAACCAAGGAAAAAGCGGAGTGTTTGAGGCTAATTAAGTGTGGTTTGCTCTGGGTTTTAGCTCTGGATTTACACATTTTTGTGCTTTCAGCTCGTGACTGAGCCATGTGCTGGCCTGGGGTGGGTGAGGAAAAGGATTCCTGCCTAAAGCATGGAAATGCAGGAGAGGTGGTGTCCTGGCAGGATTTTGGTGAATTTTTTGTTGATTTTTGTTTCTTACTCCACTCCTTTTTCCTGGAGGGATTTGGGAGAGCAGGTGGGCTGGGTGTAGTGAGGATGGAGCAGAAAAGAAGGATGGGATCCAATCCCAGAGCTGGGATCCTGGAGAAGGAGCTGGGAAAGGTGGGAGGCAGAGGGAGAAGGATGGGCAGCACCAGCAGGAGCCCGTGTTCTCCTGAAGCTGCAGAAATGCCAAGCTGCAGAAGAGGACTCTTGGGAAAGCCTTGGAAGGTCGTTTTGTCTCCCAGTTGGGAAATTTCATGGTGCAAAAATGTGGAATTCTACACAATCATGGAATTGCTGAGGCTGGAAAAGCCCTCCAAGATCAGAGTCCAAGCACTCCCAGCCCTGCTAAGGCCACCACTGCCCCAAGTCCCCAAGTGGCACATCCACAGGGATTAAAATCCCTCAGGGATGGGAATTCCCACCTCTTCCAATGCCTGATGACCCTTCCAAGGAAGAAAGCTGGAATTTACTGGGAGGGAATGTCTGATCATAGAATTCCAGGATGGTTTAGGTTGGAAAGGACCTTAAATCCATCTCATTCTCTCATCCACGGACAGGGACACCTGCCATTATCCCAGTGTGCCCAGCAGGGACAAGCAGGAAATTGCTGCTGGTCCATCCTGATGGATCCCTTGGGATGAGGTGGGGCAGATCCCTTGGAATTGCTGAGGGAAGGAATGGAGCTCCTGCACCAAGGCAGAGCTCCTGAGCTTTGCTGGAGGCAACCAGCAGGGTGGGAGCTCTTCCTTGGCCTAAAAATGGGAATAGGGAGGCAGAAATTGGGAGGAAAAGTGACTCGATCCGACTGCAGCAGAGCTCTGGAATAATTAATGCATAATGTGCATTGACCTGGTTAGGGGGTTGTTTGCTGCATGGATGCATGGATTGAACTTCCGAGGGAGCTGCAGGGGGAAAGCCCAGAACAATTGGGAAGGGAAAATAAGGACTGGAAAAAAACCTTCATGTCCTGATTAAAACTTGAAGCTTGTTAAGAGACAATGTCAGGACAAGCGAATGTGCAGGCACAGTTCATTTGGCAAGAGGGGGAATATTACATAAGGAGAAGGAGCAGCGAATTCCAGCATTTCTTTTTCCTCTGGGATGGCAGGGATGGATGGGAGATTGGGAACTGGGAATTGCTGGCTGGGCTGGAATTGCCAGAGCAGCTGTGGCTGCCCCTGGATCCCTGGCAGTGCCCAAGGCCAGGTTGGACACTGGGGCTGGAGCAGCCTGGGGCAGTGGGAGGTGTCCCTGCCCATGGAATGGGGTGGGATGAGATGGGATTTAAGATCCTTTCCAACCCAAACCATTCCAGGATTCTACAAAAGGATTCCCACAGTGACATGGACGTTGCAATCCTGCAAATGTGGGAAAATCCACATTTTCCGTGCTCTGAGCTCTGCAGCCACAGATTTGGTTTCACTTTAAGGTCCATGCTGTTGGGAATGTGCTGCTGCACCTGAACTCCAATTCCTTGGGTGTGGGCTGGTGCTTCTCCCTCACAGTCAGGAACATAAATTATAATTTAAATACTTAAACCGTGGATCCTGCTTTTTCCTCCTCCTTATTTTCCTTCCCTGCCTGGCTTGTTTCAAATGTGTGCACCAGTTAATCACTGGTGAAGCCTCCATTCAGCTGAACAAAGCTTCCAAAGATGTTTTTCCTCATTTTTTCCTGCTGATCAGCTGGAGCAGAGGCCCACGCTGGCTGCAGCAGGGGGATTAATGAGGGATGGGAAATTCCCTGCTGTTTTTTAGGATTATTCAGCTGCTGGGGTTAAACCAGCCCTCAGTCAGGCCAGGGTGGGAAGCTCCTCACTGCTGGCTGGGAATGGAGATCATGGAATCACGGAAGGGATCCACAAGGGTCATCCCAGCTCCTGGCCCTGCACAGACACCCGACAACTCCACCCTGTGCCTCCCTGGGAGCGCTGTCCAAGCCCTCCTGGAACTTTGGGAACGTGCCCATTCCCTGGGGAGCCTGGGCAGTGCCCAGCACCCTCTGGAATAGTGGAAACTTTCCCTGATGTCCAACCTAACCCTCCCCTGGCACAGCTCCAGAAATGTCAGCCGATGGCTTGTGGAACGCCCATCCTTGGCTTTGCTCTTTTCATGGGAGCATCCCTAAATTCCACATCTCCAGGGATGGTTGTCCTCACCCACAAGGGCTTCTCTCCCCTCACAGGTGACTCTGCTGACCCCAAAGCCGTGCTCCCACTAGGGCTTCTCTCCCCTCACAGGTGACTCTGCTGACCCCAGAGCCGTGCTCCCATCCCAGTCCATGCTCCCATCCCAATCCATGTTCCCATCCCAATCCATGCTCCTGTCCCAATCCATACTCCCACCCCAATCCATGGTCCCGTCCCAATCCATGCTCCCACTCCAATCCATGCTCCCATCCCAATCCATGCTCCCATCCCAATCCATGGTCCCGTCCCAATCCCTGTTCCCGCTGCTGGGCTGATCCCATCCCTGCTCCCGCCTGACCTCAGCCATGGAAGAGCTCCAGCTGTCCCTGGGGGCACAGCCAGGCTCTGACTCATCCCCTTTTTTATAGAAAAAAACTTTTTATGGATGGATCCAAGACTTCCAAGGGGCCTGCAGGGAATGACTCATTCCAGTGGAGCCGGCAGGACAGGGACAGGCTCCCCCATGGCACAGGGAGAGGAGAGTTTTCCTCTGGAATTCCAGGCAGCACCCAGATTCCATGTGTTTATTAGTGAAAGTGATGTTTTTGTAGCCTGCTGGCTGCTTTTCCCTAATTTTTTGGGGGATTTTTTGGGAAAATCCTGGGTCTCCAGGGCAGGAAGAGCTCGAAGTGTCACCTCTGAGCTGCTCCAAGGGGAAATCTGAGCTGTGTCTCGTGTTAACACCAGGAGGAGGATGGCAAAGTTTTCCTTCTTCCCTTCTTTTGGTGTCCCTATGGAATTGTGCTCTGTCCCAGGAGGGTTTGGCTTTGTTAGGCCTGGCCCAGCTAAGCTGGGGATCCTGCAGTGTAGCAGAAGATTCCTAGGGCACACAGTTCGGGAGACTCTGGATGTTGAAGAGTCCCTCAGATCCACCTCAGGCTGGTGGTAAAGAAAAAAAAGCAAAGTTTTAGCTGTAATCAGCATTTCTGCTTTTTTAACAAAACTAATTTTTTAAAAAACCCAAAATAATTAAATTTAATGCAAAGGAAATAGTTCATTTTCAGGAAAGGAATTTGCACCGAGCAAAACAGAGCTCATGGGGGCTTCCTCCAAGGCAGAAAATGCTCTGAATTCCCTGAGAATTCCTTAAAATCCAGAACAAGTAGCTTGATTTTTCCAAGGGGTCTTCCTAAGGTTGGGCTGCTGTTGCAGTTCTTCCCAGGGAAACTCCAGGGAAAACTTTTCCTGTGCCTTGTCCTCGGAGTTCTTGCTCAGAGCAGCTGCCTTCCTCCAAGGCAGAAAATGCTCTGAATTCCCTGTGAATTCCTTAAAATCCAGAACAAGTAGCTTGATTTTTCCAAGGGGTCTTCCTAAGGTTGGGCTGCTGTTGCAGTTCTTCCCAGGGAAACTCCAGGGAAAACTTTTCCTTGGCTGCCCCCGTGCCTTGCCCTTGGAGTTCTTGCTCAGAGCAGCTGCAAGCTCAGCTTTTCTCTCTTTGGATGAGAAAAGTCTCAGGCCTGGGACTTGAGCTTGGCCTGGAGTCACAACAGGTTGTAAAATCAGGGATCAGTTCCCATCGAGTGGGAATTTAGCACAAATGGAACTTCAAAAATGGGGCCCAGGAATCACCTTGGTCTGCAGGAGCTGAAGAAATGTGACCTCTCTCCTTGAAATCAAAACTGTATTAAATCAGATTTTCACATCCATGTTTTCCCCAAATTATCCAGATTTGCACCACCAAGGAATTGTTTTCCAGAAGACATAAAATATTTACATTTCCTGACAACACAGCCAGGAAATCCAGATGTAAATATAATTATAATTCTATTTTCCAGCCCTTAGCAGACCTGGAAGCGAATCCAGTCCCAGAGCAGGCAATGAGAGGGTACAAAGCAGAATCCAGGTGTTTTCCCTCCTCCCTTTTCAAAGGGATGATGTTCCCTGCCAATTCTCTGTGGTCATGGTGAACTACAGAAGAATTCCAGAACTTTAGAGGGTACAAAGCAGAATCCAGGTGTTTTCCCTCTTCCCTTTTCAAAGGAATGATGTTCCCTGCCACTTCTCTGTGGTCATGGAACTACAGAAGAATTCCAGAACTTCCCAGAATGGATTTTCCACTGGATTTCCCAGCTGGCAGAGCTGTGCTGACAGCAGTAATTCCCTGGATTTTCAGGAATAAATGGAAGCAGAGTCCTGTCAGCTTTTGGTTATTGCTTCCTGTTTATTTTGCTCAGACATTCCAGAATCCAGCTTTTTGATGGATCCACAGCGTCACAGGACACAAATATTCCTTGAGTGGAGGTCCAGGGAGTTGGTGTCCCTGTCTGAGATGTGCCTAGATCATGGAATCATGGAATGTTTTGGGAAGGAATGGACACAAAGTCATAAAACTCCAGCCAAAGGTCATAAAAGGGACACCTCCCACTGTCCCAGGCTGCTCCAGCCTGGCCTTGGACACTTCAGGGACCCAGGGACAGCCACAGCTGCTCTGGGAATTCCATCCCAGGGCCTCCCCACCCTCCTAGCCAGGAATTCCTTCCCAATATCCAACCAAAACTTCTCCTCTTTTTAAACTAAATGACTTTTGGGAGTGTTTATGCCGGAAAAGGATTTTCCAACCCAAAAAGGCCATGCTAGGACAAGGAGCAGAATTCCTGCAGGGAATGCGTGGAGCCAAAACAACTACAAGGAAGTAGGGGTGGCTCAGTGTTGTGAAGAAAAATTCCCTTTTATAAAATATTCAGTTTTTCCCCATCCATCCAAGAGCCTTTCTCCTTCACTGTTCTTTTTTTTACATAGCTCTGCATTCCTTTGATTTTCCCCCTCTATTTTTGAAGGAATTGTCTAACAGAAATAGTTGCTCCCACTCGAGTGCTCGGCCTCACAGGGCAGCGTTTGGATTCTGGGCACAAAGAAATCATTCCTGGCCATTTGTCAGGGCCTGACATGCATCCCTGACCCCTCTGGAAAAGCCACAGAAAGCCATCTGCTCATATTTGTCCTTTTTTCCCCCCACTTCAATCCTGGGTTTTTTGTCTTTATTTTATTAATGGAATCACAGCCTGGAAACGCTCTGGGAAGAAGAAGCTGTGGGTGAAGATTCCTTTGGAATTGTCCCCCTTCAAGAAAGGGGGAAAAATAATTGTGGGATCATTCCCTGCTGCTGCTGCCGAGCTCAGGGAAGAGTTGAAGCCCAGGAGATGCGATCCTGGCAGGAATATGTACAAGGAAAAGGAGGAATTGTGGAAATTTTGTGGATAGCTTTACCAAGAAGATGGGGAAGCTCAGGCAAACATTCCCAGAGCAGCTGTGGCTGCCCCTGGATCCCTCGAATGTCCAAGGCCGGGTTGGACATTGGGGCTTGGAGCAACCTGAAATAATATAAATATTATTTCATTTAAAATATTATTTATTATTTATTTAGTTACTTATTTTTATTATTATATTTTATGTATAATATTATTTGAATTCTTATTATTTAAATAATTTTAATGTTATTTAAATTATTAAAATTTATTCAAAATATTATTTAATTTTAAAATTTAAAATATTATTTAAATATTATTTCAAATATGATTTAAAAGGAATTGGATGGGATTTCATTTCTCTTCCAACCCAAACCATTCCAGGATTCCCTGACTTGCAGACACCGCTCAAACTTACTTTTCCTTTGCAAACTTCCTTTGCAGTAAAAAATGTGGAGTACAAGTTTTTCAGCCCAGCTGAGCCTGGTTTTCCTACTTTTCCTAAAGATTTGGGCAACTCTTCCTCCTGTTATGCTAAAGCAGAAAATTCTTTAAAAATCACAGGGGTTAAGGAGATTTTTGGGAGTTTTTTTGGGGGTTTTCTTTATACTTTTTGTTGATTTGTGATTTTTTTAAGGCCAAACTTAACATAAACTCCGCCTCTGCTGTGACGTTCATCCTTATGGGATGACTCAAACTGCCTTAATTTCCCAGTTTACCATTCCCACTACGTTTGCGGAAGATTTTTATGAAAAAGGACATAAAAAAAATCCTTATTTGTACAAGCAACACTTTTCTCGGCATATTTTGGAGCATCCAGGGCATAAAAAAGGAATAATGCAGGAAATTGAAGCCACTCAGAAGTGCTAAAAGCCGTTTTTTTAGGGGCTGGATAAACACATTGAGATTTTTATTGGCAGCAAAATCATCTTTTTGGGACACTTGAGACTCGTCTGATGGTAGCAGCAGAAAGAGTCTCGTGAGTTTTTATTAGGATGAGATCAATCTGAAAAAATATTGGAAGTGAAAGGGATTTATCCATATTTTCTCTGGAAGTTTCCTGGGTATAAAGGAATTGTCAACATCTTTTTAAATCCCCTCAAATGCAGGCAAATTTGTGCCTTTGGGGCAATAAAAATAAAATGTGGTAATGGATCCATCCATTTTTATGGACTTATTTACAGAGATTGGGTGAAAGCCTTTTTGTTACCTTTCATCAGGAAAAATGGGAGGCATTGGAAGGCTCAGACCACGGGAAGATTTGCAGGCAACTCCTTCAATTCCTGGGATTTTTAAAGGATTTTAGCTGGGAATGAAGAAGAGGAAGCTTTTTGTTGGAGGAGTCTCTTCCTCTGTTTTTAAAGAGAAGGAAATTCATCTCTTTATTCCCATTTCACACCTGCTGAGGCAGCAGGAGGGAGCTCTTTTTATCAATTTTCTCTATTTTATTTACTCCTTTCACCCAGATTTGTATTTTATTCCAACATGAAGTGGGATCAATCTCACGGAATGCTGTCAATATAAGGGAGTAACAACAGGGTTTATGGGATTTATTCTGAAGGTCAAGGTGCTTGTGGCTTTTCTGGTGCGTTTCCAGCCAGGAAAAAAGGGCCTGGTTGGCAAAATCCCACCTGGAATTGTTTTCTACATTCTGTGGGATGGGCAGGAACACCTCCCACTGTCCCAGGCTGCTCCAGCCCCAGTGTCCAACCTGGCCTTGGGCACTGCCAGGGATCCAGGGGCAGCCACAGCTGCTCTGGCAATTCCAGCCCAGCCAGCAATTCCCAATTCCCAATCTCCCATCCATCCCTGCCCTCTGGCAGTGGGAGCCATTCCCTGGCTCCTGTCCCTCTCTGCCTTGTCCCCAGTCCCTCTGCAGCTCTCCTGGAGCCCCTTCAGGCCCTGCCAGGGGCTCTGAGCTCTCCCTGGAGCCTTCTTCTCTCCAGGGAACATTCCCAGCTCTCCCAGTTTGAGGGAACTGCAGCCACCTTGAGCTCCTGCAGCAGGTTTGAGTGAAAACTTCCCAGACTGGGAACACTGAGATTGTTTTCAGTACTAAAAACCCACAAAAGCTCCACCATGGAGAGCCAAACACTGCCAAGGATCCAGGGGCAGCCACAGCTTCTCTGGGAATTCCATCCCAGCCCTTCCCCACCCTCCCAGCCAGCAATTCCCAGTTCCCAATCTCCCATCCATCCCTGCCCTCTGGCAGTGGAAGCCATTCCCTGGGTCCTGTCCCTCCATCCCTTGTCCCCAAGCCTTTCCAGCTTTTTTCCTTACTGGTTGTCACAGTTCCAAACCCCGAGTGAGGCAGATCCGGTGCTGGCATCACCCTGATTCCTGCAGAAGGAATTCCTGGATTTTGTTGGACCAAATTCAATCTGGAAATGATGATATGGAATTCCTCTTATTCCCAGCTTTTGAATTTTGCTGCCTGCTGCCCTGGGAGTGCTTTGGATGGATTGTGGGATAACTTGGTGGTGGAACAAGAGATGATTCCACATTTCCCCACCCTGTTTTGTCCATTAGTGGATCAGGAAAAATGAGATCGGATGTTCCCTTCTGGAAAACAAGGCAGGATCAGACAAGGAAGGAATAACAATGTGGCAGTGCCAAGTTTTAGTCTGTGGTGCCTGGAATTGCTTTTTCCCCAGCATTTTTCCTTGCTGGTTGTCTTGAATTCACGGCCTAAGGGAGCACCCCACTGCTGGCATCATCATGACTCCTGCAGAAGGAATTCCTGGAGTTTGTTGGGAAAAATTCCATCTAGTAATGATGAAGTGGAATTCCTCGTTTCCCCACCTTTTGAATTTTTTCCCCTGCTGCCCTGGGAGCCCTTTGGATGGATTGGGATAACTCAGTGGTGGAACCGGGGATGTTTCCAGCAGCTCCACCCACATTTCTCCACCCCCTTTTGTCCCTTAGTGGCACAGAAAAAATGAGATCGGATATTCCCCTCTGGAAAATGAGGCAGGATCAGGCAGGGAAGAAATAAACAATGTGGCAGTGCCAAGTTTTATTCTGTGGTGTTTGGAATTGCTCTGTGTGGAGCCATCCCAGGTTAGACTGGGGGAGCTTGGTCTGCAGGAGAAGGATTTTTCCAGCCTCCAGTTCTGGAATGTGGAGCTGGATGCGGGAGCAGGGAGAATGTTCCCTCTCTTTCCTTCTTTTTAATGAGATGGAATCAAATGTGGGAAATAAAGAGTCTGCATTTAGTCCCTGTTTGGATGAGATGGAGACCAAAGCAGAGCCATCAAAAACCTGTGCAAATTCAGCTCCCATGGAAAAGAAAGGATCTGGAATGGGATAACAATGTCATCCCTGCTCTTCCCAAACTGATCCCACAGAATGTGCGCTGTGTCCATGTGCTGAGGGTTTCATCATCCATGTAGAGGCCTCACATTTCCTCTTTTCCAGGGATTTTCTGGTGAAATGATCTGTAAAATTTAGGGATTTTCCTGGAGGATTTTCATAGAGGAAGAAATCAGACTTGGAAATTCAGACTTGATGCCACATTTGTCCTGATTTTTTTTTTTTGTGAAATGATCTGTAAAATTTAGGGATTTTCCCTGGAGGATTTTCGTTGAGGAAGAAACCAGGCTTGGAAATTCAGACTCAATGTCACATTTGTCCCGGAAGAGAGGATGAGGATGGGATGAGGGTGCTAGAAAATAGGAATCACCAAAAATAGGGAAGAGGAAAAATGAGTCCAGGGCTTGGCTGCCTGGAAGGAGGAGCTGTGCAGGTTTCTGGCAGTGCCAGAATTTGGGAGACCTGTCTGTGGCAAATCCCATGGGAAGTCCTGGAAAACCAAAGAGCTGCAGAAGGATCCCAAGAAGCAGCAAACTGGGAGGACTGAAAGCCACCAGTGCCAATTATTTAGGATTTTTCTAGTTAAAACCATGTGGAAAATCCCAATGATTGCCTGTAATGTCTTCACCAATACTTAAAATTCAGGATTTATGGAAAAATGTCTGATTTCTATTTTTTCATTTTAAATTATTTTTTGTCTAAAATGGAAGCAGGCATGGAACCTCTACATTCATTCTAATATATTATTTATTTATTTATTTTTATTTTTATTGAAAATGGAAACAGATATGGAACCTGTACATTCATTCTAATATACGAAATATGAGGAATTACTTCTTCAATTTTAACAGGCAATAATAAAAAGAAAACAAGTCCTGTGTAAAAAACCCCACAAGTTTTGAATTTTATTAAAATCCAATTATTATAATTTAACTTTAAAATAAAATAATTTCAAGGTCTTCCCTTTATTTTTCAATGTTAGGACTTCAAAAATAAAAACCATGGAATTACTAAGGTTGGAAAAGCGTCTGAGTCCGCCCATTCCCCGGCATTCCAAGGCCAATGCTGCCTCATGTCCTCAGGTGCCACATCCAGGATTTTAAATCCCTGCAGGAATGAGGATTCCATTATTTATTATCCCAACGAATGGTGCAAAGGAGAATCTTAGACCAGCTTAAGAATCCTCCCTGTGGATTTGAAAGGAAATGCCCCCAAAACTCAAACCAAGCCAAGATTATTCATAAACGAGCTGATTTAACACTCCTAAAACCCAGAACTTGACTTCTCCCCAAAGATAAATTACAATTATTGCAATTCCTGCTTTTTCCCCACTCAATAACCTGCAATCAGTTATCCAATAACGCTCCGGGCAGGCTGAATAATTCATTCCCATCTTTCTCCTGATGCTGGGAGCCTTTGGAGTGGAACAAGGAGCCTTTGGAATAGAACAAGGAGCCTTTGGAATGGGATAAGCCTTTGGAATGGAGTAAGGAACCTTTGGAATGGGACAAGAAACCTTTGGAATGGGACAAGGAGCCTTTGGAATAGAATGAGGAGCCTTTGGAATGGGAAAAGGAGGCTTTGGAATGGGATAAACAGCCTTTGGAATGGAACAAGGAGCCTTTGGAATGGAGCGTTGGGAATGGGATAAAGAGCCTTTGGAATGGAGTAAGGGAATTTTGGAATGGAATAAGGAGCCTCTGGAATGGGATAAGGAGCCTTTGGCTTGGGACAAGGAGCCTTTGGAATGGGATAAGGAGCCTTTGGCTTGGGACAAGGAGCCTTTGGAATGGGATAAGGAGCCTTTGGAATGGAGCGTTGGGAACGGGATAAGGAGCCTTTGGAATGGAGTAAGGAGCGTTTGGAAGTTTGGAATGGAACAAGGAACCTTTGGAATGGGATAAGGAGCCTTTGGAATGGGACAAGGAGCCTTTGGAATGGGACAAGGAGCCTTTGGAATGGGCTGATTCTCATCTCCTGGTCCAGCCATTCCGGCACCATTTGACCCCACCCAGCCTCCATGGCAGCTCTGTGCTTCCCAAAGGATTCCAGTGAGAAGAGAGCAATGCATTCCTGAAGTTTTTAGCCAGGAATTCCAAACCAAAGGAAGGCAGTGGATTGGAATATTTTAGGTTAAAACCCTTCATTAGTTTGGGTAAAAACTCATTGTGAGGCAGGGAGCACAGGATCATTCATATCCCAAGGATTTATCCATGTTTTTCTTGGAGATTTGACCCTAATTATTGGTTTTTTCCCTATTTTTACCTCACACCTTGGCATAAAATTAAAGGGGATTATGGAAATGGGCCTTTCTCCTCAGTATTCCATGTGAATTCCCAGTTTTTGAGTTCTCTTTGTGTGATTCCTCATCAGGTGGAGCCGAGGAATCTCCTGGATATTGGAAACATGGAAAACATCAGGAGTGAAATGGACTCCTGGCATCCATCAGGGAACAGAGATTTTCCTGGGTGATAAATGTTGGATCCAATGTTGGACATCTCCACCCTGAGCCTATCCCATCCTGGAATTCTGAGGGAGTTATTGATGTCCTAGTGGGAATGGAAGGCCTCACCCAGCTCCCTTTGCTGTTTGCTCCTGGAGTGATCCTGAGCTGATTTCATCCAGGGCTGGATTCCACTGCAGCCCATTCCACAAATATTTCCACCACAAATTTCCTCCTGCACAGCGGGAGCACAAATAACCTACAATCAGAGCAGCCTAAAAAATGCCATTTTTTTGTTTCACTACTGTTTTCTCCCACAGAAAACCTTGAAAGCTTTTGTTTCCTGGTAAATTCTCCTGTTTTGTGACAATTCCAACAAAAGGATGAAGTCAAAATCTCCCCGTTTCTGACCCAGCTGGGTTTAAACAAAGCAAGAACTTCAGTTTTTCTCTGTGTTCTCTGCAGGCCTGAGCTGTGTTGGCGTCCCTGTGGGAGGTGAAAATCAGATTATTGTTATTTTCTTGTAGCTAAACCGAGGCGTTTTCACTGCGAGAGAAAACAAAACCCGGTTTGCTGGTTGTGTTGAAAATGAGATTTCAAAGAAAAACAGATCTGAAACAGGGAAGTTTCTCTTCTGCTGTGGCGGGGTTGGAGTTTGGCTTTTGACACGTTTTTGGTGTAGGGAAGGAGGATGGTTTATAATGGAGAATTTTCCTTGGAGTGTTGTTTACTTCAAAAGCCGTATTTTCATTGGAAAGTGGAGTTGGATGGTAAATCCTGGATCCCGGAGAGGGAATTTTTACAGGAGTGTGGAGTGATAGGAGAAGGGGGAATGGCCTTAAATTGAAATGGGGGTAGGGTTAGATGGGAGATTGGGAATTGGGAATTCCTGGCTGGTCTGGAATTGCCAGAGCAGCTGTGGCTGCCCCTGGATCCCTGGCAGTGCCCAAGGCCAGGCTGTATGGGATTGGAACAACCTGGGACAGTGGGAGGTGTCCCTGTCATGGCAGGGGTGGCACTGGGTGGGATTTAAATTCCCTTCCAACCCAAACATTCTGGAATTCTGTGGAGTTTTTCCTGAGCTCCAGCTCTCAGCCCTGCAGCATGCTCAGGGGGTTTTAGTGATGGACATTTCTCCAAACACCCAATTTTGGGAACAGGAGCAGCTCCGTGTGTTTGTGTCCCCCCCTTGGGACAATCCCTTGCTCAAAGCTCATGAGGAGGAAGAGAAGAAAATCAGAAGAGGGGCCTTGGCCTCCAGAGGAATCCCAGGAGATGATTCCTTTTCTTCTGAAACCCAAGGAAAAGGGAGAAGTGTCTGGATGAGACAATTCCTTCCTTTCACGCACAATAATGACACTGAGAGCTTTTTATGTCAGCTCCTCCCCCATGCTCCCCCACAAATTCCAAATGAATAAGATAATGAGGGCCATTAAAATAATTTTTATCCAGGATAATAAATGAATAAAACAATTGAACATCTCCAGGATTAATCCTGCAGGGTGTCCCCTTCCCAAGGACGCCTTTAAGGATCCATAGCTGCCCTTGGAAAATCCCGGCTCAGTTGGATTCTCTGGAAAAGCATCACATCCCTGAAATATTGAAGTTATTTCAAGAAATGCAGGGACACATTCCCTGCTCCGTGTCCTACTTTATGTGGCATTAGTGGCTTGGTCACCTCGTGCTCCATGAATAATGGAAATGTGGATTCTGCAATGTTTACAGGAATAAAAGCTTGGGAAATGTGGATTCTGCAATGTTTACAGGAATAAAAGCACAGCATTAATTTGGGCTGTTTGTCCCCCTGTGGGAAAGCTCCCACAGCCACCAGCTCTTCCCAGGGATGCTCTGGAGCCTGGCATGACCTGCATGTTGAAAATGGATTTTCCCAAATGGAATAAGCCTTTCCTTGCTGTTTTTATTCTGGTTACAAGTGATTTAGGCGATGTAGAGAGGGAGCTGGGCTGATTCCATGGATTTTGGCAGCTGGCTGGGGCTCAGACACAGGGAAAGGAGTTGTCCAAAACCACAGCGTGGGCTGGAAGTTCTTTCTCCGAACTGGTGAATATCCAGGGCTTTGGGAAAAAGGAATGTGAGCAGCAGGTGGAGGGAAGAGACACTCCGCCTCTGCTGTGCTCTTGTGGGATCCCACCTGGAATGCTGTGGACAGATGTGGTGTCCCCACGAAAAGAAGGACATGGGGCAAGTCCAGAGGAGTTGGTAAAGGGACTGGAATATCTCCCCTGTGGAGGAAGGCTGGGAGAACTGGGAATGTGTGGGAATCTGAAATGCAGGGAACTCTCAGAACTTTGGGCCTGTAAGCTAAAGTTTAGAATTAAACCCAGGATTTGATCTGAGCCCTTGGAAAAGGCTCCCAAACTGAGGTGCCAGAAGGGAGAATGCGGATTTATAGTTTAAAGCAGAGACACGTTGAGCTAAGGAAAGGAAAGTTTAGAGTTTTAGAGTTTAAGATGCAGAAATAAAAGTAGTTCCAGAGGTGAACAAGGAGTTTAGAATGCAGCACGGTGGGGTTGTGTGCCATAACATGGGTGGCTAAGGAAGCTCACACTGTAGCATGGGTCCATAAGATGAAATATTTAAGGATTGGGTGAAAAACATAAATATCCTTGTTGGCCGTGTTTTATGGGTCAATAAATCCTTAAAAAGTCTTGTAACTGGGGTCTTGTGACCTTGTGAACGATGCAGTGAAGATGTGAGCCCAACTCGCCCTTCCTGCCTGTGTACAAGATAAGAAAAATACATCTCGTAATATACAACAACTCAGAGGTCCCATTTCAAATTCCCCACAAATTCCCCCCAGGAATGTTCAGCCTGGAGAGGACAAAGTTGTGTGGAGACCTTCCAGCACCTTCCAGGGAGCTGGAGAGGGACAGTTCATCAGCAGGACACAGGGAATGGGTTCAAACTGGAAAAGGAGGAATTTAGGTTGGATATTGGGAAGAAATTCCTGGCTGGGAGGGTGGGGAGGTCCTGGAATGGAATTCCCAGAGAGGCTGTGGATCCCTGGCAGTGTCCAAGGCTAGGCTGGATGAGGCTTGGAGCACCCTAGGATAGTGGAAGGTGTCCCTGCCCCTGGCAGGGGGTGGGAACTGGACGAACAAAAAACCCCAAAACTTTGGAAACGGCAGGGTTTTAAACCATAAAGAATGCATTTTTGGAGGATGGGAGGTTCAGGGATGCAGAAGTCCCTGGAACACCTGTGGGATATGAATCGTTGCTCTGCAGTGCTCCCATGACCAAAAGCTGTGGCTTTCCTCTGGTGATAAAAACCAGGAGCTCTGTGTTCAGCAGAAGGGCCCAGGGTTTGTGACACTGGGCTGGAGATCAGACAGAATGGAGACAAAGAACTCCCTGGATTTCCATCCTGGGGATTTCGGCTCCCAGAATAAATTTAGGAGCATCTGCAGTGCCTGGCTGGGAGTCCTGAACTCCCACTGATGTGGTGGCAGGACTGATTGACCTCTGGGATTTTGGGAGCAGGAAGGTGTGGAAGGATGAGAACAGAGCTGAGAAAATCCACCGAAATAACCCAAAAGGCTCAAACATCAGCCACAAACCTAATTTCTGCTCTGGAAACAGAGCAGGGGCTCAGGGAGCACTGAACACCAGCAGGGAGAAAACTCCAGGGGCAGATATTGACAGGATAAAGGGGAACATTCTAAACTAAAATATTGAAGATTTAGATGGGATATTGGGAAGGAATTCCTGGCTGAGAGGGCAGGGAGGCCCTGGAAGAAGAAAATCCACCAAAATAACCCAAAAGGCTCAAACATCAGCCACAAACCTAATTTCTGCTCTGGAAACAGAGCAGGGGCTCAGGGAGCACTGAACACCAGCAGGGAGAAAACTCCAGGGGCAGATATTGACAGGATAAAGGGGAACATTCTAAACTAAAATATGGAAGATTTAGATGGGATATTGGGAAGGAATTCCTGGCTGGGAGGGTGGGGAGGCCCTGGAAGGAGGCCCTGGCTGTCTCTGGATCCCTGGCAGTGTCCAAGGCCAGGCTGGACAGGGCTTGGAGCAGCCTGGGATGGTGGAAGGGGTCCCTGCCCATGGAAAAATTTGGTCTTTAAAATTCCTTCCATCCCAAACTATTCCATGATTCTTCTGAGCCGGGATGACTCCAGGATTATTTTCCCACCGAGGAAATGATTTCTACATTGCATGTGGATATAAGAGCCTAAAATGAGTCTAAATCCTCATGCAGCCCCAGCTCAGATCTGGTTTGGAGTGTGATTTATTAATTAATTAGTAATTAAACACTTCCAATAGGTGCCTCTCCTCTGTGGCTTGAAAACTGCCTGACCTTGCTGCTTTTCCTGGCTGGCTTTGCTTTAGAGCAGCAAAATCTTTGATTTGCTCCCGAAGATGCGGAAATATCCCCAAAAAGCTGCACTTTGCTAAGAGGCTGCCAAGCACCACCTCCCTGGGAGTGAAAAGCTGAATCATTCCAGAAACTGCTGGCTTGGAACCTACTCCAGAGCCTCATTAATTAAAAACAAAAGCTGGAAATAACTCGAGCCCCTCAGGATTTTTTCCCCCCTCACAAATGCTCATGTTCAGCTCTTAATTCCTCTGGAAATGAATAACAGGACAAGGAACTTCAGTTTGGTTGTATCCTGCTGCCAGTGCATCCAGCTGGGTTTATTCCATGGAAATAAATGGACCAAAAGTGGAGAAAATGAAGTGGGGAAGAGGAATCATTGTCATGGCTGGGTGTTGGGAGCCTCCTTAATTCTGAAATCCCGTTCTGGGTTTGGTGGTTTTTTTGCTCACACAAACCCTGCTTCCTTGTGCGCATCCCGGGATGGCAGAGCACGGAAAGCACAGGAAGAGGGCTTGGATTTAACTCCAGCTGGGATGTGGACATTTCATGGAAGTGCTGCAGGGAATAACCACGGATGGCTGAACTCCTGAGGGAAAGGGCACGGCAGAATTCCCTGCCCTGGGTCACAGCAGTACCAAGGGCTGATTCCAGCAGGGAGGATTCCATGGATTGAAGGGATGTGGGGTCATGGAAAAGGGTTTGGAGGCTCTTGGTTGTGGGGCAACAACTTCAGCTGCTCAGGAATGACGGGAATAAAATCAGGGGAGCTGCAGGAGTGAATTCAGAGGAATCCATGGAGCTGCTCCAAGGGCTGGAGCCAGGCTGGGAGAGCTGGGAATGTTCCCCTGGAGAGGAGAAGGCTCCAGGGAGAGCTCAGAGCCCCTGGCAGGGCCTGAAGGGGCTCCAGGAGAGCTGGAGAGGGACTGGGGACAAGGATGGAGGGACAGGAGCCAGGGAATGGCTCCCACTGCCAGAGGGCAGGGATGGGTGGGAGATTGGGAATTGGGAATTGCTGGCTGGGCTGGAATTGCCAGAGAGCTGTGGCTGCCCCTGGATCCCTGCAAACGTCCAGGGCCAGGTTGGACACTGGGTCTGGAGCAGCCTGGGACAGTGGGAGGTGTCCCTGCCCATGGAATGGGATGGGATTTAAGGCTTCTTCCAACCCAAACCATTCCAGGATTCTGTGATTCTCTGAACCTTTCCTAGCCCAGTTTCTGGGAGCAGTAATTAATTTTTAATTTCTATTTTTTAAAAATTAAATATATTCAAATTAAGATTCACAAGCACCTCAGGAAAGCAGAATTCTGTTGCATTCTTGGAAAACAAAAACCATTCCCACCAAAGAGGGCCACAGCAAGCCAGAGCTGCTGAGCCACTGGGAGACTGGAGCCATCATTTTTTGGGAGGTGCTGGACAAGTGGGAAGATGTTCCTACTGGTCTGGATATTCCATAATGAGCCAAATGCTGATTCTTGCATTTGCCATGAGAATAGTTAACCCTTCTCCTCCTGATTCCATGCTGATTCATTCCTGATGGGAATAAATTGTCATTATTACAGGGATTCAGCACGAGGGATATCTTGAAGGATCAGTACAAGATTATCCAGTGCCACCTCTATTCCCTGACTGCCAGGAAGGAATTTCTGCCCAACCATTCCCTCTGCTTGTGCTGGAGCTTTTGTGGCTCCCAAACTCCATCCTTTGTTGGTGCTGATTGTTAAAATTAACATAAGGGAGGAGGGGTTTGGTCATTCCTTGTTCTGTTTCCTGCCTGGATTGGAAAGCCCTGCACCCTTGGGATTTTCCAAGGGTCTTTTAAATTGCAAATGTGGGTTTGTGTTCTGTCCCATCTGTCAGAGCTGGGGCAGTTCTCTCTGTCCATGGGGCAGTTTTTTCTTTATCTCTCCCACAGCCAATCCTCCCTCCAGCAGATCTCTGCTGTCCATGGCCACTGAGTGTCCCTGCAGGGCTGATCCAATTCCAGCATCCCATGGGGAGATGCTCCGCCCAGGGCAGGAGCCAAGCATTCCTACCTGGATACAATCTGAGCCTGGAACAGCACAGCAGCCTTTGCCCACTGCATTCCCAGAGGAGCAGCTTTCCCCTGCCCTGCATTCCCAGAGGAAGAGCAGGCCCATCTCCAGCAGCCCTGGAGCTGCAGAGGAAAACTGCAGCCTTGTGCAGGATCCCTGCTCCAGCAGAAGCACAGCTGGCACTGCAGGAGGCTGAGCCCCCATGGGATGGGACTGTGCCACCACCCTGACCCACAGGGGACAGGGCCTGCTCTGACTCTGGCAGTGATTTGTTTTGTATTGCTGCATTTCTATTTTAATTTTTTTAAATTTAAATCTAAATTTAATTTTTGTTTTGTAATACAGAACTGTTATTCCTACTCTCATATCTTTGCCTGAGAGCCCCTTAATTTCAAAATTATAATAATTTGGAGGGAGGGTTTTGCATTTTCCATTTCAAAAGAGGCTCCTGCCTGTCTTAGTGCACACCTGTCTTTTCAAACAGAGACAAAGGGAAGGGAAAACCAGGAGTGATCTGCATGGACACTGCACTGAGCACACCCAGCAGCCCCTGAGGATGCAGAGCTGTTGCACTGGTGGGACTGGGGCAGGCTGGGAGCATCTGGTGTTGGACAAAGATGGATGAGGGAATGTCAGGAAGCAGCACAGGGCATTCCATGGGAAATATCCACTCATCCTGAACCAGGGCAGTTGTTCTGGTCGTGTCCTGACAGGAGAATTTGGATCAATTGTGCTCCCACCAAGCTGGACCACCCAACATCAATCACTGCAGTGTGGCTGTGCCGGGGCATGGCCTCGCTGGCAGCACTTAACGAGTTTCCTGTGCTAATTAATCATGTTTATCAAACATAATTGCCCTTTGCACTCTGCCTCTGCCAGGCTTCCTTTTCCCCAGTGTTTTTGAATAATTCATGTGGCTCAGGACGCTGCTGGGTGAGTTTGAGGGGCACAGAAACCTGTGCAGGTAAGAGCTGCTCACCTGGGGAGGTTTAGCAATAAACCTTTGTTTTAGCTGTTTTAATCAACAATAAATTCCCTTTTCTGCTCTGATCGATGTCTGCCTGCAGCTCTTGTATCCTTTTCTAAGGGGAAATGATTCTTATTTCTGTGGAAGTTTCAAATCTGGAGCAGCTCCAGCTGCTACAACTCAGGGAGAAGGTTTTAAGCACCAGAATCCTCCTAAATACAGGGAATGGGGTCCTGGGAATGGGATATCTTCTGCTCTGGGAATGCAGCCCCAGCCCCACCTTGTGCTCAGAGCTCTGCCTAAATTCTGGTTGGGAATTAAAGTGTGCAATAAAACTGGGATATAAAGAGCTTAAATTGTGAGCATGGAGGATGGGAAGTAACAGAGATTCTGGAGGTACCGAAGGGAGCTCCACAGACAAAGGAGACAATGGGAAAATTGATAAAACATTTGGTTCATCAGAGATGGAAATAATCCCAGAATTCCAGGATGGTCAGGCTGGAAGGGACCACAGTGGGGCTTGTGGTTCTTGTTCCAGCACAGGATTGTGTCCAGACGCCTCTGGAATATCCTCAAGGAGGAGAACCCACCCCTCTCTGGGAGCTGTTCACTGTCCAGGGCAGAAGTTCTGCTCCTGTCTGGGGGATTTCCTGGGATCAATCCTTGCCTGTTCCTCTGGTGCCACTGCTGGGCCCCTGGAGCAGAGCCAGGGATGAGATCCCATCATCCCAGCACTGCCAAGGCCACCGCTCTCCATGTCCCCAAGTGCCATTGGTTGTGTTAAATCCAACAAATATTTGGAGATCCAACCTGTGTTACCCCCTGAGGGGAGTGTGGAAAAGTGTTTTCCTGTTAAAATCTCTGAGATTCCATAGAGCTCATGAAATTCCCTGAGAAGATGGCTCCTGGACAGGTGGTTCAGAGGGTTTGCAGCTGAAATAAAACCCCAAGCCCAGCAGCTGGTAATTAGAGATAAGCAAACACTGGAAATAAAAATCTCTTCAATTATCCCACACTGAGCATGAGGAAATGTGGGAATAAAAACATCCCAGCCTTTCCCTGGAGTTGCAGGCTCCATGTTCCCAGGGATTCTCTGAAGGTGCTGCTCTCCCTGGGCTGGTTCATTGGATCATCATTAATTTACACCTTTGTTCAGGGAATTACAAAAATCCCCTTTAAATTTTTTTTTTTCCATCCTTACAAGGATGAATGATTACCAAACAAATCTGGGATTCTCTGAAGGTGCTGCTCTCCCTGGGCTGGTTCATTGGACCATCATTAATTTACACCTTTGTTTGGGGAATTACAGAAAAATCCATTTTTTTTTTCTTCCATCCTTACAAGGATGAATGTTTACCAAACAATTCCCCTCTGGAAAATTAGGGAAGTGTTGCCTTCTTCCCTGCAAAAGGAATTTGTTAATCCAGACATTTTTGGTGTCATACTACCCAGAATGGTTTGGAAGGGACTTCTAAAGATCCCCCTTTAAAATCTCATTTTTCAATCCATGTATGGATTTGAAAGGAATTTTGGGATCTCTTCTCTGATATACCTGGAAGTGCTCAAAAAAACTGTGGATGTTGGTAATTAGAGATAAGCAAACACTGGAAATAAAAATCTCTTCAATTATCCCACACTGAGCATGAGGAAATGTGGGAATAAAAACATCCCAGCCTTTCCCTGGAGTTGCAGGCTCCATGTTCCCAGGGATTCTCTGAAGGTGCTGCTCTCCCTGGGCTGGTTCATTGGATCATCATTAATTTACACCTTTGTTCAGGGAATTACAAAAATCCCCTTTAAATTTTTTTTTTTCCATCCTTACAAGGATGAATGATTACCAAACAAATCTCCTCTGGAAAATTAGGGAAGTGTTGCCTTCTTCCCTGCAAAAGGAATTTGTTAATCCAGACATTTTTGGTGTCATACTACCCAGAATGGTTTGGAAGGGACTTCTAAGGATCATTCAGTCCAACTCGCCCTTTAAAATCTCATTTTTCAATCCATGTATGGATTTGAAAGGAATTTTGGGATCTCTTGTCTGATATACCTGTAAGTGCTCAAAAAAACTGTGGATGTGGAACTTCCTGATATGGACCAGTGGTACTTGTTCAAAGGCTGGATTGATGATCTTGGAATCTTTTTCAATCTTAATGATTCCATGATTTTTACCTGGGAGGGAATCAATTCAGCATTTTTAAAAGCTGTTGTCTGGAAAACCTGAGGAAAAAGGGTTTTTCCTACAGATCCTACAGTAACAGGAAAACCTTTCCCACTTTTGGTTGTAACCAGTAGCTGGCTTTAGACAAGAAAAGTGTTTTTGCCCCTTAATTCCTGCCATTCCCAGGTATTTTTGGGATGGTCATTACAAATCATTACAGTGATGAGGTTGAATGGGATCCTGGGCTGTCCAGTCATCCCAGGTACCACTGGAGATGCTGGAAATGGGAAGAGATGGGAAAAGGGGAAATGGGAAATGAATTCACTCCTGTTAAGGACCTAAAGAAATCATGGAATTGTCAAGGTTTGAAAAAACCTTTAGGATCATCAACCAGCATCACCACTAAACAAAGTCCTCAAGTGCCACACCCAGACATTTTTTGGACACTTCCAGGGATGGGGATTCCATCACTGCTGTTCCATCTCCATGCTTTCCATGGAGAACTTTTTACTCATATCCAATCCAACCCTGCCTTGTTGGCACTTGATGCCATTTCCTTTTGTCCCAGCACTCAGGACAGTTCATCTTTAGTTGAGAACCTCTTTTTCCAAATATTTGCCAGGCTGGCATCCACAAAACTTGGAAATCTGGAGGAATTTCAGCATTTGAAGGTATGTTAGAGCAGGTCTGCAAGAAAATTAATCAATAGATATAAATTTATTGATTTATTGATTGTTCCCATTGGTAACAGTGTGTATCTGATTTATAGTTTAAATTTATTCGTGCCAGATTTCAGAATGTCTTTAAAATGTAAGAAGAATCGGTTTTTTATTGCATTTTTGTTAAAGTCGAGGTGTTTTGGGCCACAATCAAGTCAAGTAATATAAAATTAATCAATAGATATAAATTTATTGATTTATTGATTGTTCCCATTGGTAACAGTGTGTATCTGATTTATAGTTTAAATTTATTTGTGCCAGATTTCAGAATGTCTTTAAAATGTAAGAAGAACAGTTTTTTTATTGCATTTTTATTTGCATTTTTGTGGCCTGTGTGTTTTGGGCCACAATCAAGTCAAGGAATATGAATCAGAAAATCATGGAATAGTTTGGGTTGGATGAGACCTTAAAGATGTTCCAGTTCCAATCCCTTTCCTAAACTGCTTAAATTTTCCTCTGGAAGAAAAACATCTGGGACCATGAGCTGTGCTTTTACTGAAACCAAACCTACTCCCAGGACTGGAGTATTTATCTCTTAAAATGTCATGATCTGGGTTTAATAAGGCAAAAATAGAGAATTTTGATGAAGTCAGCATCTTAAACACTACAAATATTCCCAGACTGGAATGAGGAGCAGGATAATGTTTCGTGTAGATATCTAACCTGACATCCTCTATTTACACCAACTCTTAGCAACTCTGCCTGTGTGGAGCTCAAAAAATCTGATTAAAATGGAGCTGTATTCTGGAAAATCAGTCTCTCACCAGCCTGGGAGAGCTGGAGAGTTATCCTGTCTTCCTGCTTGGATGCTTTTCCATCAAAAGCGGGAATGTTGCTCCCTATTTCAGTTTTTCTGTGTTTTTCCAGCTCTGAATTTCTTGGCCAGGAGACGAAAGCCTGCTTTGCCTGCTGGGTGTCTGCTGCAGGAGGTCGGGATGATGGAGGCATGGGAAAAAGTTGAGAAATTTGTCATTGGAATTGGGATTGGCACAAAAGAAGGGATTAATCCCAGTTTACAGGAGAAACCAGTGCCACCCCCTGTCATGGCAGGGTCACCTCCCACTGTCCCAGGCTGCTCCAAGCCCTGTCCAACTTGGCCTTGGACACTTCCAGGGATCCAGGGGCAGCCACAGCTGCTCTGGGAATTCTATTCCAGCACCTCCCCACCCTCAGCCAGGAATTCCTTCTCAATGTCCCCCCTAAATTTCCCCCATGTCCTGTCACTCCAGTTCCTGAGGACTTGTCCCTCTCTGGTTCCCTGTAGCCACTTCAGATCCTGGAATTTGCTGGAAGCTCTCCACACAACCTTCTCCTCTCCAGGCTGAGGAGAGCATTCCCAGCTCTCCCAGCCTTTCTCCATAGGGAGGGTGCTACAGTCCCTGCAGGAACCTTGTGGACTCCTCTGGGTTTGCTCCAACAATTCCATGTCCTTCTTTTGTTGGGGACACCACACCTGTCCATGATATTCCATCTGGGATCTCATGACAGCAGAGGAGAGGGGCAGAATCAAGTTCATCCAGGTCAGCCCAGCTGATCCCGCTACTTCTCCTTGCCTGCCTCTTTAGCCATGAAGGATCGAGGAGGATGGAGGAGCAATTCCCACCAAACCCCAGCAGGAATTTCTGCCTGGACTGGGAGGTTTGTCCTCCCCACAAGGGCCCTGCTCATGCCATGGTCCTGGGGAAAGTCACCCTGGGAATATCGGGAGTCTGACTCCAGTTCCAAGAGCCTTGATGGTTCAATAAGAATTCCTGGTGCTGCTTCACCAGCTCTTCCATGGCTCTGACACGGTGCCTCAGGCAGGATGGATGACATGGGCTCCCCTTTCCAAGAGGGAATTGCACCGGGAATATGGATGAGTCAGCAGAGATCCTACTTCATCATCAGCCTGATGTCTAAAACTCCAACCTTGAACTCCCTCAGCCTGTCTTTTTCCACGAGCCAGGGTACAGGATGCTGCTGTTGCCTCCTGGAATGGCTGACACCTAATCCTTCACGGAAAATCAGATTTAATAAATTCACAGCCGTGCTGCTTCCGTGGGGAAGCTCCGGAGCCTTCACATAATCACACGGAACCTCCAGGGATGAGCAGCACCTTTTATGCACTCCTTTCCCTGAGATCTGTGAGTTCATCCCAAATAAATCCTGGGAGAAGGTTTCATTTTTCTTCCACGGGGTCGATACTCGGCTCGCGGGGAGCGGATCCATCTGTTTATTTTCCTCATCCCTTTTCAGGATGGATGGAGCACAAGGCTGGGAAAGGGATGCTGTTATTTCCTCTTATCTCAGGCTGTGATTTTTGGAGTAGGCTGACACAAGGTTTAATAAATATTCCCTTAAAAGGGAAATGAAATGTTCTCTGGAAAGCCTCAGCTTTTGAATGAAGAAAGAAAAAAGTAGGGAAAAATCCAAGATATTTCTGATTTCGAGGGTGGCTTTGTTAGAAGAAATGGGATGGCTGTTCCTGGATTAAAATACCAAGAATGGGCGTGGAGCTCAATACAAATTAATGACATAAAGAATGATTGATTTAATTCTTCACTAAATTATCATCAGCATTCCAGGGATAAAAGTTAGGGATAAGACTGGAGTTCACCCCTCTACCATGGCAAAAACCAATTTAATAAACACCAGGAGACTTATTAAGTTGTTCCAATAAATCCCAAAATCCTGTTCCTGAGGTAAAGCTGTTTTTTGCTGCCTTGACACATTCCAATTCCCTTTGTGTTATGGAATCCCAGAATATTTGGGATCTTAAATCCCATCCCGTCCCACCCCTGCCATGGCAAGGACACCTCCCACTATCCCAGGGTGCTCCAAGACTTGTCCAGCCCAAACCGTCCTGGGATTCTGGGATTCTGTGCTCTGAGAATCTGGAAAACAAAAGCACAGTCCCGGGAATTCATGTGGAAACACCTCCCTTGGCAGAAGGAATTGGGAATCCGGGCACAGCTCATTTTCCAGGAATCCCATTCCCGCAAGGACACCTCCCACTATCCCAGGGTGCTCCAAGACTTGTCCAGCCCAATCCATCTTGGGATTCTGGCTCTGAGAATCTGGAAAACACAAGCGTAGTCCTGGGAATTTGTGTGGAAACACCTCTCTTGCAGAAGGAATTGGGAATCTGGGCCCAGCTCATCTTCCAGAAATCCCATTCCTGGAATTTGGCTCCTGGGATGGAGGAGCCTGCACCTGAGGGTGTCTGTGTGCAGGCGAGTGTGTCCTGAGGGCGGCCCTGGCAGGGAACTGATGCCTCAGGTTTTAACTTTTCTATTTTCAGGTTCTGAGCTGCTTTAGTGTGTGGGTCGGGTCTGGGCTCCACATCAGGGCATGGTTCTGATGGTGTGTAGTTCTGAGCTCTGTGCACAGAGCAGGGACACAAAACAATTCCTGCTCCAGCTGGGCACCAAGGACAAATGATCCCAATCTCAGCCCAGGAGCACAAAGCCCGTGGGCTGCAGAGAGAAAAACAAGCAGGGTGGGACTGCAGGGGCTGCAGTGGGATTGGACACTGAACTGCAATGTGCACATGGAGCAGAGCTGAGCCCAGGGAGAGACCCCGGCAGCGCTCGTGCATTTTGGGACCATTTGGGTTCATCTTGGGGGCAGCCCTGGCTGGGCTCTGCTGCTGCCCGAGGTGGATCCATGGAGGAGATCCTTGGAATCAATCCCTGCTTTATTCTGGAACTCCATCCACCTCTGTTCTAGGGCAGCCTTCTCAAGCAATGACCACATTCCTTGCCTTTGGTGCTGGGTGGTCCCACAAACTCTGGCCAGTTCCGATCCCGAGTTTTGTCCATTATAATTCCCAGTTCCCTGTGCCTTGTGTTGCCAAGGTGATGGATTTGAAAAGGCCAAACCCGTGCTCGCTTTTCAAAGGCTGAGTTGTTCTTTTTGATCTGCAAGCCAGGGGCAGCCACAGATCCAGGCCTGGCTTTTGTGCTCTCTTGTTTTGTCTCTGTGTTAGAACTAGAATGATCTTGGCAGCTGAATTTCTTGGGATAAAAACTCAGCAGGGGATCTTGTCAGGGAGATGCTGAAGTCACTTTGGAACTGCTGAGGTAGTTGTGTAAAAAGACATTTAAACACCCAGCCTGTGAATTCCTTGATATTTCAAATTTGCGGACAGAATGATGGGATTGGGGTGACTCCTGAAGATTCTCCTGTGCTGGTATCCCTGGGCACCCTTTGGAAAGGCCGTGGGACACAAACAATAGTTCTGGATCCTGTAATTTATTGGGAGAATTCTGTTTGGGACCGGCAGGAGAACAAAAATGCAATTATTGCATCTCTAACCTGACTCAGGACTTGGCACAAGGAATGACTTGTGGATTCCTGGTTTTTCTCCCTGCTGGGATTGAAATTGGCTCACAGCTTCTTCCTTGGCCTTTTTGTTGACTCCTGAAGTTAAAGCTTTTAATCCTGAGCTCAGGAGCAAAACTCCTGACTCAGCTCTCACACCCCAGGGACCAGGCAAGAACTTGCACAGCACAGGGAGGGAATTCAAGCTTATCTTCCCCAAATTCTGCAGGAATACAATAACCCCGACCCCTGGAGCTGGGATTTTGCAGATATTTATGTCAAACACATTTCACCTCCACACAGCACAAGTGATGAATTAAGCAGACTAATTCTGTTTTCATGTTGCTCTTTGACACCCTGAGCCTGGGCATTCCTGATCGTTCCCATTCTGCCAGGCCCTCAGGTTTCTTTTTTAGGGAATGCTTGATTATTTTGGGGTCCTGGAAGAAAGATTTCTCTTTTTTTTTCTGCAGAAATTGGGTCCTTTGGGAATAATCCAAGTTGTTTATTTTCAGCAGACATCGCTTTTATTTACCTGCAGCCTTTTGCATTACCTGGTAGGAGCTGAAACAGGACGGAATTTTAGCAATTTAACAAAATCTGACACTTCCAGCTCCCAATTGCACCCCAATCTGTGGAAAACATTGGGAATTCATCTTTCCCTACACCACAATGGGGAAACATGGATTAAATATCTTTAGTCTGCACAGTTCTGGGCTGAGCTGATGCACCTGGACAGCTTCTGCAGGGAGCTGATGGATCACGGCCGGGACGTTTAATTAATTAATAAAATAATTAATTATTGTCTTCCAGCCTGGAGCAGGAGCTTGGAATTCGTTCTGGAAGTGCCAGCAATGTGATTAATGCCCATCTGTGTGGGGCAGATGTTGCTGAGATCCAACCTGTTGGAAAATGGATCTTTCCTGGAATATCCTGAGCAGGAAGGGACTCCCAGGGATCGTGGAGTCCAACTCCTGACCTCTTCACGCTGTGCTGGCACCAAATTGTTGGCACCTGATGCCATCCCTGTACATCTTCCTAGGAAGCTCCAGGAAAAAACCTCAAAGGCCCCCAAAACCCTGCCCAAACACCCCCAAATCCCCAAATCCTGGCAGGATTTTCCAATCACACAATGAAGTTGCTGGTGTGGAAAACCAGGGGAATTTTTGCCTCCTTCAGCAGTTCCTCCATGGAAACCTCATGGAAAAACCCTTGGTGTGTTTTCTGTGCACTGTTTCAGTTCAGTGACACATTTGTTCCAAACCCCCTGATTTTTCCTGCCTGGAAATTTGCCTGCTGGCATTTCCTTGTCCTGCTCCTACCAGTGGACATCTTTCAAACTGGGAATGGCCGAACCAGGATGGGAGGAGATAATATGGAAAAGCCAAATTTAATCTCCTCAAAGCTATGACACAGCAGCTGCTGAGAGAGCAAATCCTTCAAAAAGGGTTGAAAACCAAGTCTGAGATTTCTACCTGCAAATACAAAGTGTGAAATACCCTGGGCAAATCTGCAGCATTCCCAGCACATCTGGAATTACAAAGACTTTGGAACCACTTGGATTCTGCCCTCTGCCTCCAGCTCCAACCCTGGCATAGACAGATCCCTCTCCTTAAGAGCTTTGTGGGGTGTCCAGTGCCTAAAATCCCATTTTCCTTCTCCCAGTGATGCCTTGAGAAGGCTGCCCTAGAGCAGAGGCTGGATGGAGTTCCAGAATAAAGCAGGGATTGATTCCAAGGATCTCCTCCATGGATCCACCTTGGGCAGCACCAGAGCCCAGCCAGGGCTGCCCCCAAGATGAACCCAAATGGTCCCAAAATGCACGAGCGCTGCCGGGGTCTCTCCCTGGGCTCAGCTCTGCTCCATGTGCACATTGCAGTTCAGTGTCCAGTTCCAGCTGCAGCCCCTGCAGTCCCACCCTGCTTGTTTTTCTCTCTGCAGCCCACGGGCTTTGTGCTCCTGGGCTGAGATTGGGATCATTTGTCCTTGGTGCCCAGCTGGAGCAGGAATTGTTTTGTGTCCCTGCTCTGTGCACAGAGCTCAGAACTACACACCATCAGAACCATGCCCTGGTGTGGAGCCCAGCCCCACACACTAAAGCAGCTCAGAATCTGAAACATATAAAAGCTAAACCTGAGGCATCACAGTACTCCAAAGGTTAAACCCCAGGCCACAGGTCTGACTTTCCAACTGCATTTCCCGGGAACTCCTCACCTTTCCCAAACAATCAGGCTCCAAAGGGTTCAGCTGTCACGGGCTGTTGGAAAACACATCAATCCCGAGGAATGAGCCAGCAGGAGAGTCTGGAACAGGGCTGGAGAGCGGGAATGTCCTGGGATTGGAAGGACACGGAGGAAATGCTGAGTGCCCACCACAGCCAGCGAGGAAACCTTCGGTGTCACCTCCAGCTTCCCAAATTCCAAAGGCTATGGATGAACTGCCCTGGTTTACTGGACCAATAACGCAGCGATGATCTGTCACTCAGTGCCACCACAGCATTGGTTGAAGGTGCATTTATGGCTCTGGTACTTCCCAAATCCTCTTTCTTCCTCCTTCCTGTGGGCTGGCAGGATCTGGGATACTGCCTGGTCTATGCTGGACAACCTACCATTCCTTTTCTTGGGATGAAATGGAATTATTTTGGTCAGAATGCCAGATAAACATCTTCAAAATAAAAACCTGCTGGAGAAGAAGGTGGCTTCCACTTTAATGCCTGAAATGGAGAAATATTCCTTTATGGACAGGGTGAAAAAACCCTGGAATAGGCTTCCCAGCGAGGTTGATGTCTCAAATCTGTTGGAAAATGGCCTTAATAATGTGTTTTAACCCTTTATCAGCCCTGATGTACTCAAGGAGTTGGATTAAATGATCATTGTAGGACCTTTCCAATCAAAATATTCCCATTTTTTCTTCTTTTCCACACCCCACTGGAAGAAAAAGCCTTCACTAAGCAAACATGAAATGTCACAATTAACATTAAGGAACCACCAGTGACAGCAGGAATCCATCAAGGGTCCCTGGATGTGACCAGTTTTCCAATAGATAGGAAATCCATAGGAATGGGTGGATTGGAAAACAATATGGGTTTTCCTAGAAGAACAGCTGACATTTAAACGGGAATATAATGCCTGGTCCAGCTTTTTTTCATGCTATAGCCATGCCATGAAGGATTCTGGAAAATGAAATGCAGAGAGGTCTGGAAAACAAAATGCAGGAAGCTCCCAGAATTACAATGCCTTAAAGCCCAACCAGCCTCTGTCTGAAGATGAAACAATGGAAAAAGCAGGGAAGATCAAAAAGCTGCTGCAGAGCCTGGTACAAATTCCAGCTTTTTTGCAAATACAGTCCCACGAGAACAAGAAGTTAAAGAGGAATAATTGTAGGCAGAAAATCTGGAAAGGAGGGGTGGGGGAAATGATTTGTTTGGAGCTTCAGCCTCTGCACAAGTCCCAAAATACAAATCTGAGAGACACCAGGTAGAGCTGGGAGGGATTTTTCCAGCAACACTGCCTGGTTTCCATGGCATTCCTCCCAAAAATAATATTCTCTCTTCCCAGCCAGGCCACCTCAGAGTGGTGGAAATTTCCCCAAAATCTGGCTAATTCCAAGCTCAGGTCTGGAGGCTCGGTGTACAAACATTCCTTGTGGGTTGACCCCACGACTCTGAGATCAGCCCCAGCCTTGTCCCTGCCCTGCAAATATTCCCAGACAGTTGCAGGAGGTTCCCACAGGAAATCCAAACACTCATTTTCATATTTCTACTCCTTGAAATGAGCTTATAAAAGGAGGGAGAACAATTCTTTACATGGGAACAAAGTGCTAGGAGAGGAAAGGTTGGAAATGGAAAGAGGAGATGCTTAAATTGGATATTGGGAAGGAATTCCTGGCTGGGATGGAATTCCCAGTGCAGCTGTGGCTGCCCCTGGATCCCTGGAAGTGTCCAAACGTTCCTGGTCAGGCCATTTTGACTAAAACAAGTGTTTTGTCTCCTCTATTTGCCAGAGATGGGGTAAAGTAGGAAAAGACTTTGAAGATCTTTCAGTCCAATCATCCCAGCACTGCCAAGGTCACCTCTGACCCACGGGCCCAAGTGCCATATCCACACAATTTTTAAATTTAAATTTTTAAAACTCCAGGATTTAAAACTTGTAGGTTTTCTGGGCACCCTTTTCCATGAAGAAATTTTCCCAATATCCACCCCGAGCTGCCCTGGCCCAGCCTGAGGCCGTTCCCTCTGCTCCTGTCCCTGTTCATGGGAGCAAGTCCTGGATCCCACCTTCCTACAAACACTGCTCATGGATTAAACTCCTTTTAATTCCCTGCTCACCTCTTGTTTTCCGTAGTTCCCTCATTGTCCCAGGGCAATTCACAGCTTAAAACATAAAACATTTCCTGCTTTTTGTTCCTTTTCACTTTTTAATTCTTTTCTCCTGTGAGGAGATTTAAAGTGAGGAGCTTTTTTTCCCCACATGCATTTAGAACAACTCAAAATATTCAATTTTTAATATTTTTTTTCCACCTGTCCTCAAATCCATGGAGGTCAGGCGATCTTTGCTGCCAAGAACTTGCTGACTCCACAGCTCCGTTTGTCTCAGTAAGCAAATTCAGCTGCTTTTTCTTTTCTTGCCTCTTGTTGAGCGGAACTTGGAGATTTTCAGGGTAGCACCACCACAAAAGCAAAGGAAAAAAAAAGATTCCTTTGAAAAGAAGTGGCTTGATCAGCTCATTCTGGCTTTCCTCGGATGATGAAAGAGGAATTGTTGTTTTGGAGACACAAAGCTCATCGTTTTTACAAAGGGAGTGGCCTCAGGGAGGCTTGTCTTGGCTGAGGGTGAAAAGGTGCTGGAAAATGTGGGGTTGGGTTAAAATATGAGTTAATGACCCTTCCGAGGGCCTTGTTCCTATTAAAGAATTCCAGGATAATTTGGGTTAGAAGGGACCCTAAACTCATGCCATTCCACCCCGGCCATGGCAGGGACACTGCTGTATTTGTGGGGCTCCCAGATGAAGGAAGGATTGATGAATGTGACTCCATGTTCTCAGAAGGCTAAGTTATTATTTTATTATCTATATTTTGTTAAAGAATACTAAACAAAACTACACTAAAGAATACAGAAAGGATACAAACAGAAGGCTCAACAGATAATAATGAAAACTTGTGACTCTCTCCAGAGCCCTGACACAGCTTGGCACTGATTGGCCAAAGAATGAAAACAACTCAGCAGAATCCACTGAAACAATCACCTGTGGGTAAACAATCTCCAAACTCATTCCAGACAAGCAAAACACAGGAGAAGCAAATGAGATCAGAATTGTTTTCCTTTTCTCTGAGGCTTCTCAGCTTCCCAGGAAAAAAATCCTGGGCGAAGGGATTTTTCAGAGAATGTGAATGTGACAGGACACCTCCCACTGTCCCAGGGTGTCCCAGTGTCCAGCCTGGCCTTGGGCACTGCCAGGGATCCAGGGGCAGCCACAGCTGCCCCGGCAATTCCAGCCCAGCCAGCAATTCCCAGTTCCCAATCTCCCACCCATCCCTGCCCTCTGGCAGTGGGAGCCATTCCCTGGGTCCTTTCCCTCCATGCCTTGTCCCCAGTCCCTCTGCAGCTCTCCTGGAGCCCCTTTAGGAAACCTCAGCTCTCCCCGGAGCTTTCCCTTCTCCAGGTGAGCATTACCAGCTCTCCCAGCCTGGCTCCAAATTCCAGTTTTTTTCCTGAGCCAGTCCTGGATTTCATCCTTTCTCACAGCTTCTATCCCTCCCTGCTGAGTGGCTGTAATTTTGGGAATGCCATTCTTGTTTTGTGCATGGATTGTAAAGAAAAGCTCCCTGAAAGGTACAGGAAAAACATATAAATTTCCAGAGCCATAATTTAGGGAATTATCCAGCATCCTTGGGCAGTGGGAGGAATGCAGATTGTGTTTGTTGTGGTTCCTCTGCATCACAACAAACCTGGGTGTGATTACCTGCAAATAATTCTCACTTGCAGAGGGGAGAAAATGCTGCTTTAATTTAAAACAGGATAAAAAAATCCAAAATCCAAACCTTTCTGTGACTTCAGAAGAAATTTTCCCTTTTATATGTTGGGTTTTTTTTTTCTTTTTTTTTTTTTTTTTTCCTCCCCTTAACCACTCACAGTTCACAGGCTTCCTCCATCCTCTCCTTCTCTCCTTCCTGGTCCATTTTGGGAAGGAAGAGAGGAGAAATTACTCTCACTGGGATTAATTTTGTTCCATTCTTTGGGAATCACTGAGAAACCCTGGAATTTCAGACATGGATTGTTTCCTACAGGAATTCTTTACTGGAGAAGTGCAGAGACAATTTCCACTTTCCAGTGTGCTCTAAGCTCTCTCCAACATGGAATTGAATTATCCAGGGATGGGACATCCATGGTTCATCCTGGAAATCTGGGCTCTCAGAGATGTATTATTAATTCCTGGAGATTCCCTAAAATACTCTGAAAGAATCCCTTGAATAGGAATTAAAATCCTAAATTTATTCATCAATGAGGTGCAAAATGGAATGAAGATTAGGAAATGCACCTTTAACATAAATTCCTTTGGTTTTGGGGAGCAGGAAAACCCCAAAGCCACTAATAATATTTCAAATTAAATTATCACATAAGGGAATATTTCTATAATTCCATATGTGAATCCAAACATTGTCCTGGTAAGAGGATGTCAGAAACGGCTTTGGATTACTGGATTTTTCTTCCTTTTTTTTTTTTTTTTCTGGGTGGGAAAAATAATATTAGGAATGATCAACTTGTCATGTTGGAGATTCAATTGTCCCCCCTTTCCATGAGGAACAGAACTGTAGGAAATGCCTCCATAGTGGTGCATTTGGAAGGAGCAGAGTTTTGGAAATTTAGGGAAAATAAAGCTGGGAAAAAGGGAGAAGAGTCTCAATTCCTCTGTTCCTTCAGCTCCTTCCTCCCCTCTACCTTTCCCTGAAGGCTGCATTCCCTAGCTCCTGTTTTGAGCTTCATTCCCAGATTTTTGTGCTGGATCAGCACTGAGCTGATCAATCCCACATCCAGCCAGTGATTCCCTGCAATTTCCCTGCTAAAGGGCATGATGGCTTGGGAAAAAAACCCAAAAATACCCAAGGCAGACTTTTCAAAGCAAGATCCTGCTGGATGTTGCTCAAAGGAAAAATCCCAAGGATTCGCTTTCATAAAATTCCAACAAGTTTTGATTTGCTGATGGAATTGGCTGTTCCACATGCCTTTGTTTCAATCCCTTTCTTTCAGTTCTTCCAGAATATTGGGAATCTATTTAGGGTTCTGCTGGTGTAATGTAAAGGGTGTGAAGAAGGGTGTTGGTTTTTCCAGCTCCTGATCCAGAGCTGAGGAGGATTCGCTTCAGAGGGAATCTCAAAGTAAGGGAGCAGAGGGAAGAAAGGGATTTTCTGCCTTTCTGTGGATTCCTAGGATTATCACCCAAAATGGAATCCCAGGATGGGTGAGGCTGGAAAGAACCCCAGGGGGCACCTGGCCCCATTCCCTGCTCCAGCAGGGCCATGCCAGAGCAAAAATGTAAACTTGGGGAATATCCTCATCCCTGGAAGTGTCCCCATCCCTGGAGGGATTTGAAGGCCATGTGGATGTGGTGGGAATATCCTCATCCCTGGAAGTGTCCCCATCCCTGGAGGGTTTTCAAGGCCTCAGGGGATGTGGCACTTGGGGACAGGGATCAGTGGTGGCCTTGGCAGTGCTGGGAATGGTTGGACTTGACCTTAAGAGGGCTTTTCCCACCTTAATAATTCTATGGTTGGATTTTGTGATTCTATGGATTTGGGGACAATGCTCCATGGGGAATAAAGGATGGTGGATTTAGAGTTGGGCAAGACTGGAGGGGTTGCCTGGGGAAATCTCCCTGTGGTCCTGTCATGGGTGGAGTGGGACCTCCAAAGGTTTTTAGGGAAGATCCCATTGAGTCAGGAGGTGCAGAGAGGATCCTTTTTCTTCCTAAACTCCTTGGGGTCACCTGTGGTTGACTGGATCCAATCCCAGTCGATGGTTTAAGTTTTGCCACTTCATGGGTTTTAATGATGGATAATCAGATCCAATTATATAAACATGAATTATTTATCACGACAAATGATTAGACGAAAGATCTTAATTAGAATTATTGAGTGCGCAGTCTAATGCAGTGCAACAAAATAAAACAATTCTATTAAAGCAATTTTATTGAAGGCAGCAAAAAGAAACAATTATTTAGTCGAGATTGATAAAACTCACCCACACCAACACTCCTGGGCAGGGCTCTTCCTCTTAACCTTGAAGAGAATCCTTAGAGACTGTCCCCTTCCCAAAGGAGGAATCCCCCCACATTCCAAGAAGGAATACGACAGGAAAACCTGCACTAATCAGAGGTTTTAACTTTGGGCTTGCTGAGCCAGACTGGTTTTACCCTAATTCCACTCCAAACCCAGCTCATGATGCACCTCTCATCCCCCCATGGATATTCCAAAAAGGGCATTGTCCAAGCTCCTGGACCACATTCCAGGGAAAGCGTCCTGCTCCAGGCTCTGGATGCCCAATTAACGAGTGGATGAGTTTTGAGGACACACCGAGCCAGCAGCAGCAGCTCTCAAACTGAGATTTGCTCATTCCCATGGAAAATCCCATCAGTTTGGCCAACCTCCCCCTTGCCTTTCAGTGTGAAGATTTATCCCAGCCTAAAGTGGCCACTTTCATTGGACTTAAAGCTCTTCCCAACCAGCAGGAGATAAATAAAACATTTGGGATGAGCTAATAGGGGATTATCCCTGGGGAGTCTCGCACTGGCTTAGGGAAACTGGTTTAAAAATTACCCCTTAAATTAAAGCAGCAGCACTTCATAAATTGAGGAGCTCAGGATGGCAGGATGGGGAGGGATCAGGCACTGGGTGATGGATGAACAGAATATTTTAGGGAGAGGTGAAATCTTTGGGAAAGACGTCTCTCTCTTGTCTGAGGACATTCAGGGAATGTCAGTGGTTTTGTAGGGATGTTTTGAGGTTAATTTCCATCTCTCCCACCTTGGAAGATCCAAGATGCCAAATAAATGATGCACTTTTAACTGACACCATTTTCAGGCGCATTTTTGAGTGCTTGAAATAATTTTGAAGGAGGAATTTGAGCAAATAAACCCCATTGTGCTCATCCTCAAGCAATGTTTCCATTTAATGGCTTTGTCAAATAAATTCTGGGAAAAGTTTCCAATTAATAAGTGATGTCCATGCTCCCATATTACTCTGCCATGGAGAATTTAGGAATATTTGGGCAATTTACTCCTATGCTTCCCAGTCCCCATTAGCATATTAAGCTGCAATTATCATCTGCTCATATTTCAAACCTTCTGAAGTTTTTATCATGGAGCAGTGGAATTCTTTTCCATGATGCCTGCAAAAAGAAAAAAGAAAGGGAAGATCATACTGGGTTTGAAGAGAGCTGAATCTGCAATTAAGGAATGAATATTTGAGAGTCTTGCATTAGGAAATGGCAGCTTTAAACCAGAGGGATACAATTCCTTAAAAAAAATGGAAAATTATTCTTGTGTAGAATGGGCTGATATGAGTGATGGGTCTTTGTTAATTAAAATAAAAGATTTCTTGGCATTAATAGGAGGAAATAATTAGTCTCAAGACAGTGTTGTGGGGAGAAAGAAGATTTTTCCTCCAAAATTCCCAGTGATTTGCTAAGGAAGGTTGGAAACGTGGTCTGAACATATAATCATGGAATAAAATCATCATGGAATGGCTTGGATTGAAAAGGACCTTGAAGATCACCCCATTCTACCCCATCCCATGGGCAGGGACACCTCCCACTATCCCAGGTTGCTCCAATCCATGTCCAAGCTTGGATTAAACTGGAATATCTAAATGAATTCTTTCCCCAGCCTTTCCTGTCTCCAGCTCTTTTGGATTCAAAGACTTTTCCGGCTTTGGAATTTGCAGCAATCCTTGATGGATTTCTCCTTGGGAACTCTGCAAACCAAAGAAGCCTTTGGAGGAGGGGATTTTCCTCTTTTTATTCAGGACAAGAGGAAACAGCCTCAGGTGTTGTGCCAGGGGAAGTTTAGACTGGATATTAGGAAAAATTCCTCTATGGAAAAGGTTGTCCAACCCTGGAAAAGGCTGCCAGGGCCAGAGGCAGTCCCCATCCCTGGAAAGGTGGATGTGGCACTTGAGGACACGGTTTAGTGGTGGTGCTGAATTAATGGTAGGACTCGGTGTTGAAGGTCTTTTCCAGCCTCAGCCATCCCCTGATTCCATTATAAATTTTTGGAAAAATTGAGGGAAATAAATGTGACTCTCCACTACTTCCAGTTCCTGTTTTTCCAGTGCTATTCCTGCTGCACCAGTGGGACAAGAACTGTTCTTTTCCCCGAAACACAGGTGATTTCACCTGCAGAGGCCACACAGCACTGAGGAGCTTTCCCAGACCTTTTTCCAGAGAGGAAAGGGAATGGGAACATAGAGAGGGCACAATGGGATTCTGGCTCCAGCCTGCTGCCACTTCTCCTCAGGAATTTCCCAGCCAGGGACAGAAAAAAGGGATGAGAAGAAAAAGGCTGAAGGATTCCAGAGGAGATGCAATGTTCTATCCAAAGGGATTTGGGTTTGAATCAATTTCCTGGAAATCCTCCCCAGAAATGCCAAGGAAAGTGTTAATAAATAATAATCATCACTGGAAAGGGAAAAAGTCATGCAGCAAAGTGGAAAGTGGATTTTGCTTCTTTTCCAGGGCATGTTGACAAAAGATTGGTGGGACGGCAAAGGCATAGAAGCACTCTGGGACAGCTGGTGGGAAGTGAGGCTTAACATTCAGCAAAACTGGAAAAATCTGTGGGATTTTAGGGTTTTCCTGGTTCAGTATCAGGACAAAACTTACTGGAGATGGTTAAAACATAAAAGGAAGCGAGTTAGGGTAGGAAAGGGCTGGGAGAGAAGCCTTGAGGGCCAAACTCTCCAAATATTTGAAATCAAAGCTGCAGCTTTTTCACTGGGCACCCTGGGGGTGGCTCTTAAAAGGATCTTGCCCAAGTAAAAAGGGGTGGGAAGAGCAGGAAAATGGGAAGGGTTGAGGAAAGAAAAGCTCTGGTGGGAAGAGCACGAGGAAATTCCATGGGAATAAAAGGCAAGAAGTGCTGAGAGGGGAAAACAAAATGTCTTTTCTGCAGTTCATCCTCAGCCTATGGAACCAAAATACAATTAAAGCCAGGATCAGCATTACCCAGTGCTGGCTAATTAAAATAATTCCAATTCTCCTAATTAAAGGTGAAAGGGAATCCCCTTTCATGGCACTGAAACCAATCTCCACCTTTTGGGATTAGCTGGAAACTCATTGTCAGGAGCAGATTATTTCACCTCCTCCCTTTTCCAGGGAGTTCCTCTCTCCTAAAACTTCTCCAAGGAACTGGGCTCTCTTCCAGACTTGGAATTTCCCTGCTCCTGCCTGCAAATTATCCTTGGGATAATTGAGGTGTATCCCCAGTGGATGGGAATTATCCCTGGGCTGTGGGAATCCCTGCTGCAGATCCAGGATTTGTGTTGTCGTGTTTTGGTGTTGAAGTCGTGTCACGAATTTGCTCCTTGGGATATTTCCCAGGATTAATCAGTTCACGGGAAAAGGTGAATTTAATGTTAATTTAATTTAATTGTGCAGCTCAAGGAGCAAAGCATGCAGAGAAGTGTAATCATAATTTGATATCGACTTCTTGCTTATTAATTTATTAATATTTGGGTTAACTTTATTGATAGATTTTATCCCCGATATCCTCAACCCCCCACAATTTCTGATCATTTGTTACTATCCAGCAACTCTTTTAAAAAGAGGAATATTTCTCTATGGAATTAATTTTAGAGCCATTTTTCTTCATCCTATTGTGGTGCTAATAAGGAGACAAATTATTCCTGCACAGTGCAAAGACAAAGAGACAAAGAAATTAAATATTGTAAAAATTCCTTTGAAAAGAAATTTGAATTTTTTAGCTCACTTTGATAAAAAGTGGCTTTTGTTATTTGTCTAAAGTGTTTGCACCTAGACACAGATTTTGATTCCAAGAAAATTTGGAATTGGTGGTAGGACTAGGTTGGACTTGGTCTTTAAGGTCGTTTTCAACCTTAATTATTCTATGATTCTCTGAATTACACCACAAATAAGGAATTTAATTCATTTACTAAAATTATATCCTGGTGTTCTACCAATTTACATCCCTGCTCAGGATGGGGTCATATGGATATTTAATCATGGCAAATTTCCTGGAAAAATGCTGAATCCAAAGCTTTACCTTCAGGAGAAGATTTTTTCAGTGCAGGTCAGGAAGAAAAGAAAGATTTTCACCTCCATTTGAACTCTAGGTTTGGTTTTCTTCCCAATTATTTTAAGTTTTCAGGACGTGTGGATCAATAAAGCTGATTTGCAGGTAGTCCTTTATCCACAGCTTCCAAAGAATTTTCTCCTAGCGGGAAAATCTGAGGTGATGAAAGACAACAGGGAGATGTTGAATAAGCTACAGAGGGGAAGATCTTTAATTAATTTACAAGATGTGTCTTCCTATACATGAATGTCCTTTCTTTTTATTATTTTCTTTTTAATTCCCATTTTTGTGGCTTTTGAGAGGAAATGGTGACCACGAATTGCAAACGGTTTACAGGAAAAGGGGATGAAAATGGCACAGAAAGTTTGGATTATGCCATTAAGTGCCACCATGAAAGAGCGGGACATGCGAAGATAACTCATTTTTAATTAAATTAAGAAGAAATTAATATTTCCCAAGGTCATCTCCTGCTGCCTGGAGCACATTTGGAGCATTGGGAGTAAAGCAGGAGGAAGAGCAGAGGAGGGAAAATCAAGAGGACAAAATGGCCTCTTTTTCCAGGTCTTTCCAGCCCCTTCCAGGTCCTTCCAAGCCAATCTCTCCATAATTCCCACACCAAGGGAAGACAAGGTCTAGGAAAGACAGGAATTATAAAGAAATCATGTCAATAAAGACCTTAAATTTCTCAGTTTCTATTCCTGATGTACAGCTGGATTCATGTGATGTTTTTTCCTGGTTCCTTTCCGTTTGTATCTCCATAACGGATTCAGACATCGCTTGTGACGGGAATTGGAAAAGGACACTCAGGGCCATGGAATTTTGTCTTCAGTACTTTCAGGTGAGCTGGGAAAGATCCTCAGAACCTCCTTTCCAAGCGTCACGTGCTGCAAACCCCGTTGCTCCAGAAGGAACAGGGCATTCCAAAGTCCTTTCCCAATTTCCTGCCTCCCAGATTCTGCAAAATAAGGAAGAAAAGCCATGGGAACACTGAAACAGGTTTTTCTTGGAGGAAATATCCCTCCCTATCATCTGTTCCTGTATCCCACATAAGCCAAGGTGACCAATCCCGTTTGGCATTCCAGAGGTAAAATTTGGGCCAAATGAATCGGAGTCATTACAAGGTCCTTGTAGGAGAAACATTTGGAATTGTATTTAAAGATTCACCCCCTTTTCCCATTTTTTTTTCTTGCAATTTGTCCAATCCTTGCTTTTAGGCAGAATCTGCACATTTTATATTATTAATTTTACTTACATTAATGAATACCCATCACAAATATTAAAAATAAAACATTAATTCCTAATTAATTATTTTAGCAGCAGAAAATCTGTTCAGCATAATTTGGCAGGATTTCTGACAGAATTTCTCCTGTAATTGTGTGAGTTCTGTTTGATATTCCCTGATGGAATTGTAATTGCTGAATAACTTAAAAAAAAAAAAAGAAATTCCAGCTTTTTCCATGGTCTAGTCCATCAAATTGTGTCGGGAAGGAAAATGCCAGGAGCAGTGGCCAAAAATTTCCATCTGGACATCAATGATGTCTTGCTCATATCTTGAGTGATTGGCCAGGGTTTTCCAGATCAAAATATGGATGTCAGGAAAAAAATTCCAAAGATTTGATCTGAAAGAAATGGAATCCGACAACTCAGAACAAAATATGGAAGGCTCTTAATATTATTTTAGGGATTAAGGTGTTTGTGGAGAAAATGGGTTTGAGGAAGCTCGAGAGCTCCTGGTCCTTGAGGATGCAGCAGCTATGGATTCATATTGGGAGCTGGATTTCAGGTACATCCATAAAAATAGATTAACAAATATATTCTGTGACCTGGAGCCTGCTGGGTGCTGCAATTGGAATGGTTTGTGTCCTGAAACATTCCAGGATGCACCAAAATTCGATGGATACCCTCAATGCCTCAGTGCTTTTCAAGGGGAATGTGCATTCTGTTGTCTCTGGGATCCATTTTCGATGGATACCCTCAATGCCTCAGTGCTTTTCCAAGGGGAATGTGCATTCCATTGTCTCTGGGATCCATCGGAGCAGCAGATGGAGAGCAGAGCCCTGGAGGAAGGAGCTCGTCCAGGAAATTTCTGTTTCCCTCATTGTCATCCCAAAGAATCTCAGATTGTGGATGCTTACCCATTCTGAACTATCCCACCTTGAATGGTCCTTGTGGGTCCTTTCCATCTCCAGGATATTCTGTGGAGGTTCTACCAATGAGGAGTTAGTTAATTCAGGGAGCAACAACTTCCAGATGAAGTTCATGGAAAATTTACTGGATTTTTTGGTTTTGTTTTGTTTTGTTTTTTGATACACTGTTGGTATCTCACCAAAGGATTACAGAATCCTGAAATAGTTTGGGAGGGAATGGACCTTAAACCCCATCCCATTCCACCCCTGCCACAGGCAGGGACAAATTCCATTGCCCATGTTTGCTCCAATCCCTGTCCAGCCTGGCCTTGGGCACTGCCAGGGATCCAGGGGCAGCCACAGCTGCTCTGGCAATTCCAGCCCTCCCAGCCAGCAATTCCCAGTTCCCAATCTCCCACCCATCCCTGCCCTCTGGCAGTGGGAGCCATTCCCTGGCTCCTGTCCCTCCATGCCTTGTCCCCAGTCCCTCTGCAGCTCTCCTGGAGCCCCTTCAGGCCCTGCCAGGGGCTCTGAGCTCTCCCTGGAGTCTTCTCCTCTCCAGGTGAACATTCCAAGTTTTTTTTCCCTCTTTCCTGTCTGTCCCTTTACATCCAAGGGTATTTTTGTAATATTATTGAAATTGTAATAATTGAAATTTTGTAATATTATTGAAAGACTCCTGGAAGGAGTGGATTTTTCAGGTGGATCAAATATCCAGAGCCATCAACTCCTCTTTTTTTTTTTTTTTGCCAGAACAAAAGGAGCCTTTTGGAGTTGGCTCTTGATTCAGATACAATCAGTTTTCAACAATATCCCTGTCGGAATATTTTTATTTTCCTGGATAATTCCCGGTCAGGAGGATCAGAGAGCAGCCTCAGGAGAAAGCAGAGTTTTGCTGACATCCTTCCTGTTTAATGTTGGTTTTATCTGAAATGGATCCTGCCTGGAATGGGGACTTTGGGAAAACACACTCTGGGATTTGTCAGATTCGAGAATTCTTCTGTAGGAACTCTCAGAAAATTTCCTGGGAATCACCAAAATCATTATTTGTTCATAGTTTTAATTCTATTTTCTGTGAGAAATCAGGGAAAAGTCAATTTTGGGACACAACAAGGGAAAATTTTACTTTGTGGTGGCAATGACAGAAGTCCTGAGGCCAAGGAGCTTTGCCCTATCCACAATAAGCAGCATCCCAACCCTCTGGAAGATTGATGGATGTGTCACGGGATCAGGTGGAGCTCAGAAGGAAAGAGAGCTGCCAAAGTTTTGTTTTGGGGGAAAAAAAGACCCAATTAAGGATTTTCTCTGCATTTTAGTTTTTCTTTTTTGGGGGTGATAACACAAAATCCAGCTGTAAAAATCCAAAGTAAAGGGACTTTGGTGTTGGAATTACAACTGATCCCATCTCATGGTGTTTTCCTCTCCATGCCCACAGCTCAAAGAATAAGAGGATTTTAATCAATAAAAGTTGGGATGAGTATCAATATTTGGGATTCTCAGTTCCAGGGCTTGGAGAGTTCAGCTTTGCTGGGGGATGGGGCCGAGTGTTTCCAGCCTTGTGCAGAGGTTGATTCCTGACATCCAATTAGGGAAGATTGGCAGTTGGAATTAGACTGAAAAAGAGAACTTTTTTCTCCACAAATTTAGCAAACACTGGAATTGAAAGTTGTGACTCAGCCCCCAGCTCCCTTAATTTGGATAACAAACTCCAGAGTGGTTTTTAAAGAATACTTGAGTTCTTTGCTTCCATATTTTCCAGTTCTCCACTTAAATAAAACTTGGATGTTTGAAGAAGAATTGAACCCAGATAAATAGTAATTTGGTTTTCGATGAGGGCTGTGCTCTAGAATTACCTTTCCAGATAATTCCAATGGAATTCATGGGAATGGTTTATTCCTTTTCAGCTCTCCCCCCCTTCAGAACACACCTGCTGCAAAAAATCCCTTTGAAGTTCAGGAAAAGGAGGTCCTCTCTATTTCCACGTTGTCTGGATTTTCATCCAGGCTTTACTTGTAATTTTTTAACAGGAATAAAAAATATTCCAAGTCTTTCAAGCCCTATTTCAAGGCTTTCTGCTTCCCAGGTTTCTTATTTTCCAAGCCACAAAAGAACGAGGAAGACTCAGGCTGGTTTTCAAAGCTTTTTGCTGAAACCATTTGCATTGGCATCAAATTTAATTCATTGCGCTGAGCTCAAAACCTCCTCAAATCAACTCCTCTCCTGTCTGCAGTGTCCTAATTAATAAAGCTGCTGCCTATTAAAAGAAATCCATTTATTTGAAGGAAGAGAATTACAGTCTTGGCATATTTTTCCCTCAAAATCAATTTGCATTCACTGCTCCTCGGGATAAAGCAACTGTACTTTTAAAGCTCTGGCAGGAGACAACTTCCAATGGAAAATTCTTTCGGAAACATTTTACTCTGACAGCTTTATTAGGCCATGAATAGAGACTTGAGGCTGGGTTTAAAGTATTGATGGGTTTTAAGCTGCTGCGTGAGCAGAGGCTGCTGAAAGCAATTCCACGAGTCTGTCCCAATATCCCGGAGTTTACAGATTTACTGGAAGTAACTTTTGCTCCATTCTTTAAGTAACTTTCCATTTTAGATCTTTTCCACCTGTAGGAAACTTCTGTTACTTCAGAGGGACAAAGAATTCAGGAATTGAAAGTTAGGAAGTGAGACATGGTGGGGAGAAACTCCAAACCCAACGTTCAAATATTCCTCGTTCATCCCCATTTTCCATACAGGGTCTGTGATGATCCATGATTTATTCATGTGCCAAAAAGTGATATGCTCCTGGTGGTAGTGGCTGGAATACCAAGGAATCATGGAATGGTGTGGGTTGGAAGGGATCTTAAATCCCATCCCATTCCACCCCTGCCATGGTGGGGACACCTTCCACAATTCCAGGTGGCTCCAAGCCCTGTCCAGCCTGGCCTTGGGCACTTCCAGGGATCCAGGGGCAGCCACAGCTGCTCTGGAAAACCTGTGCCACACTCCCAGCCAGGAATTTCACCCAAATATCTGAGCTACATCTCCCCTCCTTCAGTTCAGAGTGATTCCCCTTGTCCTCTCCCCCCATATCCCTGTGAAAATTTCTTCTCCAAATCACATCCAGCAGATGGAAGTGGGTGGAGAGCCCATTGTCCCTCCTTGCAGGGATTTCTGCAAAGAACAAGTGACAGGATGGAGACTGTGGCATCAGAGGACCTGAAAATCTCCACAAAACCTCTGGAGTATTCAAACAACTCCATGCCGGCTCATTCCCACAAACACACAAAGCCATGGGGCCAATTCCCTCAGGATTATTTACCTGGAGTAAACCAGCTGTGGCAGAACAGCTGTACTTTCACTGCCTGGAAAAATCATACAAGAACTGTAAAAGCAACCCCAGAAATATCCAACATATTCCAATTCTTCATCCATTTAGTGGGAACAGCTTTATGTGGAGTTTGCATTCATAATCCAGTGAAGGTTAAATACATTTTTAAAATAAATGATGGTTTCTAGAACCAAAATGCACCTGAAAGTTCACAAATCTCATTAAAAAAAGGCTTCTGTGACAGGGAGAAAGTGCCAAGCTCTAAATCTGGCCTGAAATTCTTGGGATTTTTAAAATCTTTTCTGCAAACACCCAGCTCAGTTAAACAAGGGAATCCTTGTTTTCCAAACATTTGTGAGTTTGGAAGGGAGAGATATCCACAATGATGATCCAGTCTTGACGTCTCACGGAAGACACTGCAGAATTCCATCTCCTGCTTCCTTCCCTGGTGTCCTTCCAGGGAAAGAGGAAAATCCCTAAATCATCCAAGGCAGGAAAAATTTTTCAAACATCATTTGGTGCAGAGATCTCCAGATCCATCAAGGAACAGGGAGCATCCTTTGGATTGATGCTACTTAATCCCTTGGGGTGCAGGAATGCTATTTACAGATAGTTTTCCTAGGAGCCTAGTGGTGCAAATCCTAAATTATAATATTGGCAAATCCATGTGGGTTAAGGCTGGGGGGATCATTTCTTATCCATGGCCCAGCTCTGCCACAGGCCATCGGAATTCCCAAAATTTTCTCCTGCTGATGCTCGATTCCCAGCTGGGATGGAAACACCTTCCCTCCTCCCAGCTCCTGGGATGAATCCTTGCTCCAACTGGGAGACTTCCCACTGTCCCCCTCTCATCCCTGTTCCCAACCTTTCATTCCAGTTCCTCCTTCATCAGATGGATTAAAAGAATATTTAACAATTCAGGATCTCACTGCCTCTCAGTCTGGCTGCAGGGAATTTGAATTCTGACCGCTGGAAAGTTTTTCCAGACCTTTTGTTCCCTTTTTTATGGTTTCCCAGCTGTCTTTTGGAAATAGAAGTGCCAGGACTGTGCTCAGGATCTCTGTGGAGGCAGGAACAAAATTCCTAGTCCAAGGAATTGCTGGATGTGGCACTCAGTGCCAAGGTGAGGATTGGGCACAGCTTGGACTTGATGATCCTGGAGCTCTTTTCCAGCCTCCATGATTTTTTTTTTTTAGATGATTTCTCTCCCTTTCCACCCCAGAATAATTTCTTTGAACCTTTCCCATTTTTCCTGGCTGCAGGGAGCCAAAGCTGCTCCCATATTTTAGAAATAATCCCCTTCTCCTGTTCCCTGCTGTCCTCCGCAATTAATGCAGCTCAACATCAACCCTTGATGAGCAGCCACGACATTTTTAATGCCTGTAACAAAAACTCCATCACTTCCACCCAAAGCTCCTCATTCACCACATTTGTAAGCTCAGAAAAGAATGAAATCAGATTTGTCTGACACGACTTATTTTTCATGGAATGCTGTTGACTGGAATTAATGATATCCTTATCTTTTAATCCTTATTGATTTCCATATCAGCTTCCTCATTATTTCGCCTGGGACTGAGGGCAGATTAAGGAGCCTGGGAGTTACTTGGATCATCACAGCAGCTCTTTTTTTTATTTATGAAAGTAAAAAATTCTGACTTTTCCAGTCTTCTGGAACATCTTTTTTTTTTTGTCACACTTACTAAGACTTTAGAGCAGTGGGGAGAGACTTTCTAGAGTAACTTTTTTTTCAGGATTCTTGACTGAAATTTATCTGGATTTGCCTAAATTTCCCATTATATTGCCTTTTAAAAAATGAGCTTTTTTGATCTGAAAAATATTTCATCAATGATTTGGGATATGAGAAACCTGGGATAATGGGAATTGTCCCTGTCCATGGGTTGGAATGAACGAGTTTTGGATCCCTTCCAGTCCAAACCATTCCCTGATTCTGTAAATATTTAATATTTGTGCTTTTCCAAAGCTGTCTTGGGGTGCTCCCACCCCACATACAAAGTTTCTGCAACCCTTGGGGCATGTGATCCCTTATCCCACTGCCCATTCTAGGGATTTCCCTGTCTATATTGTTGTGGAATTGGGAAAAGTGGCAGAGGAGGAGCATGGAGAGGTGGGAGTGAGGTGTTGGAAAAGCGTGATCCTCTTCCCACATTCCCACAGGCATTTCCCTTCCTTTCCTTCCCTATAATCCGGCTGTGCCAGCCATAAAAAGCAGGATTTCATGAGTGGGTGAGGAAACCTTGCTCAGATGATTTAATAAATACTCATTATTGATAATAACATGCTATTAGTGGTTAATTTTAGGGCTTTGTCTCCCTGCATTCTCTGGGATCCAACACTGACAACTTTCTCCTTGATGTAAGTAGGTCATTCCTGCTCCTCTTCCCACTCTATAATTACAGGAGGAAAATTAGAAAAGATACAAATTTAATAAAAGTCCCATTTTCCTTTTATTCCCTGGAATTTTTGCGTTGATAAATCTGAAACTTGCGTTGTTTATGTGTCACCCAGCCCAGTGGCAGTGACCCACTGATGGAGTTGAAAGTTCATTAGTTCTGGTAGATTAAACAGCGTTAATTAGCTAAGATTAAACATTCTTTTAAGCCAGCCTAAAGTGGCAGCCTATTAAAGAGCATTTTCTGGTTGTTTGTTAAAGCAGACTGAAGTGACAGCGGAATTATATTTGTCCCATCAAACACAAAGGTCACTTGACGAGCCGGATGTTTCCTGCTTAATTACAGCTGGATTATTTAATTGATTAAAATACAAGCTCATTAAACCTGTGCTTGGAGCTGAGAGACATCCAGGAATCCTGGGAAAGCAGGAGAGGGATGGGAAAGAGATGATTTTACAGGTTAATTCCAGTCCTTCCTGCTCAGAGCCTTGGTGCGAATTCCAGCACTTCCCAATCCCTGGAAGTGTCCATGGCTGGGTTGGATGGGGCTTGGAGCAGCCTGGGAGCGGGAAAGGTGTCCCTACCCATGGAATGAGATGGGATTGGATGGGATTTAAGATCCAAGTAAGGTCAGTGATGCCCTAAACAAAGTAAAAATCAGGCAGGTTTTCAAAATAATGGAATTATTAAGGTTGGAAAAGACCTCTAAAATCATCCATGTCGTTGGTTTGGAAAGCATTCTTTCTTTTAAAGAACCAAGGATTTAAGGGAAGGGGACAAAAATTCCATTTTCTCACCTTTTCACTCGAGTTTTTGTGAATTCACTGGCAGAAACAAGCTCTGGGATCCTTGTTTGACCATGATCCATGTGCTGTGCCCCTGGCTCTCCGGGCGTCCGTCTGGAGACTCCAGGTTGGAAGGGACACAGGGTGACACTGGCAGATGGCACAAAGGACTCTTGTCCCATTTTTTCCCTTCCCTGCACACAGAGCTTTTTTTTTGGGATGAAAGGACTTTGCTAATTGAGTGGCAAAGGGGGATGAATAAACACTGAGGATCCCCAAAAATCCTGGGAAGTCAGGGAATGAAGATATTCCTTCTCCCTCCATAAACCCCAGATCCTGTCGGGATAAGGATGGTGATGAGAACAGGCGGAGTGAGGATTGCAAATCCGCTTGGAAAGTCACAGTGCCTCGTGCAGGGCAAGCCAGCCGTGAAAACATGGGACACATTCCAGGCTGGAAAGGCACAGGGCCACGGAAACGAGAGGAAAAATGCCAAGGGTGCCAAGGAAAAGCTCAGGAGCAGCATCACAGTCGCCTCCACGTCTTCCAGCCTTGGCAGCCACATCCCTGTTGGGAAAAACCATTCCTGCTCTGATTTTGAGGGTGGGAGATGTGACAGTCAAAGCTGGGAGATTGTCCTGCCAAAAGCTGCTTCCTCTCCTGGAATGCGCTGGAAAACACCTTGGAACACTGGAGGTTTAAAGTTTTTATGGGAAAAGCTGGAAGCCTGCAAAGTTTCAGGCAGATCTTTCTGTTGTTGTGTCCTTGCCATAAAAACAAGTGTCAAAGGAGAAATCCTATTCCATTTAACAGCCCCAGTGAAATCCATATTTATGGATCTGGGGCTGGAGATGTTAAAATGCATAAAAAAGGGAAGATTTATGGGGTTTGCTATGCTGGCCTTTCCTTACAGACACTCATTAAAGGTTGTTCCCTCCCAGGGCGTGATTGTCTTGTCATCTTTCAAATCCTGCCTTCCTTCTGGTCTAAATCCCAGAATTTATGGCTCTAACCCCCTCCAAATCCAAAAATCCTCCGGCTTTCAGGGCTTTTATTCCCATGGATTTATGGGCATTGACACCCAGGAGCTGCAGAACAGATCAAAGGCTCCTGATCCTGCACTGCTGGGTCTGCCCATTCCTTTTAGCCACAGGTCCTGTGCCCTCTCCCAAGGTGAAGGAATTCTGCATCCAGAACAATCCACAGCTCTCTGTTCCTTGATCTTTTTTCAGGTTTGTGCCTCAATAACTCAGCTCTGACAACATTTGGGGTCATCAAATCCGGGATGGGAAGAGAATGGATGGGGAGGAGCCCTGGGAAGGACTTGAGGATGCTGGTGAGTGAGAGGGAGATTCCAGAGGAATCCATGGAGCTGCTCCCAGGGCTGGAGCCAGGCTGGGAATGCTGGGGGTGCTCCCCTGGAGAGGAGAAGGCTCCAGGGAGAGCTCAGAGCCCCTGGCAGGGCCTGAAGAGGCTCCAGGAGAGCTGGAGAGGGACTGGGGACAAGGCCTGGAGGGACAGGAGCCAGGGAATGGCTCCCACTGCCAGAGGGCTGGGAGATTGGGAACTGGGAATTGCTGGCTGGGCTGGAATTGCCCTGGATTAGAATTCCCAGAGAAGCTGTGGCTGCCCCTCACACCTCCAACATTCCCAGAACTGGCATTTGGAAGTGCCTGGTATCCACATTTCCCTCTGTTCCTACAGACCCATAAGGGATCCCTCTTGTCGTACTTGGTGTTTCCGTGTTCTCCAAAGCGGGATGACAGAATTCCTTCTTGTTTTATTCAACTCAGTGATGAATAAAGGATCACATTTGATGAGTACATGACACCTCCAGAGCTGCATTTCCTTTCATTCCCTTTGTTCCTTTGGATACTTTTCCTTTGATTTCGACAGCAAATGAATTAATGATGAATCCCAGCTCTGCCAGGCTGAGATTGGGGGTGGGACTGATTTATAACTGGGAATTCTGCTCCCATCCCCTCCCTGTGCCAACCTAGGGGCATTCCCAAAGTTCTTCCCCCATTTCTATGGGCAGATGTTATTTTCCAAGGTCAAAAATGTGTGTCCTGGAATAACTGGAATTTTCCTTTCTGAGACAATGCGAGCGGCTGTTGCGGAAACAATGAAAAGGCAAATCCTGGATTTCACCATCAGAATAAACAGCCTGGAAGTGGAAGAGATTCCTGGGAAATAAGTCTGGAGTGGGAAGGAGAAAAAAACCCTTCAGATACTGGAGAAAAATGTCACAACATTAGGTTTGGAAAAAACCTTAAAGTCCATTATGGAATGGTTTGGGATGGAAGGGACCTCAAATCCCATCCATTCCCACCTTCCACTCTCCCAGGCTGCTCCAAACCCCAGTGTCCAACCTGGCCTTGGGCACTGCCAGGGATCCAGGGGCAGCCACAGCTGCTCTGGGAATTCCATTCCAGGGCCTCCCCACCCTCGAGCCAGGAAGGTTGTGTTTTGTTTTGCTTTGTTTTAGGAATTCCTTCATAAAACAAAACAAAACAAAAAATCTTCCTAAAAATAGTAAAATCAAGCTCAAAAACAAGCATTAAAAATTCCCAGGTCCAGCTGAAAAATAACCTAATTATTTATTTAAATGTGTCCTCTAGGATCTGGAAGCTGCTGTAGGAATTCTGGATGTCTGGGGCTGCATTCCCTTCATGGAATTGGGGTGACAGCTCTGTGCCTCCCAGCAACAGCAACGAATTTGTATTCAGGCAGAAAGTTTGGCAGATACATCAATTTGGAAGCTCCTTGCGAGGATGATCCAGTATTTACTCTGGAATGACTGAAAAGGCTCCAAGTGGAACTCTAATCCATTAAATACCTCTTGAATGATGTTGTTATAAATCCCAATGATCCCTGACATGCCAGGCTGCAAATGAAGATTTCCGGGGAGGAGAAAGCCAAGGCTGGTGTTGGGATGCAGCACAGTGGATTTGGCTGGGACAGGGGAATTGCTGGGATTTTCATGGAATAACACAAGGAAGAGGTTTCTGAAGGGAATTTATTTGTGTTGGAGATACCCTGACCTAAGGAACAGCAGGGACACCTCCCACTGTCCCAGGGTGATCCAAGCCCCAATGTCCAACCTGGCCTTGGGCACTTCCAGGGATCCAGTGGCTCCACAGCTGCCCTGGGAATTCTGTACCAGGCCCTTCCCACCTTCCCAGCCAGGAATTCCTTCCCAATATCCCACCTAAATCCACCCCTCTTCCAGTCTGAAGCCATCCCCTTGTCCTATCCCTCCAGTTCCTGTTCCCTGTATCCCACTCAGATCCTGGAATTTCCTGGGAGGTCTCCACACAACCTTCTCTTCTCCAGGCTGAACATTCCCAACTTTCCCGGCCTGTCTCCATAGGGGAAGGTGCTCCAATCCAATTATTCCTCAACACCTTGGTGTGGTCTTTAAAGGTTATTTTTGACCCAAACTGTGCTGAGGTTCTGTAGCTCCATTGTTATATTGATGTTTAGATTTATTTATATTCATTTATATTCCTGTGCCAAGTCAATATGATGTGGCCAATGAAAGATCTTGCCCAGAACATAAAGATGACTGAGAATCTGGAATTACAATCCCCTGTGGATTGTCCCACTGGCACCTTGGGATTTTGGGTTTAATATTCATTTGTGATGAACATAACCAGCAGCAAACTAGCAACCCCCCCCCCCCACCGTTTGCACAAGTTTAATCCGTTATTCTGTGGGGAAATTACCCAAAATAACGTGGAAACGCAATGTTCAAAATTCCAGACCCGTTGGAAATGTGGGAGAGGAGGTGAATCCCTCGATATGCTGGAGTGGAGCATCTCAAGGTCATCATTAAGCAGGAAGTGGAAATTTGCTGAGCTTGGCTCTGTTTGTGAATTCCTTTGGGTTCCCGAGGTAATGTTGGAGTGTTCTTTTAGCACAGCACAATATTTGGATTTGTGGCTTTAGTTGCAGAGGGATTTATATGGAAAAGGCACACGGATCCCAGGAATTTTTGTTAACCCTGTGTTAAGCCAACAAAGGAAATTCTTTGGCCTTTGATAAGAGGCAGCAAAGTGCAGCCACCACAAGGATTCTTTTTTTTTTTTTTTTTCATTTCTTTCTTGCATTCTCAGGGCTGGGGCTGCAATTCCATTACAAATTCAGAGCAATAAAATTCTTGTGGGCTGAACAAGACAAGATGGATTTCTTCTGATTTTATTGTCGCCTGCTCCTTAATCCGTGTTATCAACCCTGTTAGGATTCCAGAAGGGTTTGGGGTGGAAGGGATCTTCTAATTCCATGGGCAAGGACACCTTCCACCATCCCAGGGTGCTCCAAGCCCCATAAAACCTGGCCTTGGACACTTCCAGAAGCCACTGGAACATCAGATGGGAAGGATGGTACCTTGGGAATTCTCTGGTGTGAGAAGGCTCAGGATTAAGGTGCTGGGAATTTGGGCAGAATAATCCAGAAAAGGGGCAAACAACAGTTAAAGATCTGTGGGGATAAAGGAGAACCGGGAGAAAAGGGAATTGGGAAGAGGATGAGGAAAATGGGAGTTAAACTAGAGAGTAAAGGGGAATTCACTTTCCTTATGAGAAGAGGATGAGGAAAATGAGGATTAAACCAGAGAATAAAGGGGAATTCACTTCCATCAGCAGCTCCCAGAGCAAAGGATGCTCCTTCCTTCCACAGCAGCTCCAAGTCCATTGTGGTTTTGGGGGATTTATGTCCCTTTTTCCACAGATCCCATTAACCAGCCCCTGAACAATTCCATGAGCTGCACAATCCACTCTCCATCCAGCCAGGCAATTTTCTCCCTGTGTGTTCCCTAAATTCAGTTGGCGCCATTAACAGGAAGGTGAGAATCCCCCGAAGAGCAGCTTTGGCTCCTAATTAACCCAATTAGAATCGCTTCATTACTCAGCAGCCCCCTGCTGTTTCCTCAAGGATCCCATAAAATGCTGAATGTTGTCCCTGTTCCTGGAAATCCTTGGGAGCTGTGCACGGAGGCAGGAGGTGCTTGGAGCAGACCAAGTGGATCAGTGAATTTTGAAGGATTTTCAGGGCTGGTTTTGTTCAAATTCAGATCACTATGGGTTTGTTGGAGTCACAGTTCAAGAAGCTGCAATTCCACCAGGGAAACACTGGAATTCAGGAATTCCCAGATTCCCAGGGATGCAGCAGAAATATTGGTTTCGATGGAAGATGTGGGACCTGGTGCCTCCTCCCACCGAGATGAACAGGCAGAAGATTTTTCCCTTCTCCTTTTGCTTTGGTTTTCCACAAGGATTTTAGGATGATTGTTCTGCTGTGCTCCGTGAGTAATCAAAATTATTTCTCTGCAAGTCTTGACTGTCTTAAATCCCAGATCCCAGAGGTTGGAAAAGACTCCAGGATCATCGAGTCCAACCTGTGGGTGATTCCATTTTTTTGGAACAAAAATCCGGAAGATCCCAACAATATGGAAGATGATTCAAAACAAAGCCATTTTCTTTACTCTAAAAATTCTGCAGGAAAAGTTTGTGTCCATTGTAATTTCTGTTTTCCATGGGAAATAAAATCAATCAAGAACCACTGAAAATGAAAATGTCTTTGGCAATTATAATTCAGGAATTAAATTCTGCTTCATTCTAACTTTAGTGGGAATTTGGGAAACTGCACAATTTTGGCTGCTGATTTTAAGGTTCCCTTGTCTCCTCTTAAAAAACAAAACTTCTCATTTGGTTCTTGCATTGAAGAAGAGGAAAAAATAGATGAGAAAACATGGAAATGAGGTGGTTTTATGAAATTCTGTACCTGGATTTATGCCAAAGGCCATTTTTTGTTCCTGTGGAACAAGGAAAAGAGGCTCTTCCAGCAGGATTTATGGCATCAGGGACTCTGGGCAGCTCTTCAGGTTGGGATGGGCACTGAGGTTGGTCTGGGGGATGCCCCAATCTGCCCTTGATGGGCATTTGCCATTTGGGTTTTCTCCTTTTATTTCTGAGTTTGTGTTGACTCCTTTCCCAGGGTGAGCTCATCAAGGATATCTCATTCCCAAGGGAACAGGGAGCTCAGCACAGATTTTTTGTCTGTAGACATGAATATTAAAATCTTGATGAGAGCATCAGTGGTCCTTGATTCCCAAGGATTTAAAATACAAAAACACATTGGACAGGAATCCTGCACACAACGATGCAAATTCACCCTTTTTCCCTGGAAGTTTCTTCTTCCACAGGGTTGGGAGGTGCTGTGATGTCTCAAGTAGGAACCACAGAACCATTAAGGTTAAAAGACCTCCAGGATCATCAAATCCAACCTTCGGTGCAGTTTTTTGGACACTCCCAGGGATGGTGACTCCACCACTGCCCTGAGCTTGAAAATCCTTTCCCTGCAGAGCTTTTCCCAAATTTTCAACCTGAGCCGCTCTGGTGCCATTGAGGCCGTTTCCCTTGTCCTGTTCCCTGGGAGCACAGCCCAGTCCTCCTTGGCTCCATTCTCCTTCCAGGTGGTTGTAAAGAGCAACTCCCTGGAGTAGCAACAACCTCGCCCCACCTGGGAGAGAGGAGCAGAGCTAAAGATGAGTTTTGAGCGTTTATTTTGTGTTGCTCCTCACAGAGATGGAGATGTTGTGCTTGAAGAACACAAAGCTGGGACTCAGCTGTTAAAATAAGGTTTTAGGCAGCAGATTTTTGTGAATTTTATGTGATTTTATTCCTCTGCTGACTTGGAGAAAGGGGGAGAAGACATGGATGGATTAGGAGGAATTATCTCCATGATTTCAGAGTGGTTTTCTTCCCTGCTGTGCTGTCATTGCTGTCAGATATAAAAACAAAATCAAAGAGCTCTTAATGTGCTCCTTGTGTCCGTTCTCCCAGCCCCTCAGAGACTCCACATCTTTGGGATGCAGTTCCACCCAGCTAAACAGGAATTATTGGGATTAAAAGAAGGTGAAATCCAATAGTTTCCATCCTGTGGGGCAGCCAGAAAAATGATTCAGGGACCTCCCTCTGCTCAGCTCCAGCTCTGGAATTCTGGGATTCAAATCCCACTGGATTTACAATCAGGAACAGAGCCCTTTTTTCTTTCATCAGTATTTTCCCTTCCCTTGAGTCCTTGACTTTATTTTCTTTAACCATTTCTGGCCAGGAATCCTGAATTTTCCTCTTTCATCTCCATGAATCCCAGTGATATAAATCAAGGCACTTCATCTTTTTTTGGTTTTGTGTTTTTGGTTTGTTTTTTATTCTGGGCTGGATATTGTTCACTTGGAAGTCTGAGTGTTTCAGAGGGAACAGCAAAGTGGAAAGATCAAAAGGCAGAGGGAGCAGCAGAAGGGGCAGCGAGGGCTGGGAGAGATGAAAAGAAGCTGGTGACAGATGATGACAACTCGTGTGTGTCCCCAGCAACGTGACACGAGTGTTGCTCTCAGCAGGATTTGAGGGAGAAAACAGCTTTGCTCGGAGCAGACAAAACAAAATGGGAAAAAAATTGATAGGGAGAGAGAGCGAGAAAAGGAAAAAAGGCTGGAGCTGTCAGTGAGTCATGTTGTGAAGGAACTGCAACATTTCCAGGGCTTTCATTCACAGATCAGGCTCTTCCCTGAGCGTGCTCCCTTCCCCCAATCCCTGAGTTATTCCCACTCTAGGATAAGCAGCTTTTCTCCTTTCCAAGCCACAGCTCCCCTCTCCAAGGCCGTTTACAATCCTGAGGCTCCTCAGAGCCCTTTCTGTGCTGTGTCCCGAGTAAATCCTACCACGAGCAGCTCTCCAGGCCCATCTTCCTGGTTTTGCTGGAGGCTTCCGTGCATCCATTCAGATGGATTTGTCTGTGCTTTCCCAGCACTGAGGATTTGGATCCAGATTTTTGTGACTTTACAACAATTCATTTAGGAACATTTCACACTGGAGCTCATCAAATGCTTAATTGGAGTCTGTTCTGGAATTGGTCCTAAACTATTTAATGGGAACTGGTTTTTCCAGCAGCTCTCTCTCTCAGCTCCTCAGTTATAAAAACAACCAAACAACTCCTCTGGTGAAGCAGCTTCAAAAATTCCAGAAGTCTAAAAAAATTCCCAATTTCCATCATTGAAACAGAGCAGGAAAACTGCCAATACCCAGGATGGGCACTTGGAATCCAGAAAGAGGGAATATGATGAAGAGATTTTGGGAAGGTTGCTCAGTCCATTGGTTTAGCAGGGACAAGCAGCCAAGTTTTTTGGAGGCAAATGCAAGTTTGGAGTTTAAACAAATGGGTTTCTCCCAAGAAAATTGTAGAAGGTCCTATTTAGCAGCAAAAAGAAAAACCAAAACCAAAACCGAAACCGAAACTGAAACCAAAACCAAAACAACAACAACAACAACAACTGCAAAAACCAAAAAACAAACAAACAAAAACAAAACTAAAAACAAAACCAAAAAACCCCACAACCAACCAAAACCAAACCAAACCAAAATAAACCAAAATGAACCCCCCCAAAATAACCCAAAACCCTTAGGTTTGTCTGGCATTTCTTCAGTACAAAGGATTGTTAAAAAACAAAGACTAAAGTTCTATCATGTAACACCAAAGGGAATTCTGGTGGATAACGAGCAGGGATGCAGACAGAAGAAATTTTGGGATGGGATCGTGGGATAATCTCCCAGGAGGAAAGGATGACTTCATTCCATTGCTGGTTTATTTCCTTAGGCTGAGCACAGCTCGAACCAACAACGTGAAACGATCCCAGTGATTCTTGCATTAATGAGTTTTATCATCCCCTTTTATGATCAATTCCATTTTTGAGTAGTCCATATAACGGAATTGTGGGTAAATATTATCCATAGAAACCCATGCCAGAGAAGGAAACTTGCTGCCATAAAAACTTAATGCCATAATTTTACCTTTGGTGCCGAGTGCTGCAGGTTCCCTGCTGAGCTGTGCACATTCCATGGTTGGAACACTCTCAGAACTTCCCAAATTATTAATTTCTCCTGCTTCTGGGGAGAGTTACATGGAGTGGAGCCTCATTTCCTTCCCTGGAAAAATCAAAATCTGGGAACAGCAAAGAAAGGGAATAAAGAGACTTTGTGACATTTAATGGGAATGGAAATAGGACAGCACCAGGAGTAGCTGGGACAATCCCTCCTGCCTATCCACTGGAGAAAAGCTCCTCTGGAAGTGTCCAAGGAACTCCTGGAAGTGGCACCCACTGCTCTGGGCTGGTGACAAGGTGGGGATTGGGAACAGCTTGGACTCCATGCTCTGAGAGGGCTTTTCCCACTGGAAAGCTGGGAAAAGCTGGAAGAATAAAGGAGATCAGAGAGCAGCAGCTACAGCAATAATCACCTGCCACAGATGGAAAACCAAATCATTTTCCCATCATTTTTCCTTTATCCCTCTTGGATCCCCATGAGAAGGAGCTGGGATTTGCCCTGTGACCCCGTGGCAGCCTTGCACAAGTCTGGAGCATCCCCAGCTCCGTATGGAATCGGATCCAGAGCAGATTAATCACCCCAATTAGGCTTCAAATGCTGTAATTGGTGTTTCAAAACTCCACACCTAGTGGAAGTTTTCAATTCCTGAGCTGCTCTCAGTCTGTGGAACCAGCGTAGCTTCCCCTGGGAAATGGAACAGGAATGTGCTCCAGATGATTTGGGAGCAGATTTTGAAGATCCCACAATAAACAAGGAGTGAGATGAGGCACTGAACAATGCTGAAAAGCAAATTATTGATTTTTCTCTGATGAAGGGAGCAGCCTCTGCTCTGTGTGCGAGGAACGAGGCAGAGGAGCTGAGAATAACAATGGAATGTGGTCCTGAAATTAAAGATCCCATCAGGAGCAGCTCCAGCTGGAGCTGGACCTGCCTGTGCATCTTTATCTCTTTTTGTTCCTTGATTTCAGCTGCTGATTTTATCTCATCATCCATTTTCTCCCTGGTAAATAAGATGCAGAGCTGCTCTCTAAATCAGCACCTTCTTAATGCAGCCTTTTGTGGTGACCACAGCATTTGGGAAGCTCTTGAAGGCCTAACGAGCCTCATCAGCTGAATTATTTTAATTAACAGAAGAACAGGACCAGCTTTTGCAAGAGGGATTTTTTTTTCTCTGAAGTGCTTTTCTCTTTTATAAAAATTTGGGGTTGTAAAAATTGGGTTGTTTGCTCCAAAAATGAAGCAAAGGCTCCCATTTTAGAGGAATAATTGAGATATTAAGCCAGTTTTTAGTAAGACAACTTTTTAATCTTTACCCTGTTAAAGGTTTTGGTGTTGGGCAGAAAAACCCATTGAAGTCCTGGAAAAATCCTGCTGGAAAGAGAGATTCCTGCTTGGCTTTGGCCAGAGCAGGCAAATCTATCTGTGGAGGTGTGGGGTGCTCATCACTGCCAAAATCTGGTGTGGAGGGTGAGAGATAAAAAGATTTTGAAATTCCAAATTTTCCCCAAAGCCTCTCAAATACATCCATGGATCCTACAACCAGAGAAAAGCTATGGGACAATCAGTGATGCCAAAAATCACTTCCCCATGGATGCAATTCCATACAAGTTCCTGAGATTTGGGATATCCTGGATTTGGATACCTGCACACTTGGATCTCTTCTCCTTATCCCAATAGAACATTACTAATAATTCCAATATATCCTTTAATTTCTCCTCCCAAACCATCTATCCTTCTCTGAGGCATTAAGAAGAAAGCGAACATTGATTAAAACAGGTGTCCAGTGTCCCAGGTGTCAGTCCAGGAGCTGAAAATCCTCCCAGGAGTCAAGCTAATTATGGAAAATCCAGCTAATAAAGGTAACTTCTCCACGAGCACTTCATAAATATCCAGGGAAAGGCAGATGCACCGTCTGGTTATTCCACGGCTGAGCGCTGGCTGCTGATTGATTACAAAGCTCCAGTCAGGATTTTATCAGCTCAATAACTCTGTAATCAGTCCCTTATCTCAGTTTTGCCTGATTAAAATTGCTGCACAAGTGGCTGTTCTTTCACACTCTCCTTCCCCGAGGGAATTTTGATGGACCACAGCAACGGGAGATGTTTTTAAATGTCCAAGGTTCGCTCTGTGAGTTGTCTCCTTTGTGTTTGGAGGTCTGATCTGGATGTAAAATCGGATTGTGGAGGCGATAGGGAAGGTGTGCTGATGCCTGTACAAACAGTTAATGGGTGAGGGTGATGCCTGAGGTTTGGCTTTTCTATTTTCACATTCTGTGCTGCTTTAGTGTGTGGGGCTGGGCTCCACACCAGGGCATGGTTCTGATGGTGTGTAGTTCTGAGCTCTGTGCACAGAGCAGGGACACAAAACAATTCCTGCTCCAGCTGGGCACCAAGGACAAATGATCCCAATCTCAGGCCAGGAGCACAAAGCCCGTGGGCTGCAGAGAGAAAAACAAGCAGGGTGGGACTGCAGGGGCTGCAGCTGGAACTGGACACTGAACTGCAATGTGCACATGGAGCAGAGCTGAGCCCAGGGAGAGACCCCGGCAGCGCTCGTGCATTTTGGGACCATTTGGGTTCATCCTGGGGGCAGCCCTGGCTGGGCTCTGGTGCTGCCCAAGGTGGATCCATGGAGGAGATCCTTGGAATCAATCCCTGCTTTATTCTGGAACTCCATCCAGCCTCTGCTCTAGGGCGGCCTGCACAAGGCATCAGTGGTACAGAGTCCCTTTGTCACACACTTCCCAATTAACTGGTCATTATTAATTAAACCACAACACAAAGCATCTTAGGGCAGCTCGTGTCACCTCCTGTTAGCACCAGCCTCAGAATCAGGAAAATCTGGGATTGGGGAGGAGGCAGATTCCAGGTTTCCAAGTCTAAGGCATCTCCACTCTGCCCTTACGATTCAATTTTCCTGCTGATTTCATGGAGTGAGGCAGGAATGCCACCAGCAGCCCCAAGTTGTGTTTCCGGATGGGAGCTGCTCTTTTGGACTCTTCCACATTTTTCTTCCACATTTTTTCCATCCCAGCTGACTTGCCCAGAGTTCAGCCAATATTTTGTTCTCCATCCAAACCTGCTCCTGAAGCAGTTCCCAAATTCCTCTTCCATCTTTTCCTGGGGTTTTGCTGTTTCAAGGTCACAGAATTCACTCTGCTGCAGTGCTGGTAATTTATTCACTCTGAGGATTTTTAGAGCAGAGGATTTGAATAAAGTTAAAAATTCCACCCCTTTTTCTGTAGCACTTTATTAGAACTGAATCCTCACCGAGCATTCCCCCCCACTTTTTATTCCCCAATTAAATGCAGTTCTCCCCTTCTCAAGAAGTTTCAGATTCCTCCAAAGACAGGAATGGAAAGTATCAAACCCCTGAGAAATTCAGGAGCTGTCACATAATTGGGAAAGGGATTAAAATATTGCTGGATCTACCTCGATTGCTCCACTATGTTCTTGGAATTTGTTGCTCTGGAAGTTGCTGCTGCTTAAACCAAGAGACAGAAAGGGAAACTCAACTTTGATTCCAAAAACAAATGATAGGAAAACTTTTCCTGGGAAAAACCTTGGACACGAGAAACAAGGGAAGTCTCTAAATTGACAGTCAAGTAAAAACTGGTAGTTTTTTCAGTTAAAAAAAATTAAAATCTGAAGAGAAACTTTCTGATAATTTTTTAAAATGTTTTATTTTAAATCCAAGACTTAATTTGGAGAGCAGGAAGAACATGATAAATAAATAGTATTTTTCTCACATTTTGCCTTGAGTTGAAGCAGTGAGGGTTTTATAAGGGAAATAATTTCCTTGAGCTCTCAGAGTTTTTCAAGCTCTGTGAGAAGATCCAGGGAATGCTGTGAAATCTGGGTGCCTCTTTCCAGGGAATTCTGTTGTAAGGGCACTGACAGGTAATGATCCAATGTTCCCAAAGTCTGGTGGAACCATCGCCTTCCAAAAGATTTTTTCTACTTCCAGTTCACCAAAAACTTGAATTTTTTCATCCCTTGGCCAGCGTCAGGCATGATGTCCCAGATGCACCTTCCTCCTACGTTTTCCATGGATTTTGGATCAGAATTCCAAGGCAGGTGGGATAATTAACAAAGATCAGCTCTTTGAATATCCACAACTCCTTATGGCCTCAATTCCTACTCCAGGAGAGCTTCCAAACCTCTTCCCTTCACATTCCCTCACTCAGAGGTGTTCCCTGTGCCTTGTGGGACTTCATGGAATGGTTTGGGTGGGAAGAGACCTTAAATCCCATCCCAGCCCCATCAAAGACTCCTCGAGGTCTCAGGCACTGATTTGGGTTGAAGGAATCTGTTGGGTTGAGGTTCTCCTCCCTGGGGCTGGCACTGGGAACAGCCTGCATCTCCAGCTGCTCTTCCCAGTCATTCCCAGGTTGGAGTGAGGCGTGGCATGCAGGGAGGAGGTGTCATTGGAATATTGTCCTCCAGGAAAGCCTTCCTGCCCCCCAGGCTCTGCTGGGATGGGAGGAGCCAACCCTGACCCCTTTGAAGGTGCTCTCATCCTCCTTTTTATAAATAAATGGAATATTTTCCCTAATCCCTCATAGAATCCCAGAATTCCAGACTGGTTTGGGTGGGAAAGGACCTCCAAACTCATCTTGTTCCACCCCTGCCAGGGAGCCAACCCTGACCCCTTTGAAGGTGCTCTCATCCTCCTTTTTATAAATAAATGGAATATTTTCCCTAATCCCTCATAGAATCCCAGAATTCCAGACTGGTTTGGGTGGGAAAGGACCTCCAAACCCATCTTGTTCCACCCCTGCCAGGGCAGGGACACCTCCCACTATCCCAGGCTGCTCCAAATCCCTTGAACACTTCCAGTGATGGGACACCCACAAAAAGTTTGACATTCCATGACATTTCTCTCCACTGGCGTTGGATTCCTCAGCTGCTCCATAAATATCAATTTGTGGGAAACACGGATTTGGGAAACCAGCAGAGCTCCCCTAAGCTCCCCTAAGAAAGGGGCTTCTTCACCCCACCTGGGGTTTTCTCCCGGGATATTTATTCTCAATGATCTGGGGATAAAAAAAATGGGAAAAGGTTGAGGCAGCTCTGTGGATCCCCATCCATCTTTCCCATCTTCTCTGAATTATCCTGGCATTAATCAGGAGGAGAAAGAATACTTAATGATCTTCTTTCTCCCATTCATTTATTAGTTGATTAATTCAGTCCCACAGAAGGCGTGGAACATTTCTCCTGGAAAAATGAAAGGTCTTGGATGTAGCTGAGGAATTTTTGCTCGCTCTGATATTAAATTTATAAACAGCTTTTCCAAATATTTGCAGCAAATTGTTCTTACAACAACATTATCTTACCTCCTCTTGGGGTTAAGGGTTGCAGCCAGTGGGAAAAGAGGATGGATGTAAAAACTTGGAGATTATATGGGAGAAAACAAAGGATTTAAATAACTCAGAATTTTTTTTTATATTGTTCTTTCTAAAGCCAAACCCCCTCAGTTTAATAATAGAGTTCCCTGGCAAAGTGAGTCATGCTCTTGGAATGAAACCCTGAGCTGATTTTAATGCTCAGAGCTCCTTGGTAATTTTGTTTTAAAGGTCCCACATGTTGCAGTTTTTGTCAGGAAAAGTTACTTATTTTAAAAAAATAATCTGATTAGTGATGTTTCCAAACACAAGAAGAGATGGAATAATGGATTGTATGGAGGAAAACAAAGGATTTAAATAACTCCTAATTTTTTTTATATTGTTCTTTCTAAAGCCAAACCCCCTCAGTTTAATAATAGAGTTCCCTGGCAAAGTGAGTCATGCTCTTGGAATGAAACCCTGAGCTGATTTTAATGCTCAGAGCTCCTTGGTAATTTTGTTTTAAAGGTCCCACATGTTGCAGTTTTAGTCAGGAAAATTTACCTAATTTGAAAAAATAATCTGATTAGTGATGTTCCCAAATGATCCGTTGGGCACCTCATCTGGGAATTCCCAGTTTTAAACAAATACAGGGATGACCCCCTTGTTGTGACCATGATTGAGCAGACTCTAAATTTCATGTTCATGTTTATTTCAACATCTGGAATTGCCAAATAAATCCTTTAACTTCATCTCATCTTCACCAGGAAAAAGAAAATTTTAAGGATCATGTGAGTCAGGAGTTTTGGGATGTTGCTCAATTGCTGGTTTGGAATGAGGCATGGAATTTGATGCTTTATTTTATAACATTTTCCAGGGATTTGCACACCAAATAAAAACAGAAAATCTTTCTTGGAATTGTGGTTAGAAGGAATTTTGGAGTTGGAAAGAATTGTGGGTTTTTTCCAGATTCTAAGTTTTTATTGGAAGTGGCTGAAACAACAATTAAAGCACATTGCCTAAAATTTATTTATATTAAACTATTAAATCCCAGTTTGACGTTTGGCTTTTCCTCAAATGAAAAATATACTTCCATGTTTTTATTAATTTGGAATTTGATTGTTGGTTAAATAAACCTGAATTTCCAGGTCTGCAGCTGGTGTAGCAGCAAAGATGGAATTGCTGCTGATGGGATTTGGGATTTTTACCTGTCCCAAGGGAAAGGGATGAACCCTGTGTTACCCCAGCCCTTATAAGTGTTATCATTTTAATCAGATTTTGAGAAAAAAACCAATGCCTGAGGGCAAGAATTAAGATTTGAGTTTTAAATATAGATTAGAAAAAAAATGGTCTCCATGTCCTCAAGACAAACCGATAAAACACGAGAAGAGATGGAATAATGAGGGATAAACTTCCCAGAAATCTGCGTGTCATCTGCGTAAAACCAGATCTCTGATCCATATCTTGAGATTCCCTGAGACAGAGGGAGGGGGAAGGGAATAAAGAAGAGCCCAGGGAGATGAAGATGAGCCCAGGCAGGAGCCCTGAGGGCATCAGAGGGATCTGATCACAGGGAAATTGGGGTGGATCAGCAAAAATGGGGGAATGTGAGGGATGTAAGGAGACAAAAGGCAGTGAGGAGTTCAGGATTGGGCTGCTCATGGCTGGATCCTCAGGGGGGTTCTCAGCCAAGGGTTTCCTGTAAATTACACTAGGGAATCCATCAGGAGTGGGGTGAAAATGAAACAATGAAGTTCCCCTGGCTGGAAACGATTCCTTTCTATCCCTCCTTCCCGTTCCTGGAGCAGGGAATAAAGGGAGCAGGGAGCTGCAGAGGGAGTGGGGGAGGTTTTGGAGGGTCACCCATGGGAGGAGAGGCTGAGGGAGCTGGGAAGGGGCTGGAGAATTGCTGAGGGAGTGGCACTGAGAGCTCTGGGCTGGGGACAAGGTGGGAATTATTCAAAAGCTGAATTTGATGACCTTGGAAGCCTTTTCCAACCTCAGTGATTCTATTCCATGATTCTATGATAAACAAAGCTCCCTGCAGGACCCCTTAGGCCACGAGCCTGAGGAGTTTTCTTCTTTGAGTCTGTCTAAGGAATTATAACTTTAAAATCAGGATTCAGGGAAGCACTTCAGCATTTCAGGCAGAAAATCCCTGTGTAAGTGCTTTGCTCGTTCAGGGCTAAATTAATTTGTAATGTTTTTATTAACAATGCCTTGTACATAATTTCTGCATTAAACTCTAAACACTGGGTTTGATGAATTCAAACAATTAGCCCGTGCATCAACAGCATTCATTAAAATTAATTATTACCTGCTCACTTCTTATGAATGGGCTGGACTGTGGGCAGATTGCTCAGCTGGAGTAAGTCAGGAATATTCCAGGAGTGGGAGGGAATTAATTGAAACCCTGAGAATCTGAGAGAAGATTTCAGGAATCTCAGGTCCATGCGGATCCCAGATTAAAGAAGGAGCCAAATTTGTTGGCTGGGATCTGGAATAAGCTGGAAACACAAAAATCAGGTGTTCAAAGCCTCATGCTGGAGGGTTTAATGGTTTCATCTCCTGGCTCCAGCAAAGCCAGGCTTTACTGGGAAAAGTCAGGATCTCCCTGGAAAATGAAAAGGGAATCTCAGGAATTATTGCTGTTACTTGTAATTTATTAAGTGCCTGGAAGGGAGAACTCAGTGGAAAGGGGATTTGCATTAAATCCCACCTCACCCCCAGGAGATACTCCTAGACCTAGACGTAAAGCTTGACCTAAACCTATAGACACCTTTCTAACCCCTGTCGTAATTTGGACATAAAATAGTTTATCATTTCATTCACAAAGTTTATCAAACTCCTTCTTCCAGCTAATTCGCCTTCCCACTCACTGATATTCCCTCAGGAAGTCAGCTCCTGGATTTTCCAGTTTCTAGCCCCATTCAAACACCAATAATTCTTGTCTCAGCATTTTTCTTTATGTTAAAAAACTCAATTCCCTCCTGGTTTTGGTTGGGTTTTACTTTGTTTTCTTTCCCTCCTGGATATATTAATGAATATTAATTTCCCTTTCATTTCTCAACACCCAGCATCCAAATAACCTGAGAATGGATGGATTTTCCATGTGTCCTCTGATCCCAGGGAAGGCTTCCAAGCATTCCCAGAGCCTTTTGATTCAACAACAGGAATTATTCCTGATTGAACTGGCTGCTCAAATCATTCACTTAAATCCATTTACAACAATTCCAAGGATCAGGAGGTGCAGGGACAGTGTGGAGCTGGTTGAACTCTGTGATCCTAAAATCTTTTCCAACCTTAATGATCCTGTGTTGGTATTTGCCTTCCTGGAATGGCTGATGGAGGCCGAAAAGGAGAAATTCAATCCCCACACCCCAATTCCGCCCAGCCTGGCCCTGAGTGGCACTTCCCTGGAATTGCTCCTTTCCCAGACCTTGGCTTTGCAAATCCCGAGCAGGTTAAGTGCTGCAGTTACAGGATTATTATCCAGGCTGTTCCCTGGAGCAGCCCGTGGAGTGGAGAAGCCGGATAATGAAGCAGCCTGGAATTCCCGTGCTTTGCAGGCAGGGCCAGTCCCTGCCTTCCCTCCGTGGGGAGCACTAATTGGAGCAGTGCCTCAGCTCCCTGACAGTTTGCCAATTGTGGGCAGGAACTCATTTATCAGCGGCTGGAGTGGCTAAAAAGGATGGATCTGCTGTCATTCCCAACGTTCCTGGAGCAGGGACACAAATAATCCATGGGAACAATGTCCCTGCCCCAGCAGGAGGGGCCTTCAGGTTCCCAGTCTGATTAGATCCCACTTGTTCTCCATTAATCTGCTTTAATGAACTTCCTGACCTTCTCCCTCGCTTCATCCACGAGGAATTTCCTGAATAAATCTCACCCGGTTCTGTAATCCTATTTTCTAAATAATCCCAATAAATCATGGGCGAACATTTACAAGGTTAGGGCTGAAAAGGAAATGAAATAATAAACACAGAGGCTGCTACTGTGAGTAATTAATTATGTGGGGTTCCATGATTCCCAGCTCTGATTCATGAGGAAAACTGGGAACAAGGATGTGAGGCAAACAATCAAATCCCATAAAAATTTATGCAGATGCCTCCAACAAATTTGTGCCATCATAAAGCAACCCGGAAAGGTCTTATTTATGGAGCATGGCATAAATCAGGAGATTTAGTGGGATCTTCTAACAAAGGGAGAGTAATTAAATGCCTGGGAATCTGGGATTGGACACCATCCGTGAAAAATGTCTGGAGAGGAGCACTTAATAGAGGATGTCGGGGTGTGTTGCTGGAGAAGTTCATGGATGTGATTAAATCTCTTTTTTATCTCTGCCCATAAATCACACTGAGCTCAGGCAGTGAACTCCACGTCTGTGAGGAGGGAAGGGAGAGGGAGGAGTCGTGTCTTGAGAGGTTTCAAGGAAGAGGAGAAAATGGGAAAAAAAAGGGTGCAGGAGGTGCTTTTATGTCTTGGGTTAGAGGGGGAAAGGAGATGCTCGAGAAATATTGGATCAGACAATTCCAGAATGGTTTGGGTTGGAACAACCTTAAATCCCATCATTCTCTTAAAATTCCATCCCAGCCAGGAATTCCCAGTTCCCAATCTCCCACCCATCCCTGCCCTCTGGCAGTGGGAGCCATTCCCTGGCTCCTGTCCCTCCATCCTTCTCCCCAGTCCCTCTGCAGCTCTCCTGGAGCCCCTTCAGGCCCTGCCAGGGGCTCTGAGCTCTCCCTGGAGCTTCTCCTCTCCAAGGGAACATTCCCAGCTCTCCCAGCCTGGCTTCAGAGCAGCTCCAGCCCTTGGAGCAGCTCCATAGATTCCTCTGGAATCTTTTGGGCAGCTCCACATCCTCTTGCTGTTGGAACCCTAGAACTGGAGCAGCTCTGCAGGTGGGATCTCACCTGAGTGGGGCAGAAGGGCAGAATTCCCCTTTTCCTGCATTCCACACTGTGGGATCAGCCCAGGATTGGGGAATTCTGGCTTCACATAGCCAGGCCACGTGCACCACCCTTATCTCCAAGGTAAAAATTTGGAAAGAAAAGAATTGTTTGGGGACCTTTGAGCAGCTCCAGGAGGAGCTGACCCCATCAGTGGTGATTGGCAGCCGGAGTCACTCAGGTCAGGCTGACACAATCCAGGCTGACCTCGGGGTCACCACTGCTCACACGGAACCTGCACCTCATCTCTGGAGCCAGAGCAGGGATTTGGGAAGAAATCCAGTTAGGTTTTAGTGATGGATTAAAGATCTGTTCCTAAATAGAGTAAATGGATGCTGGTTCTCCAAAAACCACAGAATTCTGCCACGAAAAAAAAAGAAAACAATTCTTCTGGAGAGCAGTGAAATCCCAGGGTGGGGAGAATGTTCCCTCTTTGTTTTGAGCTCCTGTGAAATTCCTGACAGCTTAAAACACTCCATGGAAAGGGAACAATGCAGGGAAGTGTCGTGGGAATGCTGAAAGAGGGGTTTTGGAGAGAATTCCAGAGCTGGGAAGTGGAGGAACACGTGGAGTACGTACCCAGGAGAGGAGGTAAAAATAGACTGGAACAAAGGACTGTAAAATTGTCTGTTTGTTCCGCCAAAAAAAGGGATTTTTTTTGAGCTCAGGACAAAGTTTTGCCTGGATGTGGTGGAGCAGGAGAATCCAGGTGGGAATTCCTTCAGCCTGGCTGACAGGGATACATTTAATAAGGCATTGCTGTCACTCCGTCCAAGCCCTGGGTAATTGTCCCACAATAAAGACCAAAAAGAGATGGAAAAGATTCCTACCTGTGGGACAAATGGAATTTTTGCCCATCCTGTGCTACCAAAAATTCCCATCAAGGAAATCACCAGACCCTTGGCAGAAGTAGGGAAGCAGAGGAGCCGAGTTTGGGGAAAAACTCAGGGAGGAAGAAGTTTGATCCCTCTCTAGATGAGGAATTCCAGTGGCAGAGCACTGGATTTCCATGAAGAAGCCTTGAAAAATCCATTGGCAGCAAGGAGAGGAGAGGCTTGGCAGGTGATTCAAAAATCAGAATTCTGGAGAGCAAAGTGCTTTTCTTGTCCCATTTTCATTTTCCTGTGCCAAGGCTGGAATTTTTCTCCAGACTAATTTTTATTCCCTGAATGGGAGTTTTTATTTCATTTTGCAGCCCCATAATAACAGCACAAAGTCACGTAAATATTCTAGGCATCCCTGGTTCCAAAAGCTGCTTCTCCAGCTTTGTTTTCCCTCAGTAATTTTGGAGACAGAGGATATTTATTTCTGGACTTTGCCAATTCCCAAACTCCAGGAAATGAATGCCTCGTTAGAAAAGAATATTTACAGATATTTATTTTGTTCTCTGAACTCATCATTTCAAGCTAAATCCATGGACAGTGGCAGCAAACAAAATAATGTGGATGTGGTTGGTGGGAATACGAGGAAAATTAGCTGAGTTTTGGTTTTTCTGGCCCAGCTGCTGCTGGGATTCTCCATCAGAAAACATGGAAAACCATGGAATTAAAGACAAAGGTGATTTTTTTATTCAAAATAAAAGAGCAATCCACTGGTAAAGGTGTTTTGTTAAGAGAGAGGAAAAGAAATGATTTAATGACACTTTGAAAAATCCTGGACTCCAAAAAATTTTTGGAAAACCTCATTTCAGGAAGCAGGAGCTGTAACGAGGGTGATGGAAAATCTGAGGGATCAAACCTCTCTGGGAAATGAAATCCTTGGATACAAATACAGGGAATGGTGGAAGAGGAGGGAATTGTTCTTCTTGCATTGGAACTGTTGGAATTATAACCAGAATATTCAATTTTTTCCTTTGTCTGCAGCTCCAGGAAAATCAATGGATTAAACAAGACTCATTCTGGAATCAAACAAAATTTGGGAATGTGGGAAAAGAGGTGCTGGCAGCAACAGGAGAACAATTTAGGAGGAGATTAAAAGATAGCTTGAGCTGAACAAGGAAGAAACAACACAGGGAACAAAAATCAGGATAATGGGGTTGGAAGCCTTCCAGCCCCATCTGGAACAAATCCAGAGGCTGGAAGCTGAAATCAGAGAAGTTAAGATCCAGACCTGATGGGGAGAGAGAATTAAACAATGGGAGCAGGGTCTGGGTCCTGGGAAACCTATAAATATAAATATAAATATAAATAATAAAATAGAAATAAAAACCGTAAATATAATTATAAATATGAATAAACTATAAACTGTAAGATATAAAAACAAAATTAAATATAAATATAGCTATAAATGACTGAAAATGGGTACATCAGTAGGGGATTATTTAAACCTGGTTATTTTAAGAAGACCTCCTCATTGGTATCCCACTGGTGGTTTTTAGGATAAAAATCAGAGAATCCTGGAATGCTTTGGGAGCCTTAAGTCCCATCCCATCCCACCCCACCCCACCCCTGCCATGGCAGGGACACCTCCCACTGTCCCAGGCTGCTCCAGACCCAGTGTCCAGCCTGGCCTTGGGCACTGCCAGGGATCCAGGGGCAGCCACAGCTGCTCTGGCAATTCCAGCCCAAACAGGAATTCCCAGTTCCCAATCTCCCACCCATCCCTGCCCTCTGGCAGTGGGAGCCATTCCCTGTGTCCTGTCCCTCCATCCTTGTCCCCAGTCCCTCTGCAGCTCTCCTGGAGCCCCTTCAGGCCCTGCCAGGGGCTCTGAGCTCTCCCTGGAGCCTTCTCCTCTCCAGGGAACATTCCCAGCTCTCCCAGCCTGGCTCCAGAGCTCTTGGAGCAGCTCCATGGCCTGTCCCAGGATAACAAGGATCAATAATCCATGATTTCCTGGCTGTCTCATGATCAGAATCTAGAGATCCAAGAACACTTCTAGCTCCCTTTGTTCTGGCCTGGTTGGAGTAAATTTTGCTTACAAACCACACAAAGGCTTCAGAGTTTTTCCCAAATTCTTTTCCAAGTCCTTTCCTTGCATTCCCCCATGGAGGAAGGCAGGATGGATTGTTTGGCAGTGCCTTCTTGAACCCTCGGAGTGAGGAGACAGAGGAGCCAATGGGAGAAGATAAGAAAGCAATTGTGGATCTGTCACAGGAACACGCGGAATTGTCGTCCTGGAGATTGGCAGAGGTTAATTAAAAGCGTGAATTCCAAATAATTCCATTAAATTGGGACAAATCTCATTTGGAAGAGCCATTTTTCATTCTCAGCCCATGAGCTCCCATTGAGTTCAAAGTGCAGGTTCAGGTAACCTCTGGTGGGAACTGTTAAAATCCCAAATTCCTGGATGCCTGGAATAGTGTGAGCGATTGCAGGGGTTCAGGCAGCCAGATCCCACAGTCCTGTGAAGGAGACAGATGTGTGCAATTAATTTTTTTAATAAATGGATCAATTTTGGGTCTGTCTTTCCCTTCTATTCCAATGCCAATGCAAGGAGATTTCCCTGTTTTCCAGGACTGGAGAGATAATTCCTTCTCTCCATTAGCCAAATAAAAGTATTTTTGACAACTTTTGACTTATTAAGATTAATTTTTAATTGCGCTGGAGTGTCAACATTATCCAAGAAATTATTTCAGCTCCTGAAACTTGGAAACTTCTGTGTCCCTCAGGTTTCTGTGGTTGAAGAGACCCTGAAGAGACCTCAAAAATCCTGATAAAAACCCCAAAATGGGAACTATTCAGAAAATCCTTGGCTTTCCATGAACTTACCTATTTAACATGGATGACTGGGGTGTTAATGGGATTTCTTTGGGATTTAAATGGGATTTCTTTGGGATTTAAATGGGATTTCTTGATTGGTGGTGATTCACAATTGAGTTACCCAGTGGCTGCTCCTCAAGAATTGATTTCCTTATTGCCCTACAATAATTATTTCTGGAATTAGAGCTTTTTTTTTTTTGTTGGCTGAAGAACTGAAAATCCTCTTTCCTTCTGGAAAAGTGAAAGCCTCATTTCCAGGGCTTTGTGTTGACTCAAACCTGCAACATGTTTCTCCAACAAAACTTTTCCAGGATCATTTTCAGTGCAGCTGAAGTGGACTTTTCCAATCTTCAAATGTCTTGGCTAAAATTGCTCCTAATTCTGAATTTCTGGCCAGCAGCTCTTGGGCTGCTTAATTTAAAGGGAATATTTTGTGTGGGTGAAAGGACAACACAAATTCTCTGTTTAATCCAGTCTTTTTCTGAGCAAGAATGGGAAAAAGGGGGTATTAAAAGTCACCTTTCTTCCTGAAGGAGAAATGAAAATATTTTTCTGTATTTTGGGACCCAAAAGCAACAATTTATCACTGGTTTGATAAAAGGGGAACGTGTTTAATCTCAGTGGAGAGAGATTGAAAAAGGAGATTTTCATTTTATTACAGTGGCAGCATTTCAGCCATGAGAGCTCTGCCAGTCCTGTGCTCACTGAAGAATTCCAATTGGGATTTACTAAAAAAAAAACCTGTAAATTAGCTCAGCAATTCTGTGACATGGGAGTCACAGGAGTCTGAGCCTTCCCAGTGGAATGTTTGGAGAATTCCAATGTCCCAGCTGAGGAATGTGGCCCAAAGTGTTGAAACCGAAACCTAAAATAGGACAGGATGTGGGGTGATGGTTTTAGGCTGGAAGGGGTGGATTTAGATGGGAAGTTGGGAATTGGGAATTCCTGTTTGGGCTGGAATTGCCAGAGCAGCTGTGGCTGCCCCTGGATCCCTGGCAGTGCCCAAGGCCAGGTTGGACACTGGGGCTGGAGCAGCCTGGGACAGTGGGAGGTGTCCCTGCTCATCCAGGGGTGGAATGGGATGAGATTTAAGGTCATTTAATGCTGAAATTTGATTTATAACCTTTTTTTGCAAGAGTTCCTGCATCTTTCCAACGCTGACAAGATGAGGATCCAGGATGCTTTGCATTATCCATGAGCATTCCATCAGGAATTAGGGGAAATCCAGCCCTTTTCACCTGGCTGACTAATCCCACATTCCTGCCTTTATTTTGGGCCTAAACCAGGGATAATTTCCACAGGTTCAATCTCCTGGGAGAGGTCAGGGAACCCTGGAGTTCAGGCACTGCATTAACCACAGGGAGAGCTGATGTTCATTCCAAGATCTGATATTGAAATCCATCATGGAATCGATTGGATTAAGCTGCAGGCACTTCATTATTGCAACTCAGAAACCCTGGGAAGAGACAAGAGGTCACAGGAGGTGTCCAAGACAGAAATTCCCTGTTCTGTTCATCGTGCTGGGAATTCTGGGTGTGGATTTCGCCCAGATTTCTCTGGGATTTCTCCAGAGAAATCCAGATGTCTCTGGATTTGCTCTGCACACCAAGACTGAACTAACACCATGGTCAGAGGGAATTCCTGGAAATTCTGGGCATGAATTGTCCCAGCAAACTGTTGGATAACTGAAAATACCAACAAAAAAAAAATTGGGGTTTTTTCCTCCATATTTTTTCGTTTTGTTTTCTTTCCTCCATATTTTTTTCTTTTTCCTTTCTTTTTCCTGAATGACTGCTCCAGGCTCCCAGATTTCTCTGGGATTTCTCCCAGATTAGTCTCTGGATTTGCTCTGCACACCAAGACTGAACTAACACCATGGTCAGAGGGAATTCCTGGAAATTCTGGGCATGAATTGTCCCAGCAAACTGTTGGATAACTGAAAATACCAACAAAAAAAAAATTGGGGTTTTTTCCTCCATATTTTTTCGTTTTGTTTTCTTTCCTCCATATTTTTTTCTTTTTCCTTTCTTTTTCCTGAATGATTGCTCCAGGCAATAAATGACTTGTGAAGGGCTTCAAAATCCAGGGAATTCAGCAGGAAAACCCAGCTCTCCTGGGGCTCTTTAGCTCCTTTTAACGCAGTTCTCAGGTTTGCAAAGGGAGTTTTTTCCTGGCAGGAATTGATTCCTGGGTTGCATTTGTGATAAATAAAAGCTCTGATCCACCTGGAGGCCCCAGGGCCCCTCGGCGGAGCCTGAGATCAACGAGTTCATTCAGGAGCTTAAATCACAGGGATGTGGGAAGGGAACGAAAATGTCTGGGTCCATCAAAGGGAAAATATTCCTTATTCCTTCTCTGCTCCCAGGGCAGGTCATTCATCTCCGGTTTAGCAAATATTCACCAGCTCAGTTCCCTGGCATTGCAGTTCAAGGAGTTTCTCTAAAAACCAAATGAAATCTGGAGATGATGATTTAATTTCTGCTTCTGCTGATGGAGAAATATCGATTCTCCTCATATTTAGACCCATTTTATTTATTTTGGTATCCTCATCCTTTGGATCAGACAATCCAGAGTGGTTTGGGTGGGAAAACTCATCTTGTTCCACCCCTCCCATGGAGTTAAAGATGCAGCTGGATAAACTTCCCTCTGACCATCCATTTTTAAATTTTAATGGAATATTTCCTCTAGGAATGCAACCAGTTAATTGTCATTATTTTGTCTCCATCACTACAGAGACTCCCCAGAGTTTCTCAGGCCCATCTCCCCTTGAAACAATAAATTCCATCAGAATGAAAATGCTGTGAAGTGTTAAAATGTGATGGGTGCACACCTGAAACACTGAAAATAGACAAGAGGAGCTGGCATTTGACTGCCTGGGTCACATTTCATTTGCCTGGAGGAAAGAAATCAAGATTTATGACAGTTCTGCTCATGCAGAAATAAAAAGGTGCTGTCTGAGGAAGTGGAGGTTCACAGAGTGTCTGTGAAATCCATGGAAAATATAAATCAGCTGAGCTGGTTTAACATTAATTCCATGCTTAATTTTTCTTGAATAAACTGTATAAAGAACAGAAAATTCCTAAAAGGGAGGGGAATGGAATCCCATTTTTGTTGTCACTTGTTGTCACTCAAGTACATCGGGATTGAGTCTGTTTGGAATCATTGGAATTGGACTGGAAGCAGAAAAAATGGTTGGTGACACTTTTCCTTCACTGGTATTTGTTCAGGATCAGCTTTTCCGTATATTTGGATTTGGATTTGGAATTTGGCAAAAAGCACTTCAATTAAGCTGCATATTAATTATGCATCAATGAACCTCAATTACTCTGAATTGAGCTGGAAAAACGGCCCCACAATTCTTCCTTTCTTTATTTTCCTGGGACGTCATTTTCCTGTGGCCATGTGGCTATTGGTGAAGGAATGTCAACTTCCTGCATGATTTGACATTAATTCTGTGCTTAATTTTTCCTGAATAAATTGTAATGAATAAAACACTCCAAAAAGCGGGGGAGTGGAATCCCATTTTTGTTACCACTCAAATACATCAGGATTGAGTTTGTTTGGAGTTACTGGGATTGGCTGGAAGCAGAAAAAATGGTTGGTGACACTTTTCCTTCACTGATACCACCTCAGGATCAGCTTTTCAACATATTTGGAGCATGGGTTTGGAAAAAAGCACTTCAGTTAAACTGCATATTAATTACGCATTAACAAGCCCTAATTACTTTGAATTGAGCTGGGAAAACGACCCCACAACTTTTGCTTTCTTCCAGTTTTAAGCTGTGGGTTCCTTTGGATGAGGGTGAGGATAGGTTGGGATAGACTTGGATTTATTGAGCTGTTAAGTGTTCTTGTCACTGCTGTGTTTTGGATGGAATTCCAGACTGGTTTGGGTTGGGAAGGACCTTAAATCCCATCTCATTCCCATGGGGACACCTTCCACTATCCCAGATTTCTCCAAGCCCCATCCAGCCTGATATCCAGTCAGATTCATCATTAATAATTGCTTTTTACCAGACTTGGGAAATACTTGTGCTCAAAAATTCCATAGAAAACACAACCCACTGGGAGGAAGGAGCACTGCAAAATTTTCCATGTTCTTGTTGGACTTGAGGGAATGATCTATTCCATGTTCATCCATGGTTTGCCTGGGAATATGATTTAGGTAGGCACCTACAGCTGGGTAAGGACAGGGCAGATCAGATCTGGACCAGTGGGGTTGGAGAGCTGAGAGTGGTGCAAAATCAGGACTGAGGGTACCCAAGGCCAGATAAGGACAGGGCAGATCAGATCTGGGCCAGTGGGGTTGGAATCAACCCTGTGGAGAGCTGAGAGTGGTGCAAAATCAGGACTGAGGGTACCCAAGGCCAGCTCTCATCCACATCCATATCACACATTCCTGACTCCAAAGGCATTTTATGCTGGTTCTTGGCTTCTTTTCTGCCTCTCTTGAGGTCAGGATTGAAAAGCTCAAGATGGTATTTTTGTGTTCGGGCTCAAATGTTTATTATTTTGTATCTATTTACAATCTTTCAAGTCATGAGTTCTACAGCGCTCTACTAACAAGCTACAAAATGGCTGTCTCTCTTCTCAAGATGGTATTTTTGTGTTCGGGCTCAAATGTTTATTATTTTGTATCTATTTACAATCTTTCAAGTCATGAGTTCTACAGCGCTACTAACAAGCTACAAAATGGCTGTCTCTCTCTCTACAGGCCTTTTAATGATAAACTGTCCAATTAAGAAATTACACCTAAATTATTTTCACTTTTAACCCAATAACCAACAACCCGTGCCCTCAATGGAGAATTTTTTATCCAGTTACACAAAACCACCCAAACCCATGGAGAAGGAGCAGCTTCCACCCCTAAAACCTCCATCTTTCCTCATATCTATTACTGTATTCTAAACCCTTAAACTCTGAGTTTCCCACCCTGTGGTATCACACACTTCTCCTCAAACTCCACACCCACAATCCCAGTTCTGTCATTCCATTTTGGAAGCCTTCTCCAGGCCTCAGGTCAATGCAGAGTTCTCTTGGGGTCTGTGCCTTTCAGCACAGAAATCCCAAAACTCTCAGTATCCAGAGTTCCAACAGGTTTCCATCTGTCCCTGGTGTGTTGCTCCATCTGGAGAGGCCCAGGAAGCATCAGGAGCTGGAAAAGTGGGGATGGAAAGCCCAGCAACAGCTGGGAAGGAGCAAAGCTGGGAGTGAGTTAATGGAGATGGGAGCTGGAGATGGAGAACTCGGCGTTCTCCAATGGTGCCAGGGGCAGTGATGGATTAGAAATCCCACCTGCAGATTTATCCAAGCTGGAATCCCAAACAAGGAAACTCCATTAGTGGAATCCATCTTTCCCACAGCTGCAGGCTCAGGGAGCACAGGGAGCACTGATTTCCCTGCCCTGAGCGTTGCTCCATTAGTGTCATCTTGGATGAAGAGGGAGAAAATGAGGATTTGAAAGCCTCGGGAATCTTGTTCCATGGACGGAGCAGCCCATGGGATGGAGGTGAATCCTGCCATCCCAGCCCTGCAGGGATGTTGTTTAAGGAGCAGGGAGATGTTTTCCCAGCCCTGTGTTTTTGCTGTTTGCTATTAAGGTCCTGAAGATATGAAATTTTCAGGAATTCTCCCTTTCCAATGTTGTCAAAAAAAGTAAAGAGGAACTTTTGCTTTGAGAGCAGAGCAGAGCAAACTGCACAGAGAAGCTTCAGGAAAACACAATGCCCTTGGCTTCACCCCAGGCTGCTTCACTGGACCCAGCATGCCTGAAAAAACATGGATTCAGTCCTGAACTCTGCCTTGCTCCCACCAAAGTCATTCCCACCCCGGATTGCTGCTGTCCGGCCTTGGGAACAGGGTCAACAATCCTGGAAAAGCCTGGAGGTGGCTGAGCTGAGCAGCTCCATCCCCGTGTCCAGCTGCTGGAAGCTGGGATATTCCCTGGAAGCTGGGAATGAGTCACTTCCCACTTCTCCTGCCTCAAGGCCTGAATGGACTGCATAAATTGAAATTCAACATCTTCTGCTCTCTCCTGGTTCATTTTTAGCTCCCAATATTCCAAAATCCCAGCAGGAAATGAAATGGGAGACTTGGATCCTACCTGTGCTCACCCATGTTTCCCAGGTGCCCAAATTCTTCAGGCTGCTCCAGAGGGAAGTGGACTCTGGCCTTCAAGACTTTCGACTCATCCAGAGCTCCAGGAGTGTTTGGACAAGGATTTCAGACACAGGGTGGATTGCTGGCCAGAGAAACCTGGGAGAAGCAGGATTGGTTAAAAATATCTCACTGGATAAAAGCAGCAAACTCTGCCACGGTCATTGAGAGGTAAGTTAGGTTAACCAGGGAATTTTGCCTGGAATTCCCAATATCCATCCTATAGGTACTCTTTTCCAGCTTAGAGTCATTCCTGTCCCTCCATGCCTCGTCCCCAGTCCCTCTGCAGCTCTCCTGGAGCCCCTTCAGGCCCTGCCAGGGGCTCTGAGTTCTGCCTGGATCCTTCCCTTCTCCAGGTGAACATTCCCAACTCTCCCAGCTGGGCTGTACTGCGATAGTGGAAATTGTCCTTTTCCTTGGCAGCGATTGGAGTGAGATGGGCTTTAAACTCCTTCCCAACCCAAACCATCCTGGAATTCCAGGCTTAAAGCTTTTTCTTTCAAGCTGAAACTCATCCCTAGAACCCCCTTACTTTAATGCTCTGGGGCAGATTTTCCATAAGGTTTTTCCTCCCTGTGCTGCCTGAAGACCTAATTTCCATCACAAATGAAGAACTTACAGGGAGCACTGCCCAAATTCCTCTTTGTTTTCCTTAAAACTTCCCCTTTCTGAGAAAACAAGCAGCATAAAGACAATTTCCCTTGGGTGTGCTGCAGTCATTGCTACAAGCCGGGTTTTGGTGCGAGCTTTGTTAAACCCTGCTCATGTTCTCCCTTACAGGGCTGGGGTTTAATCATTCCCCGTGCAACTGATGCAGATCCATTTGTCCTGGAAGAGAATTTCCACGGAAAATCAGCAGCCTGCTCTGTGCCTGGAGATATCTAAATATAAACACCCTGGCAGGGGCTGCACTTCATTTTCTCCGAGCGTGGTCGGGCTCAAAGTGGGCTCGTTACACAGAGTGGGGACACAAATAAAGGTCAGCGGGAGCCTCTGGCTTGGAAATTGCTGGAAAAAGCAAAACACATTCCTGTGGCTGAGGAATGATATAGCAGGAATGGGTTGGTTTGTGTTTATCAGGGAAATTTGGGGTTTTTTTCTGTGTTTTTTTTTAATGTTGTCCCTCCTGCCCTCAGCTCTGTTCCTGCTCTTTCCTCCATGAGGGAGCTGTGGGTACTCCAGGCTGGAGAGCAAAGGTTGGTCCATATGGGATGAAAATTCCTGCCCACATTCCTGAGCCCACAAAGCTCTCCCAGTTTTGGGATCTGTGGTGTCCTCAAGAATTTGCTGTGCCCAGGCACGTCCTGGGAATTTCCCTCACAGCACTTCCCTCTGTTTGCCCAGGTGACCTCACCTGGATCCCCCAGGAGTTTATTTAATGTTTGTTCTCCTTTGCTTTGCTCACACTGAGATTTAAAACCTCACCTGGAGAACTCTGTCCAGCTGTGGGAAAGATGTGGAGACCATGGAAAGATGTGCTCCAAGGGCTGGAGCTGCTCTGAAGCCAGGCTGGAGAGCTGGGAATGTTCTCCTGGAGAGGAGAAGGCTCCAGGGAGAGCTCAGAGCCCCTGGCAGGGCCTGAAGGGGCTCCAGGAGAGCTGCAGAGGGGCTGGGGACAAGGCATGGAGGGACAGGAGCCAGGGAATGGCTTTAAACTGGAAAAGGGGAGATTTAGGTTGGATATTGGGAAGGAATTCTTAGCTGGGATGGTGGGGAGGGGCTGGGCTGGAATTGCCAGAGCAGCTGTGGCTGCCTCTGGATCACTGGGAGTGTCCAAGGCCATGCTGGATGAGGTTTGGAGCACCCTGGGATGGTAGGAAGTGTTCCTGCCTGTGGCAGAGGTGGAATGGCATGGACTTTCCATGATTCTCTGACTCTTGTGATTCTACAATTCCAAGTTGTGCCAATGTTTTTCCACCCTTATTGTATCAAACTTCTTTTTATCAAAATGAATCCAATCTAATCTAATCTAATCTAATCTAATCTAGTTTAACCTAGCCTAACATAACCTAACTTAAATTAACCTAAATCAACCCTTTTTATTTGAAACCATTCCCACTGTACCAACGCAGCTAAAAAGTCTGTCTCCCCCAGTTATTGCACCGCTAAAATTGGCTTTTTAAAGTCCTTCCTAACTCAGAAGAAATCTTGGCTCTTTTCCATTTTCCTTTCTGCCAGCTTTGCAGAAATGCTGGAGGCTGCAGGGAGCCAGTCCAAGGCCTGTTAATACCAACTCCAAAATTGCCAGAGGGTTTTCGGTCGGGAATGCTGTTCCCAAGGATTCTCCTCTGCTGGCCAGGCCATGGAGATGAAATAATCCTGTGCACCCTCCAATGTTTCCCCAACCCTGGGCTCCTTCCCATGCAGAGTAGGTCAGAATTTGCATCAAAATCCCCTTTTAAGGTCAGCAAAGTCACAGGACAATTGAAATTGGAAAACTCATCTGAGAGAGTTTGGATTCTCCCAAGCATCCATGGGAGATTTGGGAGCATCTTTGTGTAGGGGCTGATCTTCCTGCACGATCCCAAAGCCAAAGTCAGAATTTGACATTTTGGAGGGTTTAATTTGGGCCACAATGACATCATAATTGGTGTAATAATAATAATAATCAATGAAGTTTCATGTTGATGATTACTGTGGGGTTTATTGGGATTTATTTAATTAATTAAGTGCTTAATTGAAAAGTGGGAAATCCTTCCACTTGCTGGGAATCACCAGAAAAAGCAACATTTATAATTTTCTTTCTGTTTTCTTTCCTTCCCGTTTTTCTTCCTCTTCTCTTACCTCTCAAAAGCGTGATCAGAATTGGCTTCTCTTTGCAGTTCTGCTCTGCCAGAGTTGTGGAGACCAAAATGAGCTCAGACTTCCTCAGAAAAGAAGAGAAACATGAGATTAATTCTGCTTTTCCTGTGCTGAGCTTGTGAAAACAGCACCAGGCTCTCACTGCCTCAGAGATGATAAAAAACTCCCTGTAACACAGAAAAAGGTGATAAAAATCCCCTGTATTGGACAAAGAAAGGTTGAAAATCTCTGATTTTTCATGTGCCGGGTTTCATTTTGGGTTGAGAAATTCTGTTTTCTCTGATTGTGGAGTGAGGGTTGGAGCAGGCTTTCAAATCAAAATTATTCCAGTAAAAGTTGCCCCCCCGAGTATCCAAATCTGCTCTGGATTTACACCTGATTTATGCTGGTGTAGGAATTCATCTCCCACTGGAATTTGGAGAATTTCCAGGTCCATCCTGGAATGAGGGAAGATAATTTAATTGTCCATTCCCAAATTCTGGGGGAGAAGGAATCCCCCGAGTGAGGAGCCCCAAATCTGACTTTGCTCACAACTGCTTTGCTGGCCCTGCTATGGGTCCAGCTGATTTCCCAATGAAATTCTGGACATTTCCTATTCATTTGGGATTGGAAGATGGAATTGGAGTAATTTCCTGGGATGGGAAAGAATGGGATAGACCAAGGATTAAAGCTACAGCCCCCTGTCTCTGGGAATGAGGTGATTTAGGGGATGAAGGTGGTTAAGGGGTGACCCATCCCATGTCAGGGCCCGGGATTGCTCCTTCCATTGGATCCTGGAATCCTGGGATAGTATTTCCCCTCTCCCTGAGAAAACACTTTCAATGTGTTGAGTACATTTAGCAAGGGATGGCTGGAATTATTGAGTTTTCCAAGAACATTCCGGTGGACATTCCATATTCAATAAGCAATTTAAATTTCTCCCTGGTTTTAAGGTTCTTCCCCTGCATGTTTCATCCCACAAATGCAGTGGAAAAGCTTCATTTCCCTGCCTGTTTTGATATTCCACAATCCATTCCCACCACAGGCAAACCTAGGAAAATCCTCCTGGCTGGGAATCCCTTTCCCTTTTATTCTTGGATGCCTGTGCAAGGCTGCCCAGTATTTCTTTCTGCCTGACCATATCAATAAAAATGAATAAATACAATTTTGTAGATTAAAAAAATTCTGGGAGCACCACAGCTCCTGGAATAAAACTCCCAAACATTTATTGAGATGTAAACCCTAAAAAATGATTTATCATGTCATCCCCAATTTCTGACTCTCACTTCCCAGAGCCCCTCCCACGACTGTTTTCTCCTCCTTCTCCTCCACAACTCCTGCTCCTCTCCTGAAATTCCCACCTGCTCTTCCCTTCCCATCCCACCGCCCACCCACCTGCCACGCTCCAAGGGTGGCTTCCCTCTCCTGGCAGCTTATCCTGAGCTTTTTTTAGGAGTAGGAGCCCAGCAGCACCAATTAGTGCCCCAAATTCTTGCAGGAATATAATTAAGCCTAGAAAGAAACTCCTAATTAAATACTCGTTTGTAATTTCCTTCCTATTGTAACGCTCCTGCAGAACTTTCCTGTCTTAAGATAAATTCACAGGGAGAGGATTCAGCTGGAATTTGCCACAGTGGGTTTTCAGGGTTATCCCTCCAGAAAATATCAGGGTGAACCCAGGAAAACTTAGGAGAAATCCCACTGTGGTGTCCCATTCCGATAGGGAAGGGAATGTGTGGTGCTGCTGGTGGAAAAGGAATGATAAAAGTCAGAGGATCCAGAAAAGATTCCAGAGTTTATTGGAAAATTTTAAATTTGGTGTGGGAATTGGTGATCCCCTGATCCCCTGGGATGAGCCCGTGGAAATGGGGTTTGGATAAATGGTGGGGTAAAAGGGAAGAGTGTGACTGAGGACCAGTGACTGAACTGTAATTTGGTGTGGGAATTGGTGTTGGATTGTTCCTGATCCCCTGGGATGAGCCCATGAAAATGGGGTTTGGATAAAGGGTGGGGTAAAAGGGAAGAGTGTGACTGAACTTTATGGACCAGTGACTGAACTGTTTTAGTTGTGCTCAGTGTGGCACAAATTCCTTTTCCTGATTGTTTCTTCCTCTGAGCAGAGCAAATCCAGTTTGGCTCCTTTAGGCTGAGCTTGCTTTTACTCCAAGCATTTTTTAATGATGAAAATCATGGGAATTACAAAATGTGGCCTCCCATTCTTGAGAGGAAGGGAGCACCCAGGATTTGTGAATGTTTGGGTGAAAAGGAACGACAAAAGTCGGGGGATCTGCAAAAGATTCCAAAGTTTATTGGTAAAATATAAATTTGGAGTGGGAGTTGTTGGATTGTCCCTGATCTCCTGGGATGAGCCCATGGAAATGGGGTTTGGATTAAGGGTGGGGTGGAAGGGAAGACAGAGAGGGAGAATGGGATAAAGGGAGATCTCCAGTGCTGGCTCCAGTGCTGACCCAGCTGATGGGATGTGCAGGGTCCTGGGGCTCCTCCCGGGATTTGGGGACACCATTTTGGGGATGAGTTTCCCCATCCTGGGAGAAAAAATAATTCTTGTGCTCAGTTTGCTCTTCCGGACCTCCCAGGGATGGGTTGGAGGCTCCAGGCTTTGGGATGGTTTTGATCCTCCTCCAGTCCATTGGCACTTCCTGGCCTCATTCCTGCCCCAGAGCCAGCCCAGGGATGGCATCCCAGAAAATTCCCAGCTCCACGTGACCCCTTCTCCAGCCACATCCTGTTTTTCCCACTGACTATTCCCAACAATCCTCAGATGGCTCCATCTGGCTTTTTGAGACACACATCCCTGAGCTCCTGTGATTCTCCACCTAGGAAAAACTTGGATCAGCTCAATACAGTCTATATTTTCCATAAATAATTGTGTATAATAATATCTCTTCCTTTCCTGCTCTCTCGTGTCTAAAAAATATGGAAATGAGGAAGCTAAGTCAAGCCTGTTGGTCCCAGGTTTAAGGATAAAATCCCTCTGCATCTGGAATTATAACATGGAATTTTTGGCAAGCAGGAGAAGTTTTCTTGTGCTCAGGATATCAGACCATTAAAAAACAGAATATATTAATTGTCCAGATATTAAATCTTTCAAAAAATGATGAGTTTTAATAAGAGAGACTTCTTAGGTCTGGGTTTTATAGACATTGTTTGGAGAAGCCATGGGAAAAAAAAATGTTCTCCAACATCTCCAACCTCATTCCCATTCCAAAGCCCAGGAAAATCCTTGAATCCCTCATGCCCGATTATGTTCCCTTGAATTGCTCAGATTTTTAAGGTTTTGAAGGATTTTAGGGAGGTCAGGTCTTGCTGGAGAGATCAAATATTTTCCATGGATGAGAATTATTAACAGCAAAAAAAAGTCACCAAGAAACCACAATTTGAATAATTTCTGTGGGTGGCGAGTGCCTTGTTCTGCTTTATGTTTGTGGAAGTACGTGATTATATCTGAAATAAAAAGAATATTGCATGTTCTTTTTTTATGCCCAATAGCCAGTAAAAAAATTAAAAAAATTAATTGTGTCTCAGTAAAAAAGAAAGGAAAAAATAGGAAAAAAATTAGAATTTTCTTAACATTCAGCTGAACATTCTGTATTTCTGAAAGGAAATGAAACAATTTATGAGATAAAATCTGCCAGTGTTTCATTTGAAATCCATAAAATAATATAATTTTTATGTTCAGCTCTTGGGTTTTAGGTAATGGATGTGATTCCACACATCAGCACCCCACAATGAGGCCATTTTTGAAGGAAATGCAGCTTTTTCAGACAATCTCCTCTGTTTTGCATTTCTGTTCTGGTGGAGCAGAATTCCAAAGACACAGCTCCTGTCAAATGGAGAGGCCTTTTCATCCTTATCTTCTGAGTATTCCCAGAATCAATCATTTGAATGATTGGGATGAAACATGGAATTAATTTTAATATTTGGCTTCTGAGTGGAAAAGGGGGCTCAGGCTCCGGCAGCCACAATTCCAGGAATCCAACCCAGCTGGCTCCCAATTTTTATTTATAGCCTTCATTACCAAAAATCCCACACTTCAATCCCTTTTTTTTAAGAGAAAAACTTTGCAAACATTTGTTAGATCTTGGTTTCTGATAAAATCTACAAAGAACACTGTAATTCCCTTCCCTCTGAGCTTTAAAATAAAACACTGGTGGATAACTCATGTCCACAATCTTCCCGCATTCCCATGAAATACAATTCCTTTCCATCTCCAGTTTAAAACACAATTTTATCCAATTTGTTGTGTAAAACAAACTAACCCATGAAGGCAAAAAGGGAAGGGAGAAGCCAATATTTTTATTTTCTTGGTAGCAGAGAGCTCTGTTGAAGGCTATTTTCCCCACAATGTTAGGAATTTTGTGGTTGAGGATGTAAATGCTTCAGATTTGCAAATTATTATTTTCTTTTTTGCCTCTCCCAGCATTTTCAAGCTCAAAGTCTGGGGTCAGGGAATGGTTCTCTGCCAAGAGCTGTTCCTGTTTCTTCCCTGAGATCCCATTTTCCCTCTTTTCTCTGTGTGCTTCCAGCTCTGCGCTGAACAAACACACACTTAGGTAAAAATGTCTTTTCTAACAATGAGCATGAAATGAAGAATGTTTCACGCGGCTCCAACGATCGTCAGCATTCCCGGGGCAAATTCCAGCCTCACTCCGTAGAAAAAGAGGAATCAAATGTCACAGAAAGGCCTCGAGAATGACCTCGTGTTCCATGAGGCAAATATTGAATTCCCAGCATTGTGTGAGCACTAAATGGAGCTGAAACACCTTTGATTTATCCATTGAAGCTTTGAGCTGTCGCTGCTTTGGAGTTTTTTCTTTTTTCCCCACTTCTTCCTCCGGCTCTTTTTTGGGATAAATAGACAGCCAGGCAAAGGTTGGGCACAGCAGGGAAAATCCAGGTTCTGGTACCCCTCGTTAGAAGGTGGGAAAAGGGGAAAAGGCCTCAAGTTGCACCAAGGGAGGGGGAGTTGGGATATCAGGAAAAAATTCTTCTCTGGAAGTGTGGTGAAGTACTGGAGTCACCATCCCTGGAGATGTTCAAAAACCATGGGAATACATTGGAAAAATGGAGTTGGGAAAGGGGCTGGAGCACCAGGAGGGGCTGAGGAACCTCAAATCCTGTGCCTAGTTCTGAGCCCCTTGTGAAAAGAAGGACATGGAGGGGCTGGAGTATCCAGGGAAGGGAATGGAGCTAGGAAGGGGCTGGAGCACCAGGAGAGACTGAGGGACCTCAAATCCTGGCTGGACATGAGCCAGGTGTGCCCAGGGGGCACAAAGAGGCCAAAGGCTCCTGGGATGGATCAGGAATTGTCTGGGAGCAGGAGCAGGGCAGGGATTGTCCCCGTGCTGGGCTCTGTGAAGGACCTCAAATCCTGAGGGCAGCTCCTGGCCCCTCATGACAAGAAGGACATGGAGGGGCTGGAGAGTGTCCAGGGAAGGGAACAGAGCGGGAAGGGGCTGGAGAATTCCTGAGGGAGCTGGGAAGGGGCTGAGCCTGGAGCAAAGGAGGCTCAGGGGCCCTTGTGGCTCTGCACAGCTCCTGCCAGGAGGGGACAGCCGGGGGGTCGGGCTGTGCTCCAGGGAACAGGGACAGGAGCAGAGGGCACGGCCTCAGGCTGGGCCAGGAGAAGTTGAAATTCCTTCATGGAAGGGGTTGGGACAGGATAGAATCCCTGGAGTCCCACCCCTGCCCACTCTCCAGCCCCTCAATGTCCTTCTTGTCAGGAGAGGCCCAGAGTTGCCCCCAGGATTTGAGGTCCCTCACAATGCCCAGCACAGGGGACAATCAGGACAATCCCTGCCCTGCTCCTGCTCCCACGAAATTCCCAATCCAGCTGAGGAGCCTCTTGCCCACCTGGGCACCCCTGGTCCAGCTGCTGTCACAGGGACATTGAACGTCTGAGTTGCTTGAAACAGGAGCAGAATTGGGCACAGGGACCTCAGGAGGGCCAGGCCCAGCCCTGCTGCTACAAAAGGTTGCAAATAACTTTGTCACTCGGTGCCAGAGCGGTTCAGGTGGCCATGACCTCCCTGGCTCTGGAAGCACAGCACTGATTTTCCATGGAGTTGTTAATAAGCTCTGCTTCCCAATCCCATTGTAGATTTGCCCCTTATCTGACCAGGAAATCTGGTTTGCTTAAAGTTAATCCTGGCTCAGCCTCAGGAAAGCTTGGGATTATCACATCCATTCTCCATTGAGCAGTGCTGTCATCACCCACAGCCAGGAAATGCTGATTTTTTTTTTCCTTTCATAATGACAAATAAGAAACTGAGTCACAAAAAATATGTTTTTAATCAGAATATTTCCTTTTATAGGGAAAAATCCGAGTGCAAATGCTCAGTCTGCATTCTTAGGTGAAGTATTTAGCAAAAGGATTTATTGATCACCAGCAAGATATTCCCAACATTCAAATGTAATTAAAATAGACAAGTTCTGATATTTAATCATGGTAAGAAATTCCCTTCTATTACACTCAGTTTATGGCTGTTCCATCACCAATATCAGAGCAAGACAGGGTCATCCTGAAACCCCATAATTTCTGAATTTTAGGTGCGTGGAGATAAAGCTTTTGGGGACATAACTGATACCTGCATATCACCCAGCTGAATAATGAGCATTTCCACACCCGTGGCATTGTGTGGCTTTGATGTGCAGGCTGTAAATTCCCAAATTAGCTCTCCAATTTTTATCCTTTCCAAGATTGAATTATATATATTTAAAGGGAGCAGTGAATTAATTTTGTTTTTTTGGATTCAAGCTGCACTGCTTGATCAGGAGTTCTCGGTAACCTCTTGCTGCCTGTGCTGCTCCCTGGATAAATGGTCTTGGATGGTTGATGTGTTTTGAGTCAATTCCAATGTTGGAATTTGGAAATTCTGATTTATCATCCAGGCTGCTTCTGGAGAATTTGGAATTGGTGTAGGATCATGGAATAATGAAATGGTTTGGGATGGAAGGACCTCAAAACTTATCTCATTCCATGGGCAGGGACACCTCTCACTATCCCAAGGTGCTCCAAGCCCCAGTGTCCAGCTTGGTCTTGGACATTCCAGGGATCCAGGGGCAGCCACAGCTGCTCTGAAAATTCCATCCCAGCCCCTCCCCACCCTCCCAGCCAGGAATTCCTTCCATAATGCCCAGTGGAGACCCAGGAGTCCATCAGGATGAACAGAAGTAAGAACTGATGGAAAAATGAGCCTTGGGAAGAAGGAACCAGCAGAGATATTTTTATGACCCAGGAGAAACAGGAAACATTTCCCAATTTTCTGCTGGTTGCATCCGCTGGGGCTCCCTGGCAGGTAACCATGGCAATTAAAGGTTTGAAAAGAACCAGACAAACTTGGGTAGAAATTGTTTCTCCTCACAAGCCATATGGAAAAGATGATTCATCCAGGAGGGAATTTAAAAAAAAAGAATTCCAACAAGGCAGCAATGCACAGGAAGAAACACCTGAAACATCAGAAACATCAGCCCTTGAGGCAGGAACTGCGCTGATCCCAAATCCCTGACTCTTGTGGGCTCCCACAGCTGAACCCAAAGCCAGGAAGACTCCAGCAGGTTCCAGTTTTTCCCAATCTGCTTTCAAGGAGCAGCTGATCAGAGCACATCAACCTTTTGATGGCACAGGCAAGGGAAATTTTCCCAATTAGCTTGTTAGCACCAATCCCATCGCTCTGCCGGCTTTGGGAAGGTAAATGGAGGCAGACACTGGGACTGTGATCCTGCTTGCTAGTTTGAAGTTGTGTGTGATTTATGTTTCCTGTGTTTTCCATGAAAACTGTGTGGAACTGAGGGGTTAAAGGGCCAAGTGCGACGTGAGAGCAGCCCCTTCAGCTGTTGTAGGGTCGCAGTCCCAGGGGATTCACCACGTGAATATCACATTTTCCTCTCCTTGGACTGCAGCAGCTCCCAGGCTCTGAGGACAGCCTGGTATTTTAGGGAAGAAATCCCAACAGCCTGATGGATCCAAACGCTGGGGCTGCTCTGGTCCCTCCCAGGGTTGTGCCTCTGGATGGTTTTGATCAGAGCCTGATGAAATCAGCCACAGGAAACTCCTCGCTGGCTTGGCTGGACTTGGCTCTTTATGGGAGCTTTCTCCGTTTCCAGAGGATTTCCTGGGAGCTGCAGCACTCCCCTCACATCTTCATTAGCATCACTCATTCCAGGGGGTTGGTGGGAAGAGATGAAGCTGTGGTGTCATTCCATCATCCCACCCCATTTCCCATTGCGTGTACGCGAGCCCTTCCTGTCACCCGCTGGTGTCAGCCTGGGCAATTAAACCCCAACCTGCTTTCCCTGCATTCATTATTTATTGCCCTTCAGCAACCCAGAGCTCATTGCTTTTCATGGATGAGGTGGGAATGTGCTCGCCCACATTGCCCTTTCCACGAAGGAGCAGCTCCCCTTATCCTCCCCGCTTAAGGTCTGATGTAATTGGCATTAACAGAGCGTTAACAAATTGCCCGGGGGCATCCAAACCCTCTCCATGAACGTGAGGACTTCAGGGTGAGGAACAAAGTGGAATTAAAGGATTCTGGATAAATGTGGCTCCCAGGTTGGCAGGCTGATGAAGCAAACCCTCCTGTCAGAAGCCACTTTGCCTTGGGGGGGAAAAGTCACTTTGCTGTCCTGGAAATGTCACTGGAATAGAGATGAGCTGCACCTTGTCGAGTTCCCTCTGCAGCTGCTTCTTCAGGAGAAGCTTTGCCCCAGGCAGGACCTGCTCACTGCTCCCAGCAGCTTTTCCAGCCACTGCAAATGTGTCCTGAGGAAGCCACGTGAGAGCTGTTTCCCATTTTCCTTGAATCCTCACAGCCTGGAGATTGAAATAAACTGGGCAAAGGTTGTGTGCTGAGGAAGTCAGCAGAGGAGCAACAGCTTTGGTGGCCAAAAATGGCCCCAGTTCAGAAGCAAGATGTTCAAGATGCCTTCTAAATTTTTATTTTATGCCCAGAGCAGCTGTGGCTGTCACTGGATCCCTGGAAGCGTCCAAGGCCAGGTTGGATGAGGCTTGAAGCAAACCGGGATAGTGGGAGGTGTCCCTGCCCATGGCAGGGGTGGGAGAGGATGGGATTTATGTTCCTTGCAACCCAAACCATTCCATGTTTCTATGAATTTATTTGTGTCCACAATATCTAAAACCTCAAAGAAAAAAAAAAAAAAAAAAAAAAAAAAAAAAAAGGTTTTCTGAAGGAAATGGATTGCAAATCTTGATTCCAGGTAGGATCATAATAGTGGTGGGCAGGCCCTGAAGTTCCAGCCTGGCAATGGGATTCCTCTTATCCAACTCAAGCTGCTTGGATCCTGACATCTTCAGATTGGAGTGTGGGATTCTTGGATTGCTGGAAATGTCCACCCCCCTGTGCTGTTGAGGGCGTCCCAGCATCTGCTGAGGCATAGCCACTCTTCAGTCCATCACCTCCACACAGCTGCACTTAGGTGGGATAAATCCTGTTTTACAGATCCCTGATGCAATTCAACCTGTGTCCAAGGACAGATTAACATATTACCCTCTCCCAAATAATTTTCCATCCCTGTTTTAAGTTACAGGGGATCTCATTATAAAAATTGGAGAGAATATCCTGTTTATGTCATTGTCACCAGCAGTTTCTGCTGTCTCTATTTTATGTTGGCAATTCAAATTTAAATTATTACAACATCACTGGACCAGCCCTGCTCTGTGCTCTCCTCTTGAAAGTCAATCCTGAATTACAGAGCATTTGGAAAAGCTGACATGGGGAAATGTTGTGGGATTTTCTGCTGGCATTAGGAAGGAAGGAAAGAGACACACTTTACTTTTTCTTCCTTCCCTTTTCCCTTACGATATCCAAGGAAGCCGGCAAGGTGTCAGCCAGAGCTGTGCCAGCTCACGAGGGCAGCAGCACACGGATAAATAGAAGTACAGAAGATTCCTAGCTGATTCCAACACCATTAATTTCATGCTCAGAAATGAGGAACACACTGGTTCTTCCTGAAGGTTATGAGCTCCCAAACTGAAGCTCAATTAGTTTTGTCAACAGATTCCAGGCTTTTCCCACTTCTTTTGTGATTTGACTGTTCACAGAAGCCCAGAATGGTTTGGGGGGGAAGGGACATTAAATCCCATCCCATTCCACCCTTTTCCCATAGCAGGGACACCTTCCACTATCCCAGGCTGCTCCAAGTTTGGTCCAAACCAGCCTTGGACACATTCAGGGGCAGCCACAGCTTCTCTGGGCACCCTGTGCCAGGGCCTCCTCACCCTCACAGGTGGTATCCAAGGTCAGGTTGGACACCGGGACTTGGAGCAACCTGGGATAATGGAAGGTGTCCTGTTTGGGTGGGAAGGGACATTAAATCCCATCCCATTCCACCCCTTTCCCATAGCAGGGACACCTTCCACTATCCCAGGCTGCTTCAAGTTTGGTCCAACCTGGCCTTGGACACATCCAGGGGCAGCCACAGCTTCTCTGGGCACCCTGTGCCAGGGCCTCCTCACCCTCACAGGTGGTATCCAAGGTCAGGTTGGACACCGGGACTTGGAGCAACCTGGGATAATGGAAGGTGTCCTACCCATGGAAGGGGGTGGATCTGGATGGGCTTTGAGGCTCCTTCCCACCCAAACCATTCCATGTCTCCGTGATTCTCTGATTCTCTCATCCTATGATCCTGTGATTCTTTGATTCTGTCATTCTCTGTTCCTGTGATCCTGTGATTTTCTGTTTCCATGATCCCATGATCCTGTGATTCTCTGTTTCTGTGATCCCATGATTCTCTGTTCCCATGATCCCATCATCACATGATCACATGATCCTGTGATTCTCTGTTCCCATGATCCTGTGTTTCTCTGTTCCCATGATCCTGTCATTCTCTGTTTTTATGATCCTGTGATTCCATAATTCCGTGTTTCTGCATTCTCCGATCCTGTGTTTCTCTGATCCCATGATCCCGTGGCTCCAGGCTGACCTTGCCATACCCAACCAACCTTTGCCCTGTGTTTTCATCCCTGGTCCTCTCCTCCAAGGCCACCCCTCCTGATGGATCCCAGCATTCCCAGCATGGTCACCCCTCGTTCACCACCTGCAGCTCCACCTCCTGGGGGAGTTTTTCCAGTCTCCAGCTCTGTGTCAGCATCTCCAGGGAAATTTCCTGATGGGATCAGAGGGGATGGCAGAGAAAAGCCCAAAAATGATGATTTTGAACAAAGAGAAACCTCCGCCCACGCACTGGTGATCAGATTGAATTATCTGCAGCCTGAGAGCAGCAGGGATCTGTTGGATCTGCTTGGCCAAACTTCCAGCTTGTGGCCTGAACCTCTCCACATCTCCACTTCCAGCCGTGTCCCAAAGCTCACTCCTCCTTCCTGCTGGGAACATCCCTGGAGGCCAGGAGGAGCCTTTCACCCCTCAAACCCCTTTGGCAAGTCTTCATCTCCTTTGATCCCCATAGCTGGGGTTGCTCCAACGTTTTGTGTTTCAGCTTTATCTCTTTTCCTACCTCATCCCCATTGTTCACCTCGCCAAAACCCCACGGTTTCATTCACTTCATCTCGTGCCGCAGAAAATACGATGCCATCTTCAAGAAACTTCCCACTGTGCATTAATTTCTTTCCCCATAATTGTATTTATATTTCAACAAATAGGCTTGAAGTGCATTATTATTCTAAAATGAGGGCTAATGGCTTTCAGCACTTTCCCGCAGCTAATTGTGCATTTATTTCCCAGCTTTGATGGCTCACAAAGAATTCCAGTTCTTCATTTACATGAAACAACTGTGAAGGAGAAATTAACTGGCTGCTTATTTCATCTACGCATTTATTTTTTACTCCCTGAAAAACTTGACACAAACTGTTGGTGTCCATCAAATAATTCCTTTCCCAGAGGCAGAGCCCCATTAGGAAAACATTTCCCTAAATGAGGAACACCAATCTTCAGCCACCCCCCAACGGGAAAAAATAGAGGAAGAGCAATTTATTGCTGCTCTCGTGTCACTCCAGAACATAAAAATTCACATTTTGTTCGTAGCAGGGTGGACACAAATTTGTTTTAAGGTCGTAGGATCCTGTGACACAATTTCAGGAGAGTCACTGAAGCCATCCCTGGCTCTGGAGTGGAATTCCAAGGAATTTGGACTGAATGGGAGATTGGACAACAACATTCACAGCAAAATAATTTTCCTTTCATAATTAACAACGTGATTCTTGTATATCCTTATAGACCCCTGGGAGCAGCAGGAGACTTGGACCTTCCTCTGAAATTCCAGGACTCCATGAGAAGGAAGGAAGCTCTTAATCCACAAATTGTTTCCTTTGGATCACCCAGCCTCTTAAATAACCCCCAAAATTCAGATTTAGAGCATTTCTTAAGCCATAAAAGCATCCAGCTTCCCTTAAAATGCTCAAACCTTCAGCAGGGTTGGAATTAAAGTGCCTGGATTTAACTCTCCCTTTTCCAACTAGTTTTTTTCCCAAGGAATTCAACTATTTCCTGTCAGGTAACATGGCTGTTTTCCTTATTTTATTTTTCCTGGAAGAAAAGCAGAGAGAAGGAATTAATCCAGCAACAACCTTGATGAGGGGAAGAAAAGTTAATTGAAAAGTGTGATGAGAACCCCGAGCTCATTCAAGCCTGGGCAGAAATGGAAACATTGGTATTGACAAAGAAAACTGCCTGGATTTAACACTCCCTTTTCCAACCATTTTCCCATTTTCTTCCCAAGGAATCCAACTGTTTCCTCTCAGGTAACATGGCTGTTTTCCTTATTTTATTTTTCCTGGAAGAAAAGCAGAGAGAAGGAATTAATCCAGCAACAACCTTGATGAGGGGAAGAAAAGTTAATTGAAAAGTGTGATGAGAACCCCGAGCTCATTCCAGCCTGGGCAGAAATGGAAACATTGGTATTGACAAAGAAAAATTAAAATTTACTCCAGAGTTCAAACACTGTTAATAAATGTGGGGAGATGATGCCCAGAATCCTTGGGAAGTAGCCTGAGGGCACATTCCAGGCTAATGCAAATTTTGTGGGAAAATACAGTATTCAACACTACAAATAGTCTTTTTTTAAAAAAGGAAACTGAGTCTGGGAAACACTTTGACTTAAATTTTACTTCACTTTAGGGCAGTTTTCAGGGGATTTTGGAAAGGTGGAACCAGTTGGGAAGGAAGAACTTTTTTTGTGGGAGAGAGCAGCTTCCCCTGTCCCATGGGATGCACTGTCCCGTGGCCAGGGGCTGCTCCAGAGGGTGTTTGCTTACAGCATGGTGGTCACTATCCCATAAAACAACCCAGCAGAGCCTCAGAATTCCCTGAAAATATTCCAGGGGAAAGGAATTATTTCTCCCTGAAGAGGATCATCTAGGCCATACTCTGGTAAAGGCCCAGAGATACAGAATAATTCCATGGAATTCCAGAATGCTTTGGGTTGGAAGGGACATTAAAACCCATCTAATTTTATCCCATTCCATGGTCAGGGACACCTTCCCAGCATGCTCCAAGCCCTGTCCAACCCGGCCTTGGACACTCCAGGGATCCAGGAACAGCCACAGCTGCTCTGTCCAACCTTCATAAATTGGGATATTCCCACAGGAGTGGTTTCTGTTCCTAGAAATTCTGCATCCTACAGCAGTTTTGTTCCAAAACCACAAAGGCAGTGAATGAACCATCTCAGCAGAAACAAAAATTGAGGGAATCTCCAAACCCTGCTCCAGAGCCAGTGGGAAATACAGGCAGAGGTGGCAGGGCTGATCCAGAGCAAATCCTGGGGTGAAGCAGCTGCTATTCCCACATGGACAGGGAACACAGGTGATTTTTACCTGGTTCTCCCAGGTGGAAAGAAGGAGTGAGAGGAAACAGCCTCAGGTTGTGCCAGGGGAGGTTTAGAATGGATATTATGGAAACTTTCTCCACAGAAAATGTTGCTAGGAACTGGAGCAGGCTGCCCAGGGCAGGGGTGGAGCTGCCATCCCAAAAACCACAGGGATGTGGCACTTGGGGACATGGTTTAGTGGTGGACAAGGTGGGGCTGGAATCACAGCTGGATTGATGATTTTGTAGGATTTTTCCAGCCTTCACAATTCCATGATTTTAACACCACAAGTGCCCTTTGGTCCCCTCACACTCCTCCATGTGCAGCCAACAAGCCCCAGCCCACAGCAACCCTGGGGCTGTGCTGGAGCAATAATTCCCATTTCCCACCAGCTCTAGTCCTTCATCCCCAGTTCTTTTCCTTTCTCATCCTAAATTGGCTTGGAATCACTCCTTTAATTCCCAGGATAAAGCATCATCTGTGATTATGACACACAGGGAGGTAAAAGCCAAGAGCTTTTCCCCACACAACCTCTCCTTGACTCCTGCAGCCTCTGCGTTGGCTGCTTTGTAACCCTGCCCAGTTAATTTTGTGCTCAGTGGCTTATTCGAAGCACAAAGCCTCGCTAAAACAACCTGCTCAGAAATTCATTAACTTCACAATGCTCTTGGCATCACTCCAGCCAAATTATTCCATTTCTGTGGTGCTCAAAATAAAGGAAAAGCGGGGTAGAATTGATCCAACCCACACACAGAGATTCCTGTCTGAGAGCCTGTGTGGGAGCCCAGCCCTGCTTAATCTGCACAGCCTTTCCCATGGTTAATCCAGACTAGGAAATATTTCCAATGGATTCCCTGCAGGTGACAAATTGGTGTCACAACAGCCCAGCTGACACTTTTAGGGGGGAAATGGAAAATAGCAATTTTTAAACTGTCGCAGCTTTTGGTTCCTCCCCAGTTTGTGCCTCAAGAACTCCAACACACGAGTGCAGAGCCTTTATTTACATTTCATTTGTCATTCCTGCCAAATCCTCCCTTTTCCTTGGATGCTGTCCCCTGTCAGACACTCCTTTGTGATGTCCCTGACTCCCTAATCCACACTTGGTTTCTTTTTCCTCTTAGCTGATCGAAATATCCTATAAAATCATGGGATTTCTGTCTCAGAATCCCACATGAGTTTAAGAGATCTTAAAATCCCAGAATGTTTTAGAAGGGCCCTTAAAGACCATCTTGTTCTACACCCTGCCAGGGGCAGGGACACTTTCACTCAGATCCTATTAAAAGAAATGCTGTGTGAACTGTGAATTCCTGATGCCTCCAGGCTTTCTTTCCCCCCTCCTATTTTTTTCCTTTGTGGAAGTGAACCTCTGTCCCCATTAGGACACTCCTGTGCCACCAGCTCTGAGATGTCATTTCACTTGAGCAGATAATTAGTGCAAAGACAGATTGCACTCCATCAAAGGATCTTTTGTGAAGAGAGAGAGAGCAGCAAAGAAAAATCCCTTGCTCTGGGCTGCTCTTCCTTTTGTCAGCCTGGTGGGTTAAAAGGGAGGGAATCATCCCAGTGTAGGGGTGAAATATTCCTTTTTTTAAGCCACCCAAATCCCATCCAGTAGAAACCAGTACCACCTGCTTTGCATTTTTGATTTTCCTGCTGTGTTACTTCCAGTAGAAACTTGGAATAAAGAGGTATTTTTCCTGGCCTAACTGGATTTTGCAAAGATTCTTTTCCCTTTTTTACTTAATGTGCTTTGCAGGGCCAGGGATTTGTCCTGGGTGGATTTCAGTGGATTCCAGGTGGCCCACTAAGACTTGTAACCAAATGCCTCTCTTCTGATTAAGAAATGCCTTATTTACCAGTGATGCTCTTCATTCCAGGAACAAATTTTTGGTCCATTCGTGGCACATCCCACTCCTTCAGCACCAGAAGTAATAAATAAAGAGGTATTTTTCCTGGTCTAACTGGATTTTCCAAAGATTCTTTTCATTTTGTACTTAATGTGCTTTGCAGGGCCAGGGATTTGTCCTGGGTGGATTTCAGGTGGATTCCAGGCGGATTCCAGACAGCCCAGTATGACTTGTCACCAAATGCCTTTCTTCTGATTAAGACATCCCTTATTTTCCAGTGACCCCTTTCATTCCAGGAACAAATCCTTTGTCCATTCGTGGCCCATCCCTCTCCTTCAGCAGCAGGAATCCTCAGGAAGGAGCCATTCCCAGAGCACTTTTGGGTGCTTTTCCGAGCTCTGCCTCCTGCTGAGCAACTTCCCGATGTTTTTTGTGCTCCCTGCAGGACCTTTTGTGGAGCTGCTCCTTCATTATGCTGCTCTCAGCCACCTAACTCAGCACATCAGAGCAATTTGGATCGTTCACCTTCCAGCTTATCCTTGGATTTCTGCTGATTCCGGGGCTCTGCTGTCCTGATCTCTCAATGTCAGCAGCTCTCAGTGCCTCCCCTGTGAGAGCAGGAGCTGTGCTAAATGAGCTGGGCAAGGCTGGGGACGTTCCTCAAGGCAGCTTTTTGTTCCTGGAGACTTTGGAACTTCGTCTCCAGCTCAGCTTCAGTTCACAGGCAGCCCCTTCCTTGTCTTTGGGGGCAAAAATCTAAATATTCCATGTTTGGTGTAAATCACAGCAGAGGAATTGATTTTTCCCCTGGAAAGCAAAAATCCCAAACCACATGGAGTGAAGTCTCCAGATTCCGTCTGGGATGATTTCTGCTCTTCCTGTTCAAACAACCTCTGGCTCCATGCTGGCCTCTCCTTCCTCTCCATTAAGGATTTCCCAAGCTTCCTCAGGCTCTGACAGCACAGCCTGGTCACACACCTGGAATAAATCAGCCAAAAAATCAAAGATGCTTCCCAAAAATCAGGGAGAAGTGACCCAGAGGAGGTTCAGCCACCTCAAAGGCCTGAGTTACACAGTTTGTTTCCAAGAGAAAAACCTGGAAGTGCTCAATTCCATGGAGTTGCTGCCTGACTCACCCTCTGCTCCCTTCCCAGACCAGCCTGGTCTCAGTATCTGCCTTTAATGAGGTACTTTTTAATTAAGCATCATTAATCCCTGTTTCCTCTTGGGTTTTGCTGCTGTGCTCCAAGCAAGCAGAGAGACAAGTGTGGATTTCTGTACAGGACAGAAATAAAATTTCATTATTTCCAAGTTAAAGATTTGGTCCATGTGCAGTTGGAATTATAAACCTGCACGTGGATAGAAAATAAAGCATTGGTGGAAATATGGAATTATTTGAGTTGAAAGGGACCTTACAGATCATCCCATGGGCAGGGACATCTTACACTATCCCAGGGTGCTCCAACCTGGCCTCTGACACTTCCAGGGATGCCACAACTTCCCTGGGAATTCTATTCCAGGACCTCTCCACCCTCCCAGTCAGGAATTTCTTCCCAATATCCCATCTATCCCTGCCTGAGAGTGTTGGGTTGTCAAATGCTCCTGGAGCTCTGGAAGCCTTGGGAATATGCCCATTCCCTGGGGAGCCTGGGCAGTGCCCCAGCACCCTCACCCAAGGTGACAAATTCCTTAGTTTGTGTCAGAATTCCTGCAGAAAGGAAGAAATCTGTGTGGGATCTTACTGTGTGTGTCAGCATCCGTAAATAAACCATGGAAAATTAGGACAATGGAAAAGGGAACCCACAACAAACAATTCCATACAAAGAAAAACATCCAGATGGTCTGGACTGAAAAGAGTTCCCTTGGCTGACTGAGGAGGGATGGAAAATGAAATTATGATGAGGGAGGATGGACAGCGCTGGAAGAGGGGAAAAAATGGGAAATGTTGAAGAAAATGGAACTGGGGTTTGTTAAAAGAGCTCAGGAGGGGCAGATTGTGCTGGAACACAAGATCCTGGCTCCCAGCTCTTTAAAAACAAGGAAAACAGGGGCTGTGAGAGCTGGATTGGAAATTCCAGTCTGAAGTGCCTCAGCTGAACAATTCCTCAGTCAGGACCTGCAGTTCCTATGGAATCCGTGTTTAACATAAATGTCTTCCATGAGCTGCTTTTAATTCCCAGTCCTAAGGAATTTCAGGCTTTTGCAAATGGGATTCACTCAGTGAGGAATTTCTGGAGTGTGAAAGCAGCTTTCAAAAAGGTGAGGAGAAATTAAAGAATGCAGTTAAATGCCTTTATAAATTCATGGAATCATGGAATTGTTAAGTTTGGAAAGGACATCCAAGATCATCAATCCATCAAACCAGCACCACAGTGTTCTCCACAAGATTTTATTAAACTGGGCTGCTCAAACAGGGAATTTTCAGGATGACTCCTCCCCCAGCTGTTGGATTTACCAGAGAAATCCAGGAAGCTGCTGGTTTGAGTGGAAAAGGAGATTTTTCCTGAAATGTTGCACATGGGGAAAATAAATCCAATCCAGGCACGGCACAAAAGAAACTCTTGAAAATTCCTGTCTGCTAATCCTTGATGGAAAATCTCAGCTCCCAGATAAACTTCAGGAATAAATCTGCACATGGAAATTTGGGGATTGATCCAGCACTGCCGGAATTCAGCACCCTGGATGCTCTGCCAAGTAGATGTTCCATGCTGAAATTTATCCTTTGGGAAAACTCAGTAAATTTATGATCCAGGAGTTTGTGATTTAATCACCTGAGGGATCTTTCCAAGCTCAAGTTGTTACCAAAATTCCCATTCTGGGATCTTCCAAATGTCCTCAGTCTAGGAATGGTTCAGATTTAAGTCAGATTAATTTAATCTTTGGGAAAACTCAATAAATTTATAATACAGGAGTTTGTGATTTTAAAATTTGGGTGGACTTAATCACATGAGGACCCTTTCTACCCTCACATTTTTATCAAAATTCCCATTCTGGGGCCTTCCAAAGTTCCCTGGCCTAGGAATGGATTGGATTTAAGCCAGATTTAACACAGAATTGTTAAATTGAGCAGGCTCTGGACTCCCATATTCAGAGTTGCCTTCCCTACATCAATTACTTTAAGGATCACTCTCTCCAAATTCTGCTTCCATAGTTACCTCTTTAATATGATTCATCTGCAGGGAAAAAAAATAAGAAAAAAAAAGAGCAGGAGTCAGCAAATGGAGTCTGGCAAGAAATGAATCAAATAAACTCAGAACTGTGGTCTGGATTAAATTCCATTTGACCAGAGCTGTGCATTGAGAACCCCCAGTCGGGAGTGAAAGGGAAAGGATTTGATGACATCAGCAATCCCCGGGTCCATCCCCAGAGCGTGATTAATAATATTTCCTCCAAGTCCTGAGTTCATCCAAAGCAGTTTTTAAAGAGTGTGTGCAGCATCTCAGGCCTTCAATTATTCCGCTTTGGAGACCTTGGCGAGACAATTTGGAAGGGTTTTAATATTGCTGCGATTGTCTCTGAGCTTCCTGCAAGGCCCAGAACTTATTTAACTCCTTTACTGAACATTTGCATCCTCCTTGAGATGGAGCAGGGAAACCTCTCTTGGAATCTGGGAATTTTTTGTCATTGGATTCAGTGACAACAGCGTTATTTGATTCCTCTCAGCAAATGGAATCTGGCAAGAAATGAATCGAATAAACTCAAAATCATGACCTGGATTAAATTCCGTTTGATTGAGAACCCCCAGTCAGGAGTTAGGAGAAATTATTTGATGACATCAGTGATTCCCTGGGTCCATCCCCAGAGCATGATCAATAATTTTCTCTCCAAGTCCTGAGTTTATCCAAAGCAGTTTTTAAAGAGTGTGTGCAGCATCTCAGGCCTTCAATTATTCCGCTTTGGAGACCTCGGCAAGCTGAGGCAGCAGGAGATCTTTTGTGGGACAGCCTGAAACAATTTGGAAGGGTTTTAATATTGCTGTGATTGTCTCTGAGCTTCCTGCAAGGCCCAGAACTTATTTAACTCCTTTACTGAACATTTGCATCCTCCTTGAGATGGAGCAGGGAAATTTCCCTTGGAACCTGGGATTTTTTTGTCACTGTACTCAGTGACAGCAGCACCCAGCAGCATGGAGCCTTTTTGGCTTTGCTCATCTTCTTGCCCCAACCCACTTTAATTTGCCAAACTTTTAAAATTTGCTAAAATTATGTCCTTTTCTTGGTTTTCCCATAAATTTCCAGCTATTCCTGCTTTTCTGCAGGATCCAGATGGACTCATGCTCTGCTCCAGTGTCTGATTTGCAGTCACAGCAGGAGAGAAAAGAATTCCTGCTGCTCCAACCTGGACTTTCAAAGGATTCATTGCAAGGCATATTCCTGTGGACCCAGGAGTTGGAAAAACCTGAGGAAAAGGCTGTGGGAAAATGGGAGTGGATAAAAGGGAAGCAAATGCTGAAGGTGCTCCAGCTCTTCCCAGACTTTTTGTTGCCCTCATCCAAATTTTGTAAAACAAATTTTCTCGAGGCTGGAGTGGAACAGAACTCAGATGTCTCTCCTCACAGTGAAGCTAAAATATCAGACTTCTCTGAAAATTGTCTGGAAATTTCAATCCATTGCAGGAATTCCTCCCAGTTAAATCCATGGAACCTCTCAAATGTGTTTGACTTTTTTCCCATTTCCCCCCTCCTTTGAACTGGAATAATTTAGGAATCAGCTGTTTCCTAAATCCAGAGGGTTTGTTTTTTTTTTTCCAAACAGATGCTCTGAGTTTCTTTACACTCTTTCCTAAATTCATAACACTGATGACTGTTTGATTTCTGGGAATGAATGTCCCAAAATTCCCCAGTGTTCCCATGGATCACATCCCTTTACTTGGATCAAATCCAACTTTCCTTGGAGCAGAATGACAGCAAGAAAAGCTTCCCAGAACCCACAACTCCCCCAGGATTCTGTTCTGACATAACAATCCCAGTCTTTAAATGGGAATTTATTCCTCCTTTGATCCAAACAATTTGATACTCCCAAAAACATAGCACACCTCAGATTTTTCCCAATGTACAAAGAGCTTTTACGTTTCCTTTTCAAGCCAAACAGAAGAGTGGAAGCAGCAGCTCCACGTTGCTCAGACACTTTTATTTTTCCTAAAAGGACCTGGCAGTTTGTTTCCCTTAGCCATCTCCAAACCCTTTTTATCCAACTTCCCTGCAAAAACCTGGGAGAAAAACCTCACCCCTGTGATGAAAGCTCCTTTCAATTTTTGATGAAAATGCAAAGAGGAGCATCAAAACAGAGCTTCAGTCTCTGGCAGGGAAAATAAAAGCTTTCTTAGAAGAGGAATGATGAAAATGAAATATTTTCTGCCATGGAAAACTCTGTTTACCAGGGAAACATTGGATGTATGGAGCTGGAGGACTCAAAAATGTGCCAGGAATGAGGAATTAAGAGAAAAATTATTGTTTTTCCTGAAATCCCACCTGTGTAGTTTGGATTCTATTATTTAGGAGTCATAAATAAATCCATATCCAGGCTGGGTATATGTCCATAAATAAATATATGGGTATAATTCATGTGGAGCAAACGAGGGCTGGGATTTTGCTATTAACTGGGAATCCATTTCCCTTCCATAATTGTTCTAGCACTGCTTTTCCAGCCACACATTCCTTACTCCTATAATTCCACTTCTCATGGAGTTAAATCTCCTTGGACTGCAATTCTTGGAGAAATCCGGTTATTTTTCCATAAAATTGAACTCTTTGATTAAGGGGGAAATTTTCCTGTCATCCTTGATCCATGGTTGAGTCACAGAACAGTTTGGGATGGAAGGGACCTCAAATTCCATCTCATCCCACCCCTGCCATGGCAGGGACACCTCCCACTGTCCCAGGCTGCTCCAGCCCCAGTGTCCAGCCTGGCCTTGGGCACTGCCAGGGATGCAGGGGCAGCCACAGCTGCTCTGGCAATTCCATTCCGAAACTTCCCCACCTACCCAGCAAGGAATTCCCAATATCCCAAACTTTAACTCCATCCAGCCTCTGCTCTAGGGCAGCTTCTCAAGGCATCAAATGATCCTGGGATTCTGTGACTCCATGACAGGATAATGCACAAGCACACAGTGATCCCATTCCACGGTACTTCAGCCATGCACCAGGAACTCCAGAACAGGTGAATTGGTCTGGAAGTGGAAGTTTTTATTCACTGGGGGTGATGGAAGCAGCATCTGTGAGGCGTGGAACATCCCACATCCTGTGTGCTCCACTGACCAAGCCAGGATGATCGAGGGGCTGAGCTTCAGCCACACTGAAGGGTGGGATATTTGCAGGAATAAAATACAATACAACACAGTACAATACAATAAAATGTGGTTCATCCAGTCATATGGAATTCCCAGAAAAACCAAAGAGGCACCAGAACTGACTGCAGAATCTTTTTTATTCCACATTAGAGACTCCTGGCAAGTTCCTGCAGGAAATCTTGGACGTCTGGGTGTGCCTGCATTTGTTTTAACATTCTCTCCACCATTATTTTGGCAGCTGAGGCAGGGGGGAGATGCTGAACCCTATTTCAGCACCAGCAAAGGATCTGTCAGGATCCAAAAGACTTTTCCTACTGAAAAAAAAAAAAAAAAAGAAAGGGAGAAATATTTTGGAGCAATCTGGGTGCTTTGTTTGGTCCCAGCTCAATCCATGCGGTTATCCCACAAATTGAGTGGATTGCCAGAGAGCGAAAAAAACCACCTATTCCCAAAACTAAGACATCAAATCATTTAAAATTCCATATGAAAAGGTAAATTAAAAAAAATAGAATAAATAGAGCTCTGTTATCTTTTAAGGTGCCCTGGAGGGGTCACTCAGATGGTCACTGGGATGATAAATCCAGTTTAACAGAGTCTAGTCAGCTGGGCTAAGCCCTGCTGCACCAGCAAAGGATCTATCAGGACACAAAAGACTTTTCCTACCTTAAAAAAAAAAAAAGAAAAAAGAAAAGAAAAAAAAAACCCACAAAAAAAAACAACTTTGGAGCAATCTGGGTGCTCTGTTTGCGCTCAGCTCAATCCAGAGCAGCTGCCCCGTGCAGTTATCCCACAAAAAGAATGTGAAGACTGGAAAAAAAAATCCCAAAAATAAGACATCAAACCACTTCCAATGCCATATGAAAAGGTAAATCTTCCCAAAAAACGTCCATCTGGAATAAATAGAGAGAGATGTGTTCATTTAAGGTGCCCTGGAGGGGTCACTGAGAAGCCCAGATGGTCACTGGGATGATAAACCCAGTTTAAGAGAGCCTGGCCAGCTGGGCTGAGCCCTGCTGCACATCCCTTCTCCAGATCCAGCTGTCATCCCTGTCCCTGGCATTTGTGAAGAATCATCAGGTGCCCTTTGAGGATGATTTTCCACCTGTCTTGTCCATCTCCTGCCGAACAAACCGAGTCAAAGCCAGGCCTGGAATACAAGGGAAAGCTAAACTGACACTGTGAAGGATACCCTGACTTGGCTTTGTGCTCATCCGACCTTTGGAATGTTAGTCCAAGGCTGTTTGGAGGGGAAGGTCAGCCTGGGGATTAAAGAAAAACATGAAAAGCTTGGCAGGCTAAAATGCTGCAGTCCCTGTAAAGCTTCAGGAGGTGGAAATTAGATACAAATCTCCAAATGCTCCTGACAGTGTGACAGAGAAGCAGGAAAAGTGTGGTTTTACCTCCGTGGTTTTGATGGAATCTGAGCACCAAGTGCTGCAGGTCTGAGATTTCAATAATTTAATATTTGTCTGTCTGAGATCAGAAATTAAAACTGCACCCAGGTTTAGGCAGAAATAGCCCAGTGCACTAAAAATCAGATACAAGGGGTGTCCTGAGGATCCCACCTGGAATTCTTCATCCAGCTCAGAATCCCCAGCACAAGGAGGACGTGGAGCTGCTGGAGAGAACCCAGTGGAGGCACCAGGATGATCCACGGGATGGAGCAGCTCTGCTGGGAGAGTTGGAAAAGTTCCCCTAGAGAGAAGGAAGCTCCAGGGAGAGCTCAGAGCCCCTGGCAGGGCCTGAAGGGGCTCCAGGAGAGCTGGAGAGGGACTGGGGACAAGGGATGGAAGGACAGGACACAGGGAAGGCCGTTTGAAGGATGCCCTAGAACAGAGGCGAGGTGAAGTTCCAGAATAAAGCAGGGATTGATTCCAAGGATCTCCTCCATGGATCCACCTTGGGCAGCACCAGAGCCCAGCCAGGGCTGCCCCCAAGATGAACCCAAATGGTCCCAAAATGCACGAGCGCTGCCGGGGTCTCTCCCTGGGCTCAGCTCTGCTCCATGTGCACATTGCAGTTCAGTGTCCAGTTCCAGCTGCAGCCCCTGCAGTCCCACCCTGCTTGTTTTTCTCTCTGCAGCCCACGGGCTTTGTGCTCCTGGGCTGAGATTGGGATCATTTGTCCTTGGTGCCCAGCTGGAGCAGGAATTGTTTTGTGTCCCTGCTCTGTGCACAGAGCTCAGAACTACACACCATCAGAACCATGCCCTGATGTGGAGCCCAGCCCCACACACTAAAGCAGCACAGAATCTGAAAATATAAAAGCTAAACCTGAGGCATCACATTGACGTTGTGAATGACCTCCAAGGTCAGTGAGTCCCAGCTGTGCTCAATGCCCACCTTGTCCCCAGCCCAGAGCTCTCAGTGCCACCGCCAGAAACTTCTTGGACACCTCCAGGGATGGGCACTCCAAACCTCCCTGGGCAGTGCCCAGCCCTGCGGACAGTCTCCAGCCCCTCCATGTCCTTCTTGTCATGAGGGGCCTGGAGCTGCCCTCAGGATCTGAGGTTCCTCAGCAGTTCCCAGCACAGGGAACAATCCCTGCCCTGGTCCCACTGGTCACACCAGTGCTGGTCCCAGCCAGGATGGTGACAATCTCCTTGGTCCCCTGGGCTGGCTGGTGGCCCTTGTCCAGGGCCTGTCCAGCCCTTGCAGTGACCATTTCTTAACCTGCTTCTCCTCCACTGGTCCCTCAAAGGTGGGGATTCCCAGAATTCTGCCAGGTTTGATGTCCTACACTGGAGACTTTTCTGGGATGCCCAAAATTGATCCTCTGGTGCCAGGAGGAAAACAAATCCATTTTCTCCCTCAGGATCTCTTCAAGGCCCTTCAGCCTCTCAGATATCTCCTGTTGGTGGCTTGTCTCCCTTGCACTGGTGACAGAGAATTTACAAATAAAAAAACCTTTCAGGCTCTTTTTTTTTAAAATTTATTTTTAATTTCCATGACAGCAAATGGCCTGCAGCTCCAGAAAACAGACAGAAGTTTCTGGGTCCAGAGGTTTTAGGGCAAAATATCTGCTTGCCATTTACTGGGCACCTGAAAGTGGCATTTTTCCAGGTGTTTCCAGCACATCCCTTTATCTTTGTTCACCACAGCAAAGCTGAGCCAGATCCACGCTGATTTTTAGCTGGAGTTTATTTAAGGGAAAGTGGGAGGAAAGATATTAATTATTGGGTCACTGCTGAGCCGTGCTTTGGGTTTGGTTTTGGCTCTGCGCTGGAGTTTTCTCCCCCAAACGACTCTTGAATTATTTTATTAATGGAAATGTGGGCAGATGGACTTGAAAATGTAACTCTTCACTGCCTCCAATGAGGATCTGCAGTAATTAAATATTTTAGAGCAGTCTTAAAGCTTTATTCTGCTGTCTTCAGCCACCATAAAGCAGCTCCCTCTCCCAGTAACTGCCCATTCCATCCTTGTGGATGCTCCCAGTGCTCCCATTTCTGACCCCCCCACATTCTCCCACACTTTAAACATCACATTGAAAATGTTTTTTTCCCTGTCCACGTTTTTGGGATTTTGTGGTGTACCCAAAGGCGGTGCCAGGAGATGTGAAGTTTTACCTGGGTTCCATTCTGGGATGCTTTTGCTGGACATGACACAACTTCTAAAATATTTGAAATAACTTTACTCAGGGGTTTGTTTGTCTTTGCCCAGGGGGAAGGGAATGGGAAGTGTTTCAAGGGTGAGGCTTGGTGAGTTTAACACCTGCACAGATCTGGAGGAGTCAGAAATCCTGAGGAGATAATGACCATTAAAGCACATTAACAAACATCAACTCCAAACCCCCGTGGAATGGCTGGAGAAAATCTGGAGACCACCCCTGTTCTGGGAAAAGAGAGAGAAGAGAAACAAGAATAGGGATCAATAACCAATGGGAAACTGAATATTAAGAACTGGGTAATTTGGGACCAGTGAACATTGAACCAAGGGATTTCTCTGGGTTTCTCATGTAGAAATCTGAAAAATCTCATGAAGACCATGTGGGACAGGGATGATTTTCACTGCACAACCCGGGCAATGTGTGGATGAAATTATTTCCATTGCACATGCTGGCCAGAATAAAGGAATGCCTTACACTTCTAGCTCTAAAAATATGTTTTTGGAGAGTTATTATTTTTCCTGCAAAGCTGTCACTGCCCTGGACCCCTGGAAGAGTTCAAGGCCAGGTCTTGGAGCACTCTGGGGTAGTGGGAGGTGTCCCTGCCCATGGAAAGGGATGAGCTTTAATGTCCCTTCCCACCCAAACAATTCTGGGATTCTTTGGGTCACAGAAGTCCAGGTTCCAATCTATCCCATTACTGCCCATGAAGAGCTTTGTACAGATTTCCACGTACCTCTCCCAAGGTTTTTGAGCTCTTCCTTTCTTTCCCACAGCCCCAGCTCCTTGCTTGGCTCCTCTCCTCCTGCCATGCATCCAGCTCTCCTCAGCTCCCCGCTGAGTTCAACCCCATTATTTCTGTCCCTTCTGCTCTGCCTTTCTCTGTCATTGCTGCCCCCTCCCCTGGCTGTTCCTCGGCTCTTTCATCCCCACCTCTGCAGGCGCCACCTCTCCTGGTGACATCAATGGCCATCGAGTGCCCTTCCTCCCGCACAGCCTCTCCTCGTGCCAGGCCCACAACCCGGCTCTTTGCAGACCTGCCACTTCTGATCTCAGCTGACCCATTTATTTTTTTTTTCTTTTATGAAGAGATGTTCAATCCCCAAAATTAAAATCCATTCAGAGCCTCCTCTCGTTGCAGCAGGAAAAATCTGATCTGGTACCTGTTAATGCTGCATAATCGCAATCCTCTTCCATTAAAGCCATTGATTAAATGTCTAATTAAAAGCCGCCTGGATATGGATGGGGTTTAAATCTAGTGGAGGGCCGGGGGTTTGATGAACTCATTAATACAAATCTTATTTGTGAGGAGTCACAATGGCTTTGCTGATCAAAGCCAGGTTTACAGGGGAAAAAAGATCAAAAATAGCTTTTCTTTTGTGTGTTTTTCATATTCCAAGTGGTTCTGGTGATCCTGAATTTGCCTTTAGTGTCCCCTTCCTGTTCTCTTTTGGTATTTTCTGAGCCTCACAGAAGTTTTAGCACCATCAGTTGGATCCTGGAGCTAAAGCAGGGATAACAATGGGAAAAGGCTCTCTGGGGTTAAACTCTCGGAGCTCTTAGATTGGAGGAGGGATCCCTTTTCCAAACACATCCTGCATTCCCCCCTAGATCCCTTTTCCAAACACATCCCAGATTCCAGATCCTTTTTCCAAACACATCCCCTATTCCCAGATCCCTTTTCCAAACACATCCTCCCCAGATTCCTTTTCCAAACACATCCCCCATTCCCAGATCCCTTTTCCAAACACATCCCAGATTCCAGATCCCTTTTCCAAACACATCCTGCATTCCCAGATCCTTTTCCAAACACATCCTGCATTCCCAGATCCCTTTTCTAAGCACATAAAAGATCAAAAATAGCTTTTCTTTTGTGTGTTTTTCATATTCCAAGTGGTTCTGGCGATCCTGAATTTGCCTTTAATGTCCCCTTCCTGTTCTCTTTTGGTATTTTCTGAGCCTCATAGAAGTTTGGGAACCATCAGTTGGATCCTGGAGCTAAAGCAGGGATAACAATGGGAAAAGGCTCTCTGGGGTTAAACTCTCGGAGCTCTTAGATTGGAGGAGGGATCCCTTTTCCAAACACATCCCCCATTCCCAGATCCCTTTTCCAAACACATCCCCTATTCCCAGATCCCTTTTCCAAACACATCCTGCATTCCCAGATCCCTTTTCTAAGCACATCCCTCATTCCCAGGGCGGGATGTTCCTGATTCATCCCCCCTGGAGAATCCCCGAGCACTCAGCCCCGGGGAAATGAAGTTGCTGCAGGATTTAAATCATGCAGCTTAAGCCAGACCTGGATTTGTCCCACACAGAATTCCCAGTGCCAAAGAGGTGCCGGGATGGGGGTGATTCCCACTGGATTGTGGGAATCTCTGGAGAGAGGGAAAAGAGGTATTTAAAGGACAGGGAAGATGAGATTCCCATTTGGAAATGGGATTTTGCTGGGTGAGATGGCTCGAGGCTCTGATGAGGGAAGAGCAGGATTTGGGATCTTTCCCAATCCTAAATTTTCAGCCCATCCTCTCCATCAGTGCTGGCACCAGCATGTTCCAGGCTGGATGTTTCCACAAAGCCACCACTGCTGCGGGTGACAGAGCTGTCACCTCTGCCCTCTGGGCTGGGCACCAACATTTGGACCTTAAGGGGACTTTGGTTCAAATCCAGAGCAGCAAAAATCCCATTAAATATGGATCTGGGCAAGAATGAGGTGGGGTTTAAGGTCCCTTCCAGCCCACACCATTCCAGAATTCTGTGATTTCCGTGGAAGCAGGGAGCTTTAAGGGTTGGATGGTCCTTGTGGAATCAGAATATCCTGTGGATCTGAGTTCTGCCTGTTATTAGAACAGCCCTGTTCCAAAATAGTGTTGCCAAATTAAAAAATAGGCACCAAAATTGAGATTGGAAGGGGAATTTTCTGATCCACAGCTCTGGCTGTGATGTTTTAATCCTGATGGATCAAGGTGCATCATTCCCACATAAACTCTGAGCTGGGACTGGTTTTCTGGGATCCAGACACATGGAAAATTATGGATTTTAGGTGTAAAACACTTAAGGAATGAGGTGTGAATTCATTGAATTGCTGGCAGTGCAGAGCAGGACGCTGGAAAACTCCTCCCAGCAGCCACGCCTGGCTGAGGGATTTGTCCCCTCCACACTCCAATGTTTACTCAGGGTTTGGAGATCACAAAAACACTTTGTAGCTGCTGACAGCGACAAGAAAAGGAAGGAAAACATTGCCCTGATCCAGTCCAGGAGGTTCCAAATCCCCCAAAGAGCAGATTAATTACTTGAGAGTCTTTCAGAGTGTGCCTTAATCCTGTTCACCTTTCCTTCGACATCTGGTTTTAATTCCAAGACAAGAAAATTACCAAAAGCTCTTTGTCCCCTCTGTAATTGCTTTCTCAGGATGAAAAAAAAAAAACCCACCTCAAACCCTGCAGACAAAATGATTTCAGATTTCTCAGCTGCTCCTGGTGTAAGGGGGTTTTTGAATCATTACAGCAATGGATCAAGAGGTGATTAAAAGGTTGTGTTAATTCCCGAGTTATTGTCTCCATTTCCTGGGAGCTGGGAAGCTCCTTGCCCCTGGAGGATGAGTGGAATGATGAGCAGGATGATGCTGATTGCACGGGGGATAATTTGGGAGGAGTTTAAGGGATCTCGAGAGCCAGAGCTGGAAAGTTTTGGAGCTCAGGGTTTATAATCCTGGGGTTGGTGGGGAAGGATTTTTGCCACAATTCCTGGTTTTCTGGGGGATCCAGGGAGTTGTGTTTTACTAGGATGAAAGGAATGAGATGGAACTTTGGGATGAGCTCTCACTGGGATTGAGTTTGTTCTGGAATCTCTGTTCCAGGAGACTGCAGGAAGCTCCAGGATGAAGGGCATGCTTTAAAGTGAAAGGAATTTGATTTAGGTGGGATATTGGGAATAAACTCCTACCTGGGAGGGTGGTGGAGCCCTGGAATGGAATTCCCAGAGCAGCTGTGGCTGTCCCTGGATCCCTGGAAGTGCCCAAGGCCAGGTTGGACACTGGGGCTTGGAGCAGCCTGGCACAGTGGAAGATGTCCCTGCCCATCCAGGGGTGTGAATGGGAAGAGATTTAAGGTCGCTTCCATCCCAAACCACTCTGGGATTTGGGAATTACAAAGGGATTCTGGAATTACAGAGATTCACATGCTGAGGAAAGGGAGTGAAGGGAATTCAAATATTTGTTTCTAGAAGGAAGTGATCAGGAAGCCCAGAGGGAATAAAGAAGGTCTTTTCCTGCTAGAATTCCCATCCCTCATTCCCCTAAAATGAGGAAATGGGAATTTCTGAGGATCTCTCTGGGCAGCAGTCAAATCCCATTTTCCTTTTGCTGCTGGTTTCATTCAGGAATTCCCAACTTCACAGACAACCATCAGGGCCTGAAGGATTTAAACGTGTAGGAATATTTGTATTTAGGACCATTTTGAATAGGTTTTATTGCTTACCTTTGATATTATTTATTGCTCACCTGTGGCTTACTATTATTATTATTATTATTATTATTATTGTTATTATTATTATTGTTGTTGTTGTTATTGTTGTTATTATTATTATTATTATTATTATTATTATTATTATTATTATTATTACTACTACTACTCTCCCCACAAACCATGTTTGGAATTCCAAGCTTTCCTCTCTCTAGGATAACTATGTCTGGAATAAATATTTTTACATAAATATATTTTTATACCTATGAATATAAATGTTCATTGATGAGTTACTACAAATTCCCACCAATCTTTGGCACGTCCAGGAAATGAAAACTGATTTATGAACCCTCAGGTTGGGTTTCATCTCCCAAAATTTTCCTTGGGAAAAGTACAATCCCTTCCTTTGTTTTCCCTGAAAAATGAGGAGGATCAGGGGTCCCTGAAGAAGGAATTATCCCATCCACAGATGAATTATCCATCTTTTAGCCAGGAATGTGTCCCTGCCCATGGTAGGAGGGTTTTGAAAGTTCCAACCCAAACTCCACAATTTTGATTCCAACACATTTTTTCCTCCACAAACTCCGAATTTTCCTTCCTCTTGCTCTTCAGCCAGACTGGATTTTTTCCTCACGAGTCAAGCCTCGCTCAGGAGACAGAATTATTAATTGCCCGTAGATTTCCTTGGATGCATCCTGCAACAGTGGCTGAGCAGTTCCCAAATCCATTTTTTTTCTTTGTCACTTCAGTGAAAGCAGAGTTGATTTTTAATCTCAGTTTTCAGTGAGAAAAGTGACGCACACTGAGAATTCCTTTAGAGTTATCCCTGATTTTGGGTTAGGACACCTTGGAGCAGATATTTGTCACCTCAGTAAAAGCAGAGTTGATTTTTAATCTCAGTTTTCAGTGAGAAAAGTGACGCACACTGAGAATTCCTTTAGAGTTATCCCTGATTTTGGGTTAGGACACCTTGGAGCAGATATTCCAGGGATTTAACTGCATTTAGCACTTTTTACGCTAATGGAATTCCATCCAAATTCAGATGAATCCGGGAATTCCCAGCACATTCACAAAACAATCACCAGGATCTCACCTAATCCTGGGAAAAGGAGAGGAATAAACAGTGACTGCCTGAAAGGAATGTGGAAACAGAGGGGTTTTTTGGGAAAATCCCAATTTGTAGGAATTGGGGTGAGGAGAGAAAGGTAAACCAGAATTCCAGGTCCCTTAAATTCCTAAATCCTCTGCATTCCTTATTCCCAGCCCAGCCAAGAGATCCAGGCTGAGCTCCTGAATCCCACTTTAATTTGGGTTTGATGCTGAATCCAGAAATTTCCATCTATGATCCTTAATCTGCTGTTTTCTTCCCAAATTTTCCTGTCTGGTTCCAACTGCATTTAGCACTTTTTAGACAAATCTGATTCCTTCAAATTCAGCTGATTTCGGGAATTCCCAGCACATTCACAAAACAATCCCTGGGGTTTCACCTAATCCTGGGAAAAGGAGAATAAGCAGTGACTGCCTGTGGGAAATGTGGGAGCAGAGCTAATGTGGGGGAAAATTCCAGATTTTGGGAACCTGGCGTGAGGAGAACCAGAATTCCAGGTCCCTTAAATTCCTTAATCCTCTGCATCCCTTATTCCCAGCCCAGCCAAGAGATCCAGGCTGAGCTCCTGAATACCTTTGAATTGGATCCTGAATCCTTGAATTGGATTTGATCCTGAATCTAGAAATTTCCATCTATCTATGGTCCTTAATCTGCTGTTTTCTTCCCAAATTTTCCTGTCTGGTTCCAACTGCATTTAGCACTTTTTAGACAAATCTGATTCCTTCAAATTCAGCTGATTTCGGGAATTCCCAGCACATTTACAAAATCCCTGAAGTCTCACCTAATCCTGGGAAAAGGGGAGGAATAAACAGTGACTTCCTGCAGGAAATATGGAAGAAGAGCTAATTTAGGGGAAAATCACAGATTTTAGGAATTTTGGGTGAGGAGAGAAAGCTAAATTAAAATTCCAGGTCCCTTAAATTTGATAATTCTCTGCATCCCTTATTTTCAACCCAACCAAGAGATCCAGGCTGAGGTCCTGAACCCCAGCCCAGAAATCCACTTTGATTCCTCCATGAAACCAATTTTCAAACTCAAATATTGGTTCCAACTCCCTCTCATTTTCCTGTAAATTCCAAAATGCTTTTCCCAGCAGGAATTCTCTTGGGATTTCTCTCAGCACTGCTGCACAAGGGTTGATATTCCATGGATGAGTGGATCTGTGGGATAAATTGAGGGGTTTTGGGGTAGGAACATTTTTCCAGCTCATACCAGGTTTGGGGTTGTTTTGTTCATTTGGGATTGGGATATTTTGGTTGCTTTGGGTTTGTGATATTTCGGTTCATTTGGGTTTTAGGGTTTTTTCTTTGAGGAAGGAAACATTGTTGTATCTCATACTAGGTTTGGGGGTTTGTGTTAGTTTGGATTTGGGATATTTTGATTCATTCGGGTTTGGGGATATTTTTTTTTGGTTTGTTGGGTTTTGTGTTTATTTGAGGTAGGGAACTTTGTATCTCATACCAAGTTTGGGTTTTTTTTTTGGTTCATTTGGGTTTGGTATTTTTTTGTTGCTTAGGTTTTGTTTTTGTCATTTATTATTATTATTATTATTATTATTATTATTATTATTATTATTATTATTATTATTATTAATATTAATAATAATAATGATAATATTTTCCCCTGCTCCCCATATAATTTTAGGGAAAAGAGTGAAGATTTTCATCTCTCACCATCCCACTTTCACCCATTTATGAGATAAATTCTGCTGCTAGAAAGGAGAATTCAGGATTTAGACTCTCCTAATTTTCCATCTAAATGCTCGGATCAGATCCCAACCCTCCAAATCCCATTCCAGCCAGCTGCTCTTCCACCAAATTCCATGTTTAACTTCCAGCACACGGATTATTCCCGCCCTGCTTCAGGAAATCTCCCGAGCAGGTGCTCAGATCCTGAAGAAGTTGAATTCCTGCCTGGATCCAGCCCAAATCTCCATAATAGGGGAACAATTTGGCTTCCAGGCTAGAAATTGCAAATTCCAGGCACAAATGAATTGCCACTGCTTGATTCCCAATGAATCATTCCAAACATTTCTCCATCTGCTTTTATTCCACTTCTTTTTGTTCCTTTTGTTCCTCCTGCACATCCATCTGCTGCTCCATGGGGAAGCAGTGCAGGAACTCAGCTGGTAAACAGAAACTTCTCTTTTCCAAACATTCCAAACTTTTGGAAATGTGAGATCCTATTTCTCAAGGAAAAGATTTTCCTCTGAAAAAGGCAGGGAATTCATCTCCTCTCTGGATCTTCCCAAAGGAGGCTGATCAGCAGCACAGGGATGGAGCAGAGGGATTCATCCAAAGCAGAGAGGCTTCATTCCAAACCCACCAGGAAATTCCCATTTAAAGGAGAAAAGCCGGATGCATCCCGAAAATATCCTTTAAACCACAACATGAACCTGCCAGACCCACAGTTCTGCTGGGAAATTTGGGATCTGGAAAGCTAGTGGAGAATTGGGTGGTTCTCTACAGTTTTTCATGGAATCATGGCACGGTTTGGGTCGGAATTAGACGATCCTAAAGATCCATTCCAACACAAACCATTCCATGGGCAGGGGCACTTCCCACTCTTCCCTTTGCCTGGATTCCCTGTATGTTATTTCCAACATTCCTGGAATTCTTGTGCTTCAGCTGAGTCTCTCAACATCAGCCAGGAAGGTTCAGCCTTTCCTGGGATGAGTCATTCCCAAAAAAAAAAAAAAATGCCTGGAGGGAGAAAATAGTGGGATCCTGGCAGGAAAATGAAGATTTGGGAATAAAAACTCTTCCCCACGTGGAGCAGGACTTGGCACAGCTTCCAATGTAGGGAAGGTTTTGGTCCCAAAGAGCTGCATTTTAATGCAGAAATCCATTCCAGGGGCTAATTTTTGCCATCTTCCCAAAATCCTGAGTCATGAGACCACTGAAATAATGGAATTGTGGAAGGTTTTAGGTTGGAAAATCCCTCTGGGATTAGAGTCCAAGCACTTCCAGCACTGCCAAAGCCACCAGTGCCCCATGTCTCCAAGTGCCACATCCATATGGATTTAAATCCCTCCAGGAGTGGGAATCTGTCCTGTCGATATCAGAAAGTCGTGGATTCCAAAATAAAGTAGGAAAATTTTAAGTAAATATATTTCCTTTCCCCCCCACCCCCCCCGTATTTAGGGGAAACTTAAAGGACTTCTCCACTTCCAAGTGGGGAATCAGATTTCCATAAAACTTCCCATAAGGAATCAATAAATCTTTCTGGATGCTGGCTGTATAAATAATGGGAAAAATTGAATTTATTGGCATATAAAATCCCACAATTAATTGGCTGATGCCCTGACAGACCCTTCCATGCTCAGGAGATTTGGCTGCCTCCATAAGATCATGTGGAATATGTGAAGTGACCTTTTCTATAAATCAGGATTTGGGATTTGACATGGATATCCCTTCTGGATTTTTGTTGGAAGGAACACAAGGATCTCATGAAGGTCATCACTGTTTTTTCAGTTTGATTTTTGGGATTTAGGGGATAAACCAGTGTGGGGTCATTTCTGAAATAACCAAACTGGTCATGGATAAAATCCAGGAGAGAATTTTCCATTTTAAAAGGAAGAAGTGTTGATCATTCCATGGCTTTTCCAAGTATCTGAGGCACTTCTGGTTTAACTGCCCCCCATGCCCAAGACGTGTTTCCATGTCAGAATTCCAGGTGCCAGAAGTCTTTGGAATATGGGAAACGGGGTTGTAGCCCACTCCATCCTCATGGAAGCCGGAGTCGGTCAGCCTGTTCCTGTCTCCATGACAACCAGGAATTTAGGAATCACCTCAGTGCCTGTTTGAGATGGTTCATCCCAAACTAAATGGAGACAATGGCACAAAATGTGGGACTCCAGTTCTGGGTTTATGATGGATAAAGTGACTCCAGCTAGCTGGGATGAGAATTAGAAATAATTAGACTGGGATGTCGTGGGTTGTCCTTGGATTGATATCCTGGAAGGGAATTTGGGATTGCAGGTGTGGGACTGCATTGATATTTTAATATATTGGAATTCAAGAAATTCTGGAATGGTTTGGGTTGGAAGGGACCTTAAATCCCATCCCATTCCACCCCACTCCATGGGCAGGGATACCTCCCACTGTCCCAGGCTGCTCCAGCCCCAGTGTCCAGCCTGGTCTTGGGCACTGTCAGGGATCCAGGGGCAGCCCCAGCTGCTCAGGGAATTCCAGCCCAGCCACTCCCCACCCTCCCAGCCAGGAATTCCTAATTCCCAATGTCCAATATCCAAACCTGCTGCCATTCCTCCTTGTCCTGTTCAAGCTCCTGTTAAGAGCTTACTCCAGAGCAGATCATTCCATGGGGTCTACAGAATCCAGATTTACAGGATTTCCCCCATTTCCCCATCCTACATCCACTTCATTTTCCAAACCTAAGACTTGGATTGCTCATAATTCCATAGTATTTTTGTGCCCAAGGTAAAAAGAGATCAAATTTGAAGAGAATTCCTCCTTTTCTCAGCTATAAAAGTCATGGAATCCCAGAATGAATTGGGTTGGAAGGGACCTTCAAAGCAGCCTATTCCAAACCTCTGCCATGGACAGGGAACATTCCAAAGTGGTAGCTGATCATCCTTATGGATGAACCAACCCTGCAGGAGACCAGGAAAATTGATTCCAGATGCCAGAAACAACAACCCATGTTTAGAAGTGAAATCAGATGGATCAAAATTCCCCAGCTGAGGATACTGATGGAATTCCTTGTCCCCAAGCATTGGATGACCAAGGAAAACCTGGAGCAGCTCCTCCAGACGTGCAACAGTGGGAGGAGATTGGCTGTGCCTCCCACCCTGGCATGGAGTTTGTGGTGTGAAAATTAAATGGGAAAATTGGGAAGATAAATGAAGTCACTGCAGCCATGACGTGGAAATATGGAAATAAAATGATTAAAAAGGGGGAATGTTCAAATGGATGGGACATAAAAAGCCGGCAATTCATGGAAGAATGAAAGAAATGTTTTATATCCTGTCGCCATCTACTGGATCAGAGCTGCAGCAGGAGGAACATGGAAACACAATTCTGGGATGGTTTGGGTTGGAAGGACCTTAAGGATCATCCAATCCCACCTCATTCCATGGGCATGGACACCTCCCACTGTCCCAGGCTGCTCCAAGTGTCCAACCTGGCCTTGGGCACTGCCAGGGATCCAGGGGCAGCCACAACTGCTCTGGGCATTCCACCCTCCCAGCCAGGAATTCCTAATTCCCAATGTTCCATCCATCCCTGCCCTCTGGCAGTGGGAAGCCAAGGACTATTTCCCATCCCTGCTGTTATCCCATGATCTGGGGAGAAGTTTCTCAAATTGTGACCATTGTCACCAAATGGGGCTCCCTGTGCCACGGTCACCCAAGGGGGTCTGGAAGGAGGATGAGGATTTGTGTCCCAAGCCAACATCTCTGCACTCTTGACTCCCAGGGATTCATGGATGTGTTCAGTGGGATATCCCAGCTGTCCCCACTGTGGTACCTTGTAGGTAAAACTAGGAAAAACTGAGCAACCTGGGATAATGGGAGGTGTCCCTGCCCTGGAAGGGGTGGAACAAGATGAGTTTGGAGGTCCTTTCCTATCCAAACCAGTCTGGGATTTTAGGATTCTATGAGAGGTTAGGGAAAATATTCCATTTATTTATAAAAAGGAGGATGAGAGCACCTTCAAAGGGGTCAGGGTTGGCTCCTCCCATCCCAGCAGAGCCTGAGGGGCAGGAAGGCTTTCCTGGAGGACAATATTCCAATGACACCTCCTCCCTGCATGCCACGCCTCACTCCAACCTGGGAATGACTGGGAAGAGCAGCTGGAGATGCAGGCTGTTCCCAGTGCCAGCCTCAGGGAGGAGAACCTCAACCCAACAGATTCCTTCAACCCAAATCAGTGGCTGAGACCTCGAGGAATCTTTCATTAGGATTGATTAAAGGCACTATCAGTTATAGGGGCTTTCCCATTTTCCAGGGAGTGGAGTAACTCTGCAATGGAATTTTCTGCATAAAGCCCACATTCCCTCACTTCCAGAAGTCTGGGTTTTGTGGGAATGGTTTGGTGCACTCAGATATAAGGGATACACCTGGAAGGGTCAAGATAGGAGCTGGATGCTGGTTTTGGGATCCTCTTTGCTGCAGCAGCAGCAGCAGCTGGCGGTCAGACAAAGTTTTCCCTCTATTCCTGGTGATCCTACTTTCCCTAAGGAATGTTGCTGGTAAATTAATCAAAACATTCCTGATATTTGGGGGTTTGGGGCAGAAAAGCTTCTTAGTGGGATTTGTCCCTGTGGACTGGGTTTGGAGCAGCTGCTCCCTGAGCAAGAGCACGTCTAAATGAGAGGGGAAAATGTGGGAACTACAAATATCCAACAAAGCCTGGATTAAATTCCCTGCTAGAAGTTTCTCCTTCAAGCTCTGCCTGAAACGCTGACCTGCCTCTTTTGATGTGTTTTGAGCTTGTTAAATGTTTGGGAATCTTTCCCTGTGGAGGTTTTGGGGTCAGGGCAGTGGCTCTGGCCCTATAATAACTCTGCTGACACCGGAGTGGGGAGGATGAGAGAGACACACGGGACAGCCCTCGTGCTCCTCAGATATCCCCTCCAAAGGTCATCCAAAAACTGACCCTGACATCACAGCCAGCCCCAGATCCATCCCCAGCCAGTTCAGGAAGAGAAATAAACCCAGCAGAAAAGGGATTTCCATCATTAAATATCAGATGAGGTCTCGCTTCTGAGCCCCAGAAGGCACAAGGAACAGATTTATTCTGTGACCTGAAAGCAAAAATGTTGATTGAGGAAGAGAATTGGAAAAGGCAAAGTCACAGCACCAGATATTCACCCAAAATTAAGGTTGTGGAGGTGAGAAGCAGCTTTGCTTTTGGTTTTTAATGTCATCAGAAGCAGGAGCCATAATTATCCCCTAATCCTTTAAATTATGCTGCGTAATAAGGAGAGGGAAGGAAGCAGAGCATTCCCACTTTTCCTGGGAAAGGTTTTCCCTCCCACCCCTCTGCCTTTGTGACTCATTTGCAACGAGGGCCTGAGCCCTGATTGTGTCCCATGAGCCACCCAGGGAACGTCAAAATCTGGGCTGGGAACTGAACTTGTGCTTAAGTCCTTTCATTATTGATTAATTTGCTTTTATGCCCTAAAATCTCTGTTTTTTGTAAACACAAACAGGCTCAAATCTCTGTTTTTTAAACAAGCTCAGCCCTGACCTAACTGAACTCATGTTTCTGCCTTGGTTTAAGCTCAGAGTTCCCCTGAAATCCTTTCAGGCGAGGCCCAGGATGAAGGTAAACAAAACCAGACCTAAATTTCTGTCTTTTAAAGAAGTCCAGCTCTGACCTAATTAAACATGCTGTTGCCTTGGTTTAAGCTCAGAGTTCCCCTGAAATCCTTTCAGGCGAGGCCCAGGATGAAGACAGAGGTGATTTAATTCACAGCACATCCCACCAGATGCAATATCAGGAACACCTGGAATTGCCTCCTGCTTCCAACCTCTTTGTTCCATTCAGAATTCCACATCCATGAGCTTGTTCTACCCAAATTTTCCAGTCCAATTCTCAACGTTTGCTCTCAGCCTGAGTTTAGCTTGGAAAAATGATGGCTCTGCTTCGGGGATGAAGGACTTGTCTGCCTCAAAGCTTCTTTTTAAATTTTATTTTTGCTTCTTACACAAAGATTTATTTTAAAAAACCATCAAAATCCAGCTGCAATTTTCCCTCAAGCCTTGCTGTTATTAATCATCATGGAGATGGATTCTAGTGGAAGACAGAATTAACTCTTTAATTGTTAAGCATGGGATATGGAAGGAAGTTGTGGGAACCTCCAGTGTGATCTGGGGGGCCTCCTCAATAGAGTGTGACAACACAAAACAAGGCCACCAGCCATGGGGGACAGGTTGGGAATCAATCTGAGCATCACCTGTGACACAGGGACACCAGAAACGAGGGACAGGTGAATTTACAACCTGATAATCCCAATTTCTGGGCAGCTCCCAGTTTGCCAAGGATTGAAAATCACTGTGAGCTGCTGGTTTCTCTCTTTGTCCATCCAGGGGTTTATCCACACCAAATCCTCATAAAACCCAGATCTCCAGGGCGTGAAGGCACTGCACAAACCCCCATTCCCTGGTGTTTGCTCAACTGGCTCCATCGGCTTGGGAGTCACAGAATCCGAGAATTCCAGGATGGTTTGGGTTGGAAGGGATCCTAAATCCCATCCCACCCTTTCCATGGCAGGGGCATCTCCCACTGTTCCAGACTGCTCCAATCCTGTCCAACCTGGCCTTGGGCACTGCCAGGGATCCGGGGCAGCCACAGCTGCTCTGGCAATTCCATCCCAGCCCCTCATCAGCATCACATCCAGGAATTCCCAATTCCCAATCTCCCCTGCATCCTTGCCCTCTGGCACTGGGAGCCATTCCCTGTGTTCTGGAACTCCAGGTACTTTTGCTGGATCTCAAGAGAGCTCCAAGAGCAGTGCAGGTATTGGTGGGATGGGATGGGATGGGATGGGATGGGATGGGATGGGATGGGATAATGGGATGGGATGGGATGGGATGGGATGGGATGGGATGGGATGGGATGGGATGGATGTGATGGGATGGATGGGATGGATGGGATGGATGGGATGGGATGGGATGGATGGGAGGGTGCTGCCAACCCCACACCTGTGGCCCAGGGAATGGAGCATTTCTTTTTATTCCCTCATTTATTATTTAGGGCTTTATTTTATTTGTTGTGGATGTGGAATTTTTGAATTAAGAGCCCACTTTTTGGCTGATTAATCCTTAATGTTCCCTCTCCTCCTCCCCATTCTCCAGACTGGAATGCTGGAGTGCTCTGCACTGCACTGCAGCAAGAGAACATCAAATATTTATCAGTTTCAGGTGTTTCTCCCACCATTTCAGACAGAAAAATATGTTTTGTCACTTAGAAAGTGCCAGAGTTGTGACAAGTCCTTCTTGCCCCTCATGTCAAGGGGCGCAGGGATCAAATAATATTATTAATTTATTAATTCTCTAAGGGTGGAAGATTTAAATAACGTGAAAATTTGCATTGCAGGGCTGATAAAAGATGCTCAGATCTCATAAAAAAAGTGTTTAAAAATGTGTTTGACTTCCAAAATTTGGCAAACAATATTTAAATCTTCCTGACGTGAGTTTAGTTGATCAGATGTAAAAAATTAATATATTTTTCCAATAATCCACAAGAATGGATGCTATGTGAATTTACCTGTGCAAGGAATGGATGTCTGGAAGGTTTTTACATTGTAAAAAGGGGGAAAGGGGATTTTTTTCCAGCAGGAAAAGGGAATTATTTGGTGTAAGGACCAGAGTGACTCCAGTCCTTGGCTCAAACAGGTGAAATTGGGCTTTGTGGAAAAGAAAGAAACAGCATTCCCTCAGCCAAGCCAGCATTCCATCCTGAAAACACAGAGGGAAAACTGCAAATAAAAAGCAGATTAGACAAAATCAAATCCCAGTGTCAGCAGAATCTCCTTGGAAAAATCAGGCTGCAGCAGGAGAAAATGAAAAGTGTCCCTGCCCATGGCAGGGGTGGAATAAGATGACCTTTAAGGCCCCTTTTAACCCACACCATTCTGTGATTTCATGACAAACCAGTGCTAAATTTTCATTTAATTCACAGCGCAAATCAGCCCAAATCCCTCGGTTTGATCCTCCATCCTGCTGTGACCTTTCTGGACAAATTGGAAGAAAAATGGGAAAAACAAAAGGTCAACATAATTTGAGAAGCTCTTACAAAATACAGAGGGCCTGGCAAGATTGCTCTGCTTTGCTATAGATCTTAATTCCTGATTATTTATTTGGGGTTAGTTTGAGACTCTGTCCTTTGTAGGACAGCAGGAAAAGTTTGGTTTTGGGCACAAACTGAAAGCCAGGAAACACTCAGAGAATTTCACACCTGTGCAGGTTCTGGGGTGCTGTTTTATGGCGAGAATGTTTAAACACGTGAGGGGTGGTGGAAATGAAAAAAGGAATTGGAAGCAGAACCATGTGGGAGATAAAACACAACCAGCTTTGAGATCTGGTACCAGACTGGGGAGGAAAATTTGGTGACACTTCAAACCACTTAAGAAAAAATTCAGTGGTGTTATGTCTAATTACAGAACAGTCCCATTGTCTGGGGTTTGTTACAACACAATAATAATGGTGCAAATCTTTAATCGGAATTGTTCAGAGCAGGAGCTGCTTTTTACTGGGATTGATGCCTTGTGCAGCCTGCCCTAGAGCAGAGGTTGGATGGAGTTCCAGAATAAAGCAGGGATTGATTCCAAGGATCTCCTGCATGGATCCACCTTGGGCAGCACCAGAGCCCAGCCAGGGCTGCCCCCAGGATGAACCCAAATGGCCCCAAAATGCACGAGCGCTGCCGGGGTCTCTCCCTGGGCTCAGCTCTGCTCCATGTGCACATTGCAGTTCAGTGTCCAGTTCCAGCTGCAGCCCCTGCAGTCCCACCCTGCTTGTTTTTCTCTCTGCAGCCCACGGGCTTTGTGCTCCTGGCCTGAGATTGGGATCATTTGTCCTTGGTGCCCAGCTGGAGCAGGAATTGTTTTGTGTCCCTGCTCTGTGCACAGAGCTCAGAACTACACACCATCAGAACCATGCCCTGATGTGGAGCCCAGTCCCACACACTAAAGCAGCACAGAATCTGAAAATGGAAAAGCTAAACCTGAGGCATCAGGATTTCCCAGTGCAAATCCCTTACCATTTGTAGAAGTCCCAATTCCTTTCTGCCCCAGGAACTCACTCCTTTTGTGACAGCAAATCCTGGAATTCCAGACTGGTTTGGATTGGAAGTACCTCAAAGATCACTGTTTCACCCCTTTCCATGGCAGGGACACCTCCCACTGTCCCAGGCTGCTCCAGCCCCAATGTCCCACCTGGCCTTGGGCACTGCCAGGGATCCAGGGGCAGCCACAGCTGCTCTGGCAATTCCAGCCCAGCCAGCAATTCCCAATATTCCATCCATCCCTGCCCTCTGGCAGTGGGAGCCATTCCCTGTGTCCTGTCCTTCCATCCCTTATCTCAAGTCTCTCTCCATCTCTCCTGGAGTTACTCCCCCCTACATTCTCCCTTCCATCTTCCACATCCGAGTTCAGCATCTCAAGGACTTTCAGCATTTTAGCAAAGTCTTGTTCCAGCAAGATACACCCGACTCCGTTTCCCAAACACCGGCAGAGATAAGATCCGGGCCGATTGCGGGTTGTGTATTTAGGGATTAGCTGCTGTGTGTGGATCCTTCAATTCTCTCCCCATTATGGCAGAGCAAGATAAGGAGCAGATTTTGCACCTCTGCTAATTTCTCTGCCCGTTCAAACAGAGATAACCTTTCTTCTCTTATCAGCTATCAGCTGCTCTATCACATAATTGCTGCTCTCTCAATTAGCATGTGCCACGGGAAAGAGAAACAGGGATCACAGACCTGACTAGAAAGGGAAAAGGGAATTTTTGAGACCGTGCAGGGAGGAGAAGTGGGATTTAAAATGGGAGAATGCAACCACCGTGATAGGGAATGTTCTGTTGGATCTGTGGCTCATATGGGATTTTTATCACAGTGGAAAGAAAACTGATCCAGAAATTCTTATTTTGGTCCTGGTTTAGCTATGCCTGGGAGTGGTTGTGCTTAGCTGACCAGTAGGGATTGGGAAGGGCCAGTGGAAGGGTCTGAAGGTGGATTTGGGTGTGGTCTGAAGGAAAGTTGGGAAGCTTTGGAGAGGCCAGTCCTGGAAATAGGAAGGTTAAGAAGACTGGGGATTGGGAAGGGCCAATGGAAGATGGTTTGTGATGTTGTCTGAAGGAAAGTTGGGAAGTTTTGGAGAGGCCAGTCCTGCAATCTGAAAGGTTAAGAAGACTGGGGATTGGGAAGGGTTGATGGAAAGGCCTGAAGGTGGGTTTGGGTGGGTCTGAAGGAAACTTGGGATGTTCTGAAGAAAGCAGTCCTGGAAACAGGAAGGTTAAGAAGGCTGGGGATTGGAAAGAGCAAATGGAGGAGTCTGAAAGTGAGTTTGGATGCTGTCTGAAGTAAAATCGGGACATTTTGGAGAGGCCAGTCCTGGAAACAGGAAGGTTAAGAAGGATGACACTCCAGGAGCTGGTTAGGTGACAATAATGACATCATCATCCCTGCAGAGGGGACTAGTTAGAAAAGCTTCTACAGCAGCGAATGAGGTGAGATCCTGTCTGGACATGGCTGTGCCTGTGAGGGAATCCTGGAGGCTGGGATGGGATTCAGTCCTGTTTAAAGGGAATGAACACTGCTGGTCACAGCAAGAGTGGGTGGATGGCTGAGCCTTGTCACTGCTGGCCAGGGGGCAGTGGCCAGGGAAGCTGTCCCAGAACTGTCACCTGAGAAGGAAACCTTATTGCAGCAGTGGTGCTGAGCCAGAAGTGTGGAGATGAACAAAGTGTGGAAAAGGGGGTTATAAAATAATATGGATAATTTATGGACTTGCACAGAATCCCAGGATGGATCAGGCTTGGAGGGACCACAGAGGGTCACTGGTGCCAGTCCCTGCCCAGGGCACAGGATTGTGTCCATGTGGCTCTGGAATGTCCCCAGGAGGAGACTCCAGCCCCTCTCTGGGCTCTGCTCAGGGCTGGGCACTGCCCAGGGCAGGAGTTCTGCCTCCTGTGCCTGGGAATTCCTGGGAGCAGCCCCTGCCCGTGGCTCTGGGGCCATTGCTGGGCCTGGAGCAGAGCCTGGGCCTGCTCTGACCTCCCTGCACAAAGGGATGGACAGGGACAGACTGGGACAGACAGGGACACACAGGGACAGACAGAGACACAGACAGCCAGGGACAGCCAGGGACAGACAGGGACACCCAGGGCTGAGGGCCCCTCTCAGCTGGAGCTTCTCTCCAGGCTGAGCAGCCCCAGCTCCCTCAGCCTTTCCTGGGCACAGAGATGCTCCAGGCCCTCCATCAATGAAGGATTTGGATCATGAGAGGGGTGCAGAGAGAAGTCTGGGATGAAGCATCCAGTCTGGAACATGGATACCCCACAGATGAGAGCAGGGTGGGAGCATAAAGAACAAACCCTAAAGGAGACCTTTCATTTCTGACAACCCCACTCAGCCTTGGGATCCATGCTGTGCATTCCTGATCAACAGATGCTCCACATTCCTGGCAGGATCCACCAGCAGGAAGGTCCATTGTGCTCAGTGGACTTGACATTGTGTTGGGACAATGGGTCACACGTGGCTGCCAGATGGGGAAGGCTGGAGCTGGTGACGATCCCAGAAAGATGAATTGCTGTGGGCACTGGATGGGAAGTGGGAAGCCAGCAGTTCCAGGGATGCAGCAGGCAGATGGATTTAGGTTTGGATCTGCAGCGACTACATGAAGTGTCATTATGTCCTCCCTTGTCATTTTTCCAGGCATTTGGCAGCTGAGGATTGCTGGACAGCTGGAAAAACACCTGGGTTGTGTGGTGCAGAAGAGCAAGCTGGATGCAAATATTCCATAACTCCATGGGTGAGAAATGATGGCTCTAGGGTGAGAGGATAATTGTGCAAAGCTGCATCTCCCACCTTGCATCATGGTGCAAAAGGGAAAAATCCTCCTTTACAATCACAAGGAGTTTTAATCATTGAAATGGGCTGCCCAGGGAGGTTTGGAGTGCCCATGCCTGGAGGTGTCACAGCAGTTCCTAGAGGTGGCACTCAGTGCTCTGGGCTGGGGGCAGGGTGGGCATCGGGCACAGCTGGGACTCAGTGGCCTGGGAGCTCTTTTCCAGCCTCAGTAATTCTGGGATAACAGGCTGGGAATCTGCAGGGTGGACAGGGGTGTAAAACCTCCCTAAATATTGGAGCTGTCACAGTCTGAGCGGGGTTGGGCTCATTAGCTCTGGCTGGTGCATCCATGTCCACATGGAATTACCTTTGGCTGCTCCTTGCACTGGTGCAAAGGCAAGAAAAAACTCATTTTCCCCAGGAATAATTTCCAGCCTTTCTCTTCCCCTGCTGACAACCCCGAATCTTCTGGTGGACCCTGTTCCTGGCAGCACAAATCCTTTTAAAACCTGAGCTTGCCCAGATTGTGCGCAAACCCATTCCTGCTGCCTTCCCAGAACCGTTTGTCCTGGAGCAGGTATTCCTGGAGAAGAATTTGCAAAGCTCGAGCTTCCATAATTTATTCCCAACTCCCGCCCCGCCAAGGTAACAAAAGCTGGCACCAAAGGCACAACAACAGTTGCTAAATGACAAGATGGAGCAGCCCACACGGAGCACGGAGGGAGAGGCACAGATGGCAGGGAAGGGCTTGCAGGAGGCAGCGGGAACGCGGTCGGAATGCAAATCCCATCGAAACATTCTGGGAAATAATTTGTCCAGAAAAAAAAAAAAGGCAGTTTGGTTTTAGAGTTCTGGAAGTGTTTTATGTTCCCACCTCACACACTGAGCATGGAACTGGGAGAGGACACAGCTGTGTCCTGAGGGGTGGGAATAAACAAAGGGTTTGGGAATAAATCCTTATTATAATCTGGGACATAATGCCGACTTTTCCAGAGGAAGAGCCAGGTGGAATAAATAGTTTTTCTCATATTTCATGGAGAACCAGGAACATTTGGTGCTTCATGGACACAAAAACTGCTCTGTTTCTGCCATGGGATTTATGGGAAGGAAGGAAGGAAGGAAGGAAGGAAGGAAGGAAGGAAGGAAGGAAGGAAGGAAGGAAGGAATTCTCCCTCTCTCCCTCTCCACATTCCCTGTACAGCCAGGTGGGATCAGGCTCTGCTCCCACGGAACAAGGATGAGAGGAAACATTGAAATATTTGAGAATCAGGAAGTTTCTATTCCTTAGAAACACACAAAAGATTGTAAAAATCCACCAAATTAAACCTTTATTTTCTCCTAAATTAATTTATCCTATATAATAGTCATTATTGAAAAACCCTCTGATGGTTTTGCCTTTGTTTTATTCTGGAGCAGACTCTCAAAATTTTAGTCACATCTAAAATTAATTTTCACCTCAGAGAATTTTTTAAAAGTTACAAATAACTGATTGAAACAGACTGAAAAACCCACTTGGACTAAAATATTCTAGCTCTTCAATGAAAAATGAAACTTTATTGATAAAAGCATTTCATTTGGAAAGAACATTTGAAAAACCAAAGCATAAAACAGAAAATTATGAGACTTCTATAAGTATGGGCATTTTAGTTAGGTTTTTTTTACAATTTTTTCTTTAGGGATTTTATTGTCAAATAAAAAAGTGCTTTCAGAATTGCCTTTCCTGGCTTTGAAGTAGCTGCCAAAAAAAAAAGAGAAAAAAAGGAATATAATTGAAAACAAACCCCCATTTTCCTTGCTTCCAGGTGAACCTCACAAACAAATTCCTGAAATTCTATTTTTTCGCCCCCATTTCTGTGGTCTCCTTTAAAGGGAGCCAAAATTCCATTAAAAAGGAATGCATCAACCAGGTTAATTAATTAATTGGTCCCCCCCGAGCCTCCTTTTCTCCAGGCTTTGCCTCTTTCTCAGCTCCCTCAGCCTCTCCTGGTGCTCCAGACCCTTCCCAGCTCCATTCCCTTCCCTGGACACGCTCCAGCCCTGTATTTCTTGTCATGAGATGTCACAGGGTCCCATCCTTGGACATTTTTAATGTCATTCCCCAGGGCAGAGGCATCCACAGGTCTGAGAATGTCCATGATGGAAGGAGAGATCAGGAGTGATGGTCTGGAGGTGCTCCTTGTTGTGATTTGACATCCAGAGACCTGGTCCAGGTCACTCCAGTTCGGAATGTGGCCTGAGGGCCTTGGTAGAAATATTTGGATTCTTGTTTGTTGTGGATATCACAAAGAACATCCAACAGAACCGAGAAGCTGTGGCAGCCCCTGGATCCCTGGAAGTGTCCAAGGCCAGGTTGGACAGGGCTTGGAGCCACCTGGGATAGTGGAAGGTGTCCCTGGATGGGAATTAAGGCCCTTCCAGCCCAAACCATTCCACAATTTTTGGTCCATCCAGGCCACTCCAGTTGGGAATGTGGCCTGAGGGCCTCGGTAGAAATATTTGGATTCTTGTTTGTTGTGGATATCACAAAGAACATCCAACAGAACCGAGAAGCTGTGGCAGCCCCTGGATCCCTGGAAGTGTCCAAGGCCAGGTTGGACAGGGCTTGGAGCCACCTGGGATAGTGGAAGGTGTCCCTGGATGAGATTTAAGGCCCTTCCAGCCCAAACCACTCCACAATTCTCACATCCACAAAGGTTATAGAAGCTGTGCTGTCTCCAGAGCCAACTTAATTTAAAACCTAAATTCCACTTGAAAACACCACTCTGGAATCAAAATCCAGAATTTTTCCCCTCAGGAACCCAACTGCAAACAGGCCTCAAGTGCTTTAAGAAGATTCCTGCAAAGCTTCTGCTCAGCCCAGAACGTGCTTGGCAATTCTGCAGGAGCAGTGACCTCCTCCTTGTCCAGGGATATAAATAGCACATCACAAAGGTTATAGAAGCTGTGTTGTCTCCAGAGCCAACTTAATTTAAAACCTAAGTTCCGCTTGAAAACACCACTCTGGAATCAAAATCCAGAATTTTTCCCCTCAGGAACCCAACTGCAAACAGGCCTCAAGTGCTTTAAGAAGATTCCTGCAAAGCTTCTGCTCAGCCCAGAACGTGCTTGGCAATTCTGCAGGAGCAGTGACCTCCTCCTTGTCCAGGGATATAAATAGAGCCTCTCCTGCATGGAATGAATGCTAAATATTTACCTTCCCAAAATAGTGGCTCCAGAAAAGGGAAGGTCCAGGCTCGGGACCAAAATGCTCTGTGTGAGTGTCACTAGCTGAGAGGTGACAAATCCAGGATTTCAGGATTTGCAGGCAGCCAGGAATGCTGCCAGGGATAAGGTGTGAATCCCAATCTCTGCATTTACAATGGAAGAGGGGATACATTGGGTATTTTGGATTCTAGCTGGGTTTTATGGATAATGGCAGCTCTGTCACTCAGCCCCTGACAGTGACTGCTCAGAGATGGGGAACAGAGAAATAATTGATAAATCTGAGGGATAAATTTATTCCTTCTGGCTCTGGGTTTGCATATTTTTATTCTGGGATAATGAAGAGGCAAATTTGGCACCCAGTCCATGCTTGTACCTCGTTTAAAGAGAGGGAAAGGTGGGAATGGTCTTGTGCTCCGAATCCAAGCAGGATTTTGTGCATTTGCTGTATTTTAAGATGGGCCTTTCAGCACTTCCACAGGAGTCCAGGATGATTCTCTGGAAGTCATCCATGATTTCAGAGAGGAGGGAGCAAGGGGCATCCTCACCTCCTGTAGCCCCATGTTGGATCACAGCTCCTTGTTCCTCAGGAATACCAGGAATTCCTCTCTCACTGCTTTTCCTTCATACACTTCCTGGCTTGTGGGGTTTTTATGGAAATTACTTTGAAAACTGCTGATGTCTGGGTTTGGGATCAGAAGGATTTTTTTTTTCCATAGGGTTTACATCATTTTTGTGCTGTTCTTGCATCAGGAGAAGGTAATGGAATTATAATACCCCAGAATTCCAGAATGGTTTGGGTTGGAAGGAAGCTTAAAAATCATCTCATCCCACCCCCTGCCATGGAAGGGACACCTTCCACTATCCTAGGCTACTCCAAGCCCCATCCAGCCTGGCCTTGGACACTGACAGCGATCCAGAGGCTGTCACAGCTTCTCTGGGAATTCAATTCTAGGACCTCCTCACCCTCCCAGACAGAAATTCCTTTGTTATCCCATCTAACCCTGACCCTCCATCAATTTAAAACCATTTCCCCTTGTCCTGGCACTTCACATCCTTTTCCAAAATCCCTTTTCAACAAGTGTATGAAGGAATACCAGGAATTCCTCTCTCACTGCTTTTCCTTCATACACTTCCTGGCTTGTGGGGTTTTTATGGAAATTACTTTGAAAACTGCTGATGTCTGTGTTTGGGATCAGAAGGATTTTTTTTCCATAGAGTTTACATCATTTTTGTGCTGTTCTTGCATCAGGAGAAGGTAATGGAATTATAATACCCCAGAATTCCAGAATGGTTTGGGTTGGAAGGAAGCTTAAAAATCATCTCATCCCACCCCCTGCCATGGAAGGGACACCTTCCACTATCCCAGGCTACTCCAAGCCCCATCCAGCCTGGCCTTGGACACTGACAGCGATCCAGAGGCTGCCACAGCTTCTCTGGGAATTCAATTCCAGGGCCTCCTCACCCTCCCAGACAGAAATTCCTTTGTTATCCCATCTAACCCTGACCCTCCATCAATTTAAAACCATTTCCCCTTGTCCTGGCACTTCACATCCTTTTCCAAAATCCCTTTTCAACTTCCTTGTAGCCCTCTAGGCACTGGAAGGGGCTCTAAGTTCTCCTGAGTCTCTTCTTCTCCAGGCTGAAATGAATAAATCATAATTACTACCAGTCATCTTCCAAATAAATCCATTTTTTCCCTGCTTTACAGCAATGCGAGCTCTCACTGCTTATCCCTGATCCACAGGGCTCAGGACTGCTTTGAATAATGGAAGAAGGAGCCAGACCCAGGAGATTTTCCAGCAGGAGAACAGGAGAGAAGATCCAGAGGCGGCACAAATCCCTGGGAATGGGCTGTGGAGAGTCTGAGGGTGAGGTGGTGAGAGCCCTCTTGGCATTGATTTTTCATTCCAACCAAGTGGCATCCCATCATCAGCTCCGAGTGGAGTGAGAGCTCAGGAGCAGTGCCAAAGCATCCTGGATATGTTTCAACTCGAGTTTGCTCCTGTTTTTTAGGAGAAGGATGCTTGTGAATTAATAACCTGACAGGGTTTTTTTTCTTTCCTTCAGCAGATGTCCAGGAAAGCAGAAGATCTAGAAGGGAGGAGGGAATATGGGCATGGAAAAGGAAGGAGAGGAACAGGCTGAAGCTGCTTTTGTTTGATAATTTCCTAAAGACCTATTCCTTTTTGTGGGATTGGTAGAAATTAATGCATGTATTGATGAGCAACAACCCTAGTGAGGCCTTGGTTTGGGAGGGTGACAAATAAATGAGAGTTTGGCTTGTCAGAGGTTTTTCTGGACCAAAATGAGGTGTCAGTTAGAATCCCAGAATGATTTGGGATGGAAGTTATCTAAAATCCAATCCCATTTTGCCCCTGCCATGGCAGGGACACCTTCCACTATCCCAGGCTGCTCCAAGCTCTGTCCAACCTGGACATTTCCAGGGATCCAGGGGCAGCCACAGCTGCTCTGGGAATTCCATCCCAGCCCCTCCCCACCCTCACAGCCAGGAATTCCATCCCAATATCCCGCCTCAATTTCCCCTCTGTCAGTTTGAACGATTCCCCCTTGTACTGTCACTGCAGTTCCTGATGGAACAGTCACTCCCATTCCCTGGAGCCCCTTTGGATACTGGAATGTGCTGGGAGGTCTCCACACAACCTTCTCCTCTCCAGGGGAACATTCCCCGCTCTCCCAGCCTTTCTCCATAGGGAAAGTGCTCCAGTCTCTTTTTCAACTCCGTGGTCTCCTCCAGACTTCCTCCAACAATTCCAAGTCCTTTTGTTTGGGACACCACACCTGTAAATGACATTCCAGGTGGGAGCTCAGGAGAGCTTTTGTGTGACCATTCCGTGGCACTGAGGGCTTGGATTTAACCAATTACCTGGGAATTTCTTCCAGTATCCCCTGCAACATTCCAGTGCAGGGGAATTTTTCCAGTGGCAAGCTGTCGGTACAGCATCACAGGGGATCCCTCTATTAATATTTATCCCGTTTTTTTTCCCAGTGTCCCACTTCCAGCAGCCTGGAAATACAGTGTTGATGTCTCCACAGTGCTGTCCCTTGGATCACTCTGAAAATTCCCCTTCAAAATCCCCAGGAAGCCCAGCAGGAAGCATGGATGGCAGAGCTTTGTGCACAGAGACATTGCCCTAAAAACCACTTTGCTCCAAGGAATTTCTTACAGAGAAGCAGCAGCTCATTCCCAGAAGGAATTTTCTCTTGCAAGGCTTTTACCTAAACACTCACTTCCAACAGGCATTTTTGCTCGGAATAGAGACACATCCAAATCACTTATGGTTCATTTGGGAGATGGAAGAGGCCTTTCATTTAATTTATGTCCTGCACCAGCCCTTTACTTTACACAAAATAATCCACAAAATTATTCACTGGACTACATATAGAGAGGATATATGCAGGGTGTATTTTTCCTCCTTTTTATCTGGTCTTTTTTTGGAAGTTAAAGTTGTAGGTAGAAGCCATTTTAAAATTCTGGACAACAGCATCAGGCCGTGACCCAGGGCTTGGTTTTCATGGGAATTTTGTGGTGGGTGCTGCTCTGTGGGCTCTTCTTCCAAACCATGGAAGAGGAACAGGGCCCAAGACACAAATCCTGAGTCCTTTCCCTCCTGTCCAGCTCATTGTCCCCAAAAGGAGGAGGTGTGGGACACATGGTTTAAGATGGAAGAGGGTGGGTTTAGGTGGGATATTGGGGAGGAATTCCTGGCTGGGAGGGTGGGGAGGGGCTGGGCTGGATTTGCCAGAGCAGCTGTGGCTGCCCCTGGATCCCTGGCAGTGCCCAAGGCCAGGTTGGACACTGGGGCTGGAGCAGCCTGGGACAGTGGGAGGTGTCCCTGCCATGGCAGGGCTGGCACTGGGTGGGATTTAAGGTTGCTTCCATCCCAAACCATTCCAGAGTTCCATGATTAAGACAGTCTCCCACCCTGTGATCCCTTCATCCAGAGGGATGGTGGCCAGGGGCATGTTTGGATCTCCTGACCAGCAGCTGAATGAAATTATCATGGATTTTGTTGCTTTATAATGAAATTATTTGCAGGAAGTCCAAATAAGGATGGAGCGACATCATGGTCCAGCATCATATGGATTCACATTCCACAAACCTTTAGAAACCGGGACTGAGCAACAGGGAAATAATGGAAGAATGGTTTGGGATGGAAAGTACCTCAAAGATGATCCCATTCCACCCCTGCTATATGCAGAGAAAATTTCCACTATCCCAGGTGGCTCCAAGCCCTGTCCAACCTGGCCTTGAACACTTCCAAGAATCCAGGGACAGTCACAGCTGCTCTGGGAAGCTCTAAACTCGTTTTTTTATTTTATCATCTTCCTTCCCTGTGGCAGATTTTCATCCAAAAGCCTCTTCCAGCAGCCCCTGAATCAAGCAGGTGTGATCCAACCCAGAGATATTCCATCATTTGTTCCCAGCCCACGGGAATATTGACTTCCCTGTTAAATATTCCACACCCCACACTTCATATGAGATATTAACTTCACCAAATGAAAATTTTATGGAACTATCTCCAGACATTCCTCTAAATTAATCTCATGCATGACCAGGATCCAGCTCAGCCCTTGAGGTTGTTTGGTCCAAGTCCTTCAGTCCAAGGTTGGATTTGACGATCTTGGAGGTTTTTCCCTACTTTAAGGATTCTTTGATCCCACCATTTCTTTTCCAGGAATTCTGGCAGTGAGGAAATCATGGGAATTTTGGAATCCTCTGACAAAATACCAGTCATCTAGGGAAATGGAAATATCCTTGGATATCTGGGGAAGCTGGGAATATCCCTGCAGAGGGATATGGCTGGAATGTGTGTGCTGCGGGGATTTGAATCCTGAAATCCTTTATTGCATTTTTAGAGGCTCTTTTAGGAGCAGGGAAGGCAGAGCTGCTACTAAGGGGTTTTAGGCTGTCTTAGGCTAAGCTGTAAAATATATTTAGGTTGGTGTTTTCCCTTGGATTTTACTGGGACAATGACAATTCCTGTGTCCGGATAAATTGCAAACCGACCTCCCCATATGATGAAATTCTTGTAAGAGTCATAGCTTAAGAAGAATTTATAAAATACATTTTAAATGTGATATTTCTTGTGACAGACAGAGAGGTTGAGTTTGTCCTTGGGCATTTTTACTCCACTCAGGTGATTATGGGAAAATTGCTACAGGAAAAATTGGAATTCTTTTAGATTTCCTTTCAAATAATTGGATAAAAATGAGCTTGGCTTAGAGTTAGAAAATTCCAGATTGGTTTGGGCTTGGAGGGAGATTAAAGTTTATCCCATTTCAGCCCTGCCATGGGCAGGGGCACCTTCTACTCTCCCAGATGTCCAACATGGCCTTGGATACTTCCAGGGATCCAGGGACAGCCACAGCTTCTCTGGGAATTCCATTCCAGCTCCTCCCCACCTTCCCAACAAGGAATTCCTTCCCAACCAGGAATTCCTTCCCAATATCCCTCTCTCATTTTGAATCCATTCCCTGTGTCCTGTCCCTCCATCCTTTGGAAATCCTCTCTGTCCTGGGATCTTTCCTGGAGCCCCTCCAGGCACTGGAATGTCACAACGAGGTCACTCCTGAGCTTCTCTTCTCCCGCTGAGCAATCCCAATTCTCTTCTCTGAATTCAAACCCCAAAACTGGGATATAAATAAATGTTCCTTTCTACACTGTAAAAGTTTGGAAATTATTTATTTAAATCATGGCCAGGGCATGACTTTTTGTGTCTTTTTCAATTAAGTAATTAACTTGTGCTGGCCTGGCCTCTCTAACCTTGCTCTCTGCACAGAGGATCAATACCTGATCCTGCTCTGTACATTCACATTTTACAGGTATAAATTAGGGAATTATTAATTCAAGTGCATCTTGGAATGCCCAAGGAGCCTTTAATTCAGCAACAGTTGCAAACAGAAAATATTGGGTGTTAAAATAGAGATTTTAAAATGAATTTGGCCTTTAGGCTTCATCCTTTTCATCAGTCAAACCCATAAAAAGTTCAAAAGCAAAATTTAAAGGCTTAGATCAGTTCATTATTAGAAATATTTGTCATCAGAACGTGAGCTGGACAAGCTTTTTAACTTCCAAATGAGGAACCATCCAGTTAAAACCGGAGCAAATAAATAATGGAATTCCAAACACGTTGCTGCTGCTTCTGGAACAACGGATGCAGCAGCAAATTCCCGCTTCCAAATTCTGTTTATTTTTAGGCAGGGGGCTTTAGGAAAGGAAGAAATCCCTTAATCAGGGATTGGGGAAGGATGGAAATTGCACAGGGTGGGAAAAAATGGGTGCTGATCCCAGCAGGAATTTTGCGCACCCCTTTTTCTTTCAGGAAGAATGGATTTCCACCCAAAGATGGAAGATGTTTTTCATGGCATTGTGAGATGTGACCAATTCCGAGTCAGTTCCCATGTGGATCAGCTCCAAGGAGGAAGATTAATTCCAGTTTAGCCAAAACCAGGGCAGATAGGAAGAAATTTAAATTACCTGGATAAATCCAAGGTTTGGATCCATCTATAAAAGGGTTTGGATAGTCCCAGATCTCAGTTTGCAAACTGGATCCATCTTTTCCAGTAGGAATGACAGATATTTCTGGAATGGCTGCCTGGATCCATCTTTTCCAGCAGGAATTACAGACATTTCTGGAATGGCAGGTGATACAGAATTCTGGTACAATCAGCATCCAGGCTGGATATCAGAAATCAGGGGATAAGCAGAGATAAATCCACAATTGCCTGATTATTAATAAAAACACCCCATATGAAACCCCAGATTTTAATAGGAATGGATGTGATTCCCATGGGAATAATAGTGATGAGGGAAATAAAGGTTTAATAACTGAGCAGCACTGATTTATTACGGTTATTTTATGCTTTTTGCTCCTGTTTTTGTAATTTCTGGGGGGTTTGCATGCACAGAACGCAGCCCATTGTTCACTGCTGCCCTGCCCAACCAATTATGCTTAATTTTGGCACTTTCTCGTGCTTTAATTAAGAACTGTTTGCATTTCCAGAGCATGCACAGAGCCAAAGTTTGCCTTTTTAATTAAAAACACAAAGCAAACGAAGATGTTGTGGGAGGAATGGGAATGAAGCTCCAATGAACAGGGAAGGGCGGGGATGAAGTTCAGCCCCGGTGAACTTTAATGCCAATGGTGCAAAATGCAACTAATTAGGCAAGAATTGATTGTTCGCATGGAGGAGTAGCTACAACCTTGTTTGTAATCCCGACAAGGCAGGAGAATCGCTGCTCTCATTCGCGGGGATCGCTGGAATTCGGGATTGCACAAAGCCAAGCTGCCCCTTTGTGATGCAAATCGGCGCTGGAACATTGGCAGCGCCTCTGCTCACCCGGAAAAAATGGGTTTTACAGGATGTGCACCGGGAGCAAACATTCCAAGGGGATTGAATACTCCTAAAATGTGTTTAAGGAGCTAATGTCAGACCACACTTGGTGCTTGTCGCACTTGATGAAAATTTTGGGATAGTGTCCCAAAATTTTCAGCAATTTTGGGAGTTAATTTGTCTCATAGGATAATCAGCACCTTTCAAAACACAAAAATCTGGAAGGGATATGGAAATAAAACCTGGGATAGTGGAAAGTGTCCCTGCTGATGGCAGGGGTTTTAAGGCCCCTTGAAACCCAAAGCAGTCTGGAATTCCCTGATTTCCATCAGGATGCACTTTTCCATAATGTCCCTACTGCTTGTTCTTAGCAACTGCTGCAAAATGCAAATAGCAAAGAATTTGCAAATATTTGCTTGGTTTGAGTCCACAAATCCTCACAGCAAGCCCCCTTGGGATTTTTGGGAATTTCAGAATATTCCAGGTGTCGACAGAAATGAAGAACTTTTCCCCGTAGTGGGAAAAGGGGCTCAAGTTGCACCAGGGGAGGTTTAGATGAGATATTGGGGGAAATTTCCTCAAGGAAAGGTTTGTCCAGCCCTGGCACAGCTGCCCAGGGAAGTGGTGGAGTCCCCATCCCTGGAGAGATTTAAAATCCATGTGGATTCCAAACAGCTTTTGGTCCTTCCCATGGCCTTTCCTTTCCCATGGCAGTGGTGGGAGGCGGCTCCTGCTGGAGATGGTTTTCCCAGTCCTGGTGCTCCAGCAAGTTGTAGGAATTAATTGTCTTTCAGGACAAAACTGATATGTGCCAGTAAAATTACGATCCCTCACAATTCCTGCTATGTCATTCCTGATATTTATACATCCTGCCCTTCTGAAATATTGGAGAGGACTTCAAGAATCATCCCACGGGCAGGGAGAGGTTTCCTTCATTGCCTGTGGAGGAGATCCTTGGATCACTGCACTCAGGAAACTTGGCAAGCTGAAGGATGAACCATTTCCAGAATCTTTGGGCCCAAGCTTTCACTTGGGAATGATGCTGGGTTGTTCTTCCTTGTAGTGCTGAAAGTCCCAAGGAAGAACTTCCAAGGACTTCCGAGGGAAGTGGGGATTGTCTTCATGGAGCTGGATAAAACTTCAGGCCAAATCTTTCTATCCCATTCCAAGGTGTTAGCAAGGGAATTGCCACCAATCTATCTGTTTATCCGTGTGTTCCTGATGCCTTTCCATTCCTAATACCCTTTTAATTTCCTTCCCAACCCTTGTTTGTCTCCAGCTCATCCTTTTGTTCCCTGACAATAATTCCTGAGGACCCAAATCCTATCCCTGCCTTGGCCTCAGTCATGTATTGACATTTTCCTTCCCTTTTCCATTATTAAACACCCTGAACTGAGGACTCAGATCTTCCATGGGATGCATTGGCAAGAGCTGATTCATTCCACCTGGATTTGGGATTGGAGCTCTGGTCCCTCCATAGAAAAAAGTTTATTATGGAATATCATCCTTCAAAGCTCACACATTTGAGGATATTGCATCTTGTCTCTCCTAAAATCTCATTTTTCCTTGGGAGTGACTTCATCCCAAGGCAGGATAATGTGGAATGTTAATGAGGCAGCAATGGGAATAAAGTGTCCCCGGGATGATTGAAATCCCAAACAGCTCTTTCCCCTCCAAAAGCCTCCTAAGCAGAGCTCCCTTTGATGATGGACTGCTCATTCCCTTATTAAACATTTATTGTTTCCTCAATAAAAGTCGACTTGCATGTATTCAATTATTAATATAAATCAGACACCAAATGGGAAACAGCAGCAATCTCATTTTCCTCTTTTTTTCCCCCCTCCTCCCATTAATCTTCTTTCTTATTTCACAATCACAAGAGGAGAGTGGATAAAACCCATTCAGAATCACTGGAAAACAAATAAAGCTGGAGTGAGAAATGCCAAATTTTGATCTGGATCTGTGTCAGGAGGAAAAAAATAAATTAAAACTCCTTGGAAACCAGGAATGTTCCCAAATATGTGGTGAGGTATTGTTGGTTTGGTGTCCCCAGCTTGGAAATCAGGAAAAATTGAGGTTGGAATGGGAAAGAGAAATGGATCAATATTTATGGGATCACCGCAGGAGTTCTGGGGTTCAAAGCTCTGAAATAACCATGGATTAACCCAACTCTAGGTCCCCTTGTGGAGATCATGTACTCTCTGGATCATGGACTCTCTCCAAATCCCTGGTTTGGTCCCCAGGGATTAGGGAGGAATATTTTTAATATCAATTTAATTGCTGAAATAGTTTTACAACAGTTGCTCCTGGGACAGTGTGGGTTTTTCAGGAATCTTTTCAATCCGTGTTACCCATGACATCCTCCAAAGCCAAAGCCACCAGTTCCCGGTACAGCATCAACTGAGCTCAAGTTATAATCTCCAGGCTTCCCCAGATCCAGCAGTTTTTTAGGTGTTTGGAACGATCTCCTACTCCAAGTCCAGCCAGGATAAAAGTATTTCATATTTACCCATGGGAGAGCTGGAAAGAGATTTTGGATTAAGGCAGGAGTGACAGGATAAGGGGGAATGGCTTCCACTGGCAGAGGGCAGGGATGGATGGGAGATTGGGAACTGGGAATTGTTCCCTGGGAGGGGCTGGGATGGAATTCCCAGAGCAGCTGTGGCTGTCCCTGGATCCCTGGAAGTGCCCAAGGCCAGGTTGGACATTGGGGATTGAAGCAGCCTGGGACAGTGGGAGGTGTCCCTGCCCATGGAACGGGGTGAAATGGGATTGGATTTTAGATCCGTTCCATCCCAAACCAGTCTAGAACAATCTCTAATCTGGTTTTTATTCCAGTCAATCAATTCTACAGGAAAAGTATAAAAGGACCACTTTTCTGGGCAACATTCCATGATAAAAAACAGGCTCAAACTTCCCAGAACTTTTTATCTGATCTCTTACAGCAACAAATCCAGCAGCTGTCAAAAAATCAAACAGAAAGGGGCTCGAAAGCACCTTTTAAAAGACTGAAAAGCATTTTCATGGATTTAAGAGTCCTTCACAGCCAATTATCAAATCAAAATGCAGCCAATCTGCCTAACATCACTCCAGAAGGATAAAAACATCCATGGATAACTCATCACTCATCAGCCTGCACAGCAAACGCTCTCCCAGCCAGCACTGGATTTATCTGGGAATTTAAAGAGGAATGTCGTCCTGATAGCACAAAAATGCTGTAATGTTCTCCCAGCTGCAGGAGCAGGAGCCCAGGAGCCCCAGGAGCCATGTGGGGAATTCTGGCAGATGAAGCTGAGTGGGAGATTTTCAACATTCCTGCTGGCTTGGAGATCCATGGGCAGGTGTGGAGACAGAGGGATATGGAAATGGAAATAGGAATGAAAATGGAAATGGAAATGAAGTAGATAAGGATTTGGAGCTGTTGTCAAGATGATCCAAGCGGTGAAGCAGCTGTGCTGTGGGGAAAGACTGGGAGAGCTGGGAATGTTCCCTTGGAGAGGAGAAGGCTCCAGGGAGAGCTCAGAGCCCCTGGCAGGGCCTGAAGGGGCTCCAGGAGAGCTGCAGAGGGACTGGGGACAAGGCCTGGAGGGACAGGAGCCAGGGAATGGCTCCCACTGCCAGAGGGCAGGGATGGGTGGGAGATTGGGAACTGGGAATTGCTGGCTGGGCTGGAATTGCCAGAGCAGCTGTGGCTGCCCCTGGATCCCTGGCAGTGCCCAAGGCCAGGCTGGACACTGGGACACCCTGGCACAGTGGGAGGTGTCCCTGACATGGCAGGAGTAGGATGGGATTTAAGATTCCTTCTAATCAAGCCATTCCATGATTCCATGATGATTCCAACTTGTCAGGGATGGATCTTTTCTCATGCCCAGCTATTAGGGGATGGAGGGGTAGAACTCTTCTACCACAAAATCAATGATGTCAGAAGTCCTACAAATAATCCATTACTCCCAGCACTGACAAATGGAGTTGCAGTCTCAAATCCAGGACATCCCTCTCACTACCCCAAGTTGCTCAGGGCCCCATCCAGCCTGTACTTAGACACTTCCTAAATGGGGAATGCACCCATCCTCAAGAAAAAGATGGATTTTACACCTTTCCTGAGCCTCTCAGCCAGAACTATGCAAAGCAGGGATTTACAGCCTAGAAAAACTCACATCTCCTTCCAAAACACAGATGAAAGCCTGACATTTCCTCAAACCCCAGGATTTCGCATAGATCCCAGGAATTTACCCTTTGGATAGCCCAGCCACATGCTGATGAGTCAATCTGGAGTGTTGGATGCCTTTGGAGAAGGACAAAGCCGGACTCCCATTGTCCTGGGAATGTGTCTGGAGAGGAAATGTCAGCCAAAGGCATCTGGGGCTTCATGGGGACAGACAGACCCAGGAATCTGCTTGGGAAGAAGATGACAGGAAGAGCCAGAGACTGGCAGATGGTGGGATGGGCTCCATCCTTTCCTTGTGGCTGGGAGACTCTGGAATGGAGCAGCTCAATCCTAGGAATGCTCTGCTCCTGCCACAGTCCTTGCTCAGCATTCCAGGCTGATCTCAAATGTTGGCATTGCAGGGAATTGTTTCCTTCACTGACTCTTCAAAGGTCATGGTTTAGCCATGGTTGTGGCAGGTTGTTCATGGAAAACACATTCCAAGAAAAATGTTCAGTTCTGTGCTGTTCCGAGGGAAAAGTGAGAGTTAAAAATCACTCTATTCCTTTTAATTTTTCTTTCAGTTCTTTTCTGTTTTTGCCATTTTTTTTCATGCTCTCTGTGTCTGGAGCCCCACAGCAGAATTTGGTAATTATTTTAAAATATTTATCCTGTTTTTCCTGCACTGATTTCCCCAATTTTCCTCTCAGTGTCTTGCCCAGCAGTGATCCCAGTAACTCACAAAGCCCTCACCCCTAAAACAGCAACTTTGGCAACACTTTGGAGCAGTCAAAACTGAGATGATGAAAACATGGAATTCTCCTGGAATAACTAATTCTGACATGGAAAAGAAAATATCAGAGTGATCCATATTCCAAAATGGACCAATGTGAGCAGTCTGAGGTGCTGGAAAACTGGGATGTTTATAGAAATGACAGGGAATTCTAAAGCTCTGTTTGGATTCATGCTGTCAAGAGCCAAGAAGATTTTTTTCTCCGGAGTTTTGCTCTGAGATGTCCTTGCTTTCCACATACTTTTGTGTGCAAAGAGTTCATGGAATCATGGAATGATTTGGGTTGGAAGGGAGCTTAAAGTCCATCCAGTGTCACCCCTGCCATGGCAGGGACACCTCCCACTGTCCCAGGCTGCTCCAGTCCCAGTGTCCAACCTGGCCTTGGGCACTGCCAGGGATCCAGGGGCAGCCACAGCTTTTCCAGGCTGGAATGTGAAGTGTTTGCATCCCATCAGTTCCTGGTTTTTGCAGGTAGGAGAAGAATGTGCTGGATTTGGAGAAAGACTTTGGACAAGGACATGGAATAACAGGACAAGGTGGAATGGCCTTTGGATGAAGAAATTGGGGGGAATTTAGGTGGGATATTGGGAAGGAATTCCTGACTGGGAGGATGGGGAGGGGCTGCGATGGAATTCCCAGAGCAGCTGTGGCTGCTGAGTGTTCAAGGCCAGGTTGGACATTGAGGCTTGGAGTAGCCTGGGACAGTGGAAGTTGTCCATGCCCATGGAATAATCCCATTTTTAAGGTCCCTTCCAGCCCAACCCACTCCAGGATTCCATGATTGCTTTTCTGGCTTCCACACATCTCTTTGCCCGTGGAGTTTTGTATTCATGGAATATCCTGGATCAGTTCTGCCTGGAGATCATCAGGAGGTTCAAGGAGTCACATTTCAGATCGTTGTCTCCAAACCCATGGGGGCACTAAAAGGCACCCTCTCATCAAACTTCCCACTCTGAAGGGATTCTTATCTCCCTGGTAGCCCTGGGGTTTTGACACCTGACTGCAAAGGAAAAACCTAACTGGGAAAAAAGCCATGTCCCAAAAAATAGAGCCCAAACCACCCCAAACTCCAACAAAAAAACCAAAAAACCCCACATAAAACCCCACATAAAACCTAACAAAAAAACCCCCAAGAACAACAACAAACAAATTAAAAAACCCCAAAAACCCAAATAAACCCCCAAACAACAACAAAGCAAACAAACGAACAAACAAACAAACCCTCACAAAACCACTAAAACAGATAAAAACTCCTCAGAAAGTAGAAAATATACTAATTTTCTGACTTAGTTAATAATGCAGCCATTGGACCTTCCTTGTTTTAGTGCCCTTTTGAATCCAGTGAAATATTCAGTAATATTAATTTTAGAAATTTTCTGTGATGGAAAATCCAATGAAACTCTAGTGAAATTGGTCCAGGATTAATTAAATCACTGTTTAAAAGTTGAGCCATATTTCCAAATCTGTTCTATTCGTTTTAGAGATGTTGGAACACAGAGAAATCCAACAAATATCCAACATGAGGAGACAACATCTGTCCTTTGTTCCTCCACGCCTGAGAATTTATTGGGACAACATCCATCTTTTGTTCTTGGATGCCTGGGAATTTATTAGGCTGCATTAAACCATTCCTTGTTTGTTTTCGCTTTTCCAACACTCAGCACATTCGCTGCTCATTAGCAGCTTGTTCTCTTTGTTATTTACTCCTAATTAACGGCATCTGCAATCTTCATTAGTGAGAATTTCGGGTTATTGTTTCAAATATTAACGGAGTTAAGATGTGGTATCAGAGGTATCAGCAAAATAACAACATCCAGACAGCTGGAAAGGCTTGAATTCCCACAGGTACTCCCGGGACAACTCGGAATCGTCCTGGACATGGATCTGGAAATCAGGGGGCACCAAATGATTTACAGAATTTTAAGGACACACCAATAGAAGTTGGATGAATGAGGCCAGCTCAGATTTCCAGCAAGGTAAGCACAGGAATTATACATTTATCAGATCCATTTTTTAATATCTAATTTTTATCTTTAAATTTTATCTCTAAAAATGTCTATTTTTAGTGATGAAGCCGCTGCTAAAATGAAATTGGAAAGGAAAATATTTAATTATTTTGATACCATGTAAGATTTGTTTGTTATTGATTGGGGTTTTTCATGCTGATGAAAAATCACAGAATTATGGAATGGTTTGGATTGGGTGGGACCTGGTTGAGGCCTGGGATGGGACAGGACTGAGGGCAGTGGAAGGTGAGCAAAGAGTGCAAGAACAGCAGATTCTTCAAAGAGGTGATTTCTTGATATCCTAAATGATGAGATCCCAAATGATGTTATCCCAAATTATGGTCTTCCAAATGATGAGATCCCAAATGATGGCATCCCAAATGATGATATCCCAAATGATGATGTCTCAAATGGTGACATCCTTCTCTGGAGTCTGCAGCCTGCTAAACACGGCTGGGCACTTGCCTCCAGCTGCTGGATAGACAAGATAATAAATTATAAATGTTAATAATATTAAAATATTAATTTTAATAATATTTAGATAATAAAAATATTAGAATCCATAGTTGAAATAATAATAATTTTAAGAATAAACCACTTTTCCTCTAAAAACCACAAGCACCTGTATTTCTCTCTCTTCAGGTTGGAAAATCTACTTCAATTTTTTCTAATTATTTTCTCCATTTTATTTTAACTGCCTGGTTTAATCCTCATTAAATTTTTGTCCCAAAAACTTGGAGGTATTTATTCCATCTCCCCCCTGCCAGAGATGACATTTATCCCCCAGCAAGGCTGAAAACCTCTGGCAGTTCTGGAGAGGGGACGTTGGAATTCCATGCTGGGAGAGATGCGTTCTGTCTGTGGTTTATTTAGAGAGAGTCTTGTTCCCAAGCCTCCCAAAATCAGGATTAATCAATAATTACAGCCCTCATCAGTAAGTGAACCCCTGGGGTTTTATTTATCCTCCAGTCACACTGCTCCGAGACCTAGAGCAATATCCAAGAGTTTTTCCTGTTGGGAAAATAAATCAAATTACATTTTTGCATGCACATGTAGTTAAGGCTTATCTTCTTTAGTCCTGGGAAGGAACAGAAATTTCTTTTGGAATTGCCTCTTTCATCTCCATTTTGTAATCGTCATATTTGGGCCACAAAATGATTCCCAAGCTGTGCTTGCCAGTTGGGTTTAATCCTTGGAGTTTTGAATTTGGAAAACGATAGGAGTCTGTTAATTTGCAGGAGAGAGATTAAAAGAAAAGGGATCTTTGTGTTTGTACTCCAAGTGCAGAGATTTCCATGCCTGAGTACCGGGATGAATAAATGTTCCTTCATTTGAATTTCTGAGCAGGATGTTTTCCACAATGAGGGAAAATCTTCTTTCTGATTCACTTTCTCACAGAAGTTCAAGTGGATGTTGAGGATGGGAAGTTAAAAGTCTTAAAGGTGAATTTCCAAAAGCTGGGAGCCAGAAAAGAAAGGAAAAGCGGGACCTGAGGGAGCTTTAGGCCAGGTATTAGGAAAAGAGTGAGACAACTTTAGACTTAAGTTCCAGTCTGTGAAAATGATTAAATATTAATCCCACTCCAGGGATTTGCCTGGGACATCACCAGAAGAAGTCCCAGAATTCCTAAAAAAAGGGTTAACAGTGATTTTCTCTGTCCCAGCTGCCCTGCTGATTCACAGATAACTCAGCACTGGTTATTTTTGCCTTTTTCCAACACAAATGTTGCAGTGGGGCTGCAGGAGAAGAGAGAAACCATCCAGGAGATGTTTCCTGAATAACGAAAATATTTTTAAAAAAGACTGATGATGGAAAACAGCTGCTCTGGGTGTTTTTTGATAGCTCAGCCAAGCAGGTGGAGGTGTCCCACCTTGTAAAACCAAATTATTTTTTATTTGGTTTTGCTTCTTTTATATTGGATATCCTGTGGATGGTCCAGAGATTTTTCTGTGGATGGAGCATTTCTCCATGGAGTGAAGCCAGGACTGTGCTCTCCATGGGTTTTTTCGCATTAATAAAAAATCATGGAATGGTGGGATGTGTTGTGTTGGAAAAAGATCTGTCTGAGGCCTGTGAGGAACCAGGATGGAAGATTTTGGGAGATGAAGGAAGTGAGCAAGGTCAGAAGAGCATTCCAAGGATGACTGAAAGAATCACCTGGAAAATAATCTCCTTGAAGTGGCTGCCTCCTGAAAAAACAGGAAGTTTTTTCCATGGAGAAGGGATTTGAGGAGCACAAACAGTCCTGAAATCCAGATGGGATCAGACATGAGACAATCAGCACGTGCAGAGATGTCCCAGCAGAGGTGGAGGGTGAGGAGCAATCCTGTTCTCCTTCCAAAGGGCTCAGGGTGACAGTGGTTGGAAAACTGAAGTGCCACACGGCTTCCTGGTGGCCTAAATGGGAATAAACTCCAATTCCAAAGGTGTTTGGGACACCAGGAGTAGGGAAATTCTGAAACAGATCCCAGTTACACCAGTGAGAGGAAACTGCAGCACTTCTGAAATTCAATAGGAGCAGATTATTGATGGTTCACCACTGAGGACTTCAAGGGACGTTTTATGGTCCCCAAAGTGTTCCTTGGATCCCTCTGCTCTTCCCAGACCTCTCCATGGACCTGCATCCATGTGAGGCACCACAATCTGCAGGAGCGGGTTGAGGAACTCAACCTTTTGTGGGTTCCAGCCACAGAAGCAGCCCCAGCCCCAGGGAACACTGTGGGTTCCCAGGAAAAAATGTATCAGTCCCACTCCCAAAGGATTCACCAACACCCTTGGAATGCCGTCCCTCTCCTTGTTCTGGCCAATGGAGAGGTGAGAATCCTTCCCTGCCTTCCCTCTTGTTCCTGCTGGAAGGCAAAGTAGTTGCATTCCTTTCTAGAGGTGGAGTTTCCAAATTCTGGACTCATTTTCCTTTGGTTTTAAGGAGCCCTTGAGGAAGGCAAGTCAATTCTCCCATTTGACAATAGGAAAAGCAGGATTTGCTCTAATTCCCACTTAATCCAGGCTCTGCACAATCATTAATGTTATCAGCAAAAGCCTTGATTTAATGTAACTCATGAAAAGCAGCTTAGTTATCGATATAATGTTATTTTCCCAGGAGATTAAAGCTTCCCGTGCTTCAGGAATTTTGCCGTGGAAAGGCAAATGTGGAATGGATGATCCAATATCCTACAGCAAATGGAGGAGCAAACAAAGACTAAATATTTCAAAAGCAGTGAGATAAGGAAGGCAAATCCACCCTAATGTGCCGTGCACATATCTCCCATCTCTGATCCGTGTTTTTTAAACCTGGAAAGGAGCTCGGAATTCTTGTATTTCCCAGCTGAAGAGAGAGGTTTGTAAAAGCTGATTTGAGCATGAAATGCTGAATGGGAATCTCTGAGGGATTGTGTTTGGAAATTCCTGTTTATGGATGGAGCTGGGAGCGGCCTGGGATAGTGGGAGGTGTCCCTGGCAAGATCAGGGCATGGAATTGGATGATCTTTAAGGGTCCCTTTCAACCCAAACTGTTCCATGATTCCAAAGCCTCAAATTCCTCTTTTTTGTGTTTTCTAATAGAATTGAAGAAGTCTGGATGTGTTTCCCAGAGGAATCTGATGCAGGGTCTCTGCCTCACCTGGAGCACTCGAGGAAGTTGTGGGTCTGAGATCCCTGTTCCCACCTCATTTCCCAGTTTTCCAAGGAATTTATTGTCATGGTCAAACAGGACATGAGAAAACAGGAGGATTTTGTCTTGGAGCTGTAACGAATCCAAGTCTGATTAATTCCCTGAAAACAAAATCATGGAGCAACGAGCTGGAGTTTGCCTCCACTTCGTCCCTCAGTTGGGAGGTTCCTGAGGAAATGGAACACAGAAATTTGGAATTTTTTATCATGGAAAGGGGTTTCCAACCCTGGCACAGCTGCCTGGGGCAGTGGTGGATTCTCCATCCTGGATTTAAAATCCATGTGGGTGTTGCCCTTGCGGACATGGGGCAGTGGTGGCCCTAGAAGGGCTGGGAATGGTTGGACTCTCTTTTGGAGGATTTTCCAGCCTAAATAATTCCAGGATTCTGTGTTGCAGCTGCTTGTTGGGACAGGAATCAGTGACTGGAGCAACAGGATCAGCTTCTCCCAGCTGAGCTCCTAGGAAAACCTTTAGATAGGAGCTGTTTCTATGGATAAGTTTCATTCCAATCAGTATCAAAATTCATATTTCCTGAACAATATTGGAAAAGCTTCCAAGGGGAAAACACCCTGTTAAATGAGTTTTTGGGAAGTGCAATTTTTATATTTTCCTTCCAATTACTGAACAAAATACCTTTGGAAACTCCTAAATATTTACAGTTCCCACCTTGTACACTGATTCCCTGAATCTTTGGAAGGCAGCACATCCCACTTTGGAATAAGAGTCCAAATAATTTGTATTTAATTAATGCTTGTAAACAACACCAAACATTTTCCTCTGCTTCTCTGAGTATAAATTGATTGTTAAGGTTGGCAGCTGGACAAGACACTTTAATCTTGGGTATTGCCTTAAAAATGTTCTAAAGGATGTGAATAAAAAATAATTTCTAAGAAAATATTTCTGCTCCTCATGTGGTTTATTTGAATAAAAAAAGATCAAAAGAGAGAAATTCTCTGTCTGTTTGCTTTTTAAAGTTTCTTTTTTTTTAATATAGAGGGATTTTTTTTTAATGTTGGATTATTTTTGTCTGGCCAATATCCTTATTTAGTAAAAAGTAATTTAGACATCCTTTCCTTTCATTCCCAGTTGGAAAATTGAGTGTTGAGATGCGTGAAACGCCCTCAGAGGTGTGGAGGGATTTACCTGGGAGCAAACAGAGCTGGGAATTGCCAAATTTTCCTTCCTGGGAGCAGTGGCCCCCTTCTGATAAAAGTCAATTTATTGATGTGCAGAGCAATCATCTGTCCCTGGAGAGGGCACAGTGGTGACTGCTCCCATCCCATTCCCATAATTCCTTAGGCTCGGGATCAAGCAGATAAAATATTGGGATATCTCTGACAGAATCAGCTGAGCCCCTCCTCCCCCATTTTGTGGTTAAACCATCCTTGGATCTGATTTTTTTTTTCCAAATCCCAAATCCAGTGGGGTTTGGTTCACAGATGCTTCAGAAATTCGGGCATTGAACCCAGCTTTGGGAAGGGGGGATCAGGAGCAGAGCAAACCCCATGGGATGGGCTCCTGGGAGGTTTGCAATTCTGGATCATTAAAAACCCAGCTTGGTTTTGCTAATGAGAGCTCTGAACTGCTCCTGTCTCTTTATTCCCGCTGTTTTTTATCCAAAGGTGGCGTGGCGCTCTCCAGAAGCCGATTTATCCTGGAATTACTGGAATTATTTAACACCAAGTGAGTCTGGAGGACCAAACTTGATTTCCAGGGATCCAGGGAAAGTTTCAGCTCCCAGCTCCAATTCCTCAAATTAATGAAGCCATAAGGAACCCCTGGAAGAGTCATTAAGGAATTTATTCTTGCCAAGAACGGAAAAGGATCATAGAAGAGAATCATGGAATCATTAAGTTTGGAAAACACCTCAAGGATCATCAAGCTGGATGGATGGGGGTTGCTGAGTTCACAGGGAAGTTTCCGATGGATGAACAGAAAACCACTGGAAAAAAGACAGGAATAATAATTTTTCTCTTTCCGAGAAGGCTCTAACCAGGATAATCAGGTTTTTTGTCACGGAGAGGAAGATTTGGGCTGGGATTGGGAAAATATTTTTAGTGTGGAAGGTCAAGCAGTGGTGGAAAAGATGGTGGAGGTCAGAGCATGGAGTTGGGGGGATCTGGCAGAAAGTGGGGATCTCTGATCCTTTCTGGAATGACAGGGGATGACTGGATCAGGGAATCAGAGACTCCAGGAATGGCTTCAAACCCATTTTATTCCAAGCCCTGGACACCTTCCAGCATCCCAAGCTGCTCCAAGCCTCAGCCAGCCTGGCCTTGGACACTTCCAGGGATCCAGGGGCAGGCACAGATTCTCTGGGAAAATCATTCCAGCCCCTCCCCACCCTCTCAGCCAAAAATTCCTTCCAAATATCCCACCTAAATCTTCCCTATTTTGTTTAAAACCACTCCCTCTTGTTCCATCTCAACTCTTCCTTCCCATTTGGTCATAGAGAACAAATCCCCACAGTGAGGGGGCACTGGGTTCTTCTTTCCAGATTATTTTGGAGATTTTCCTTAAATCTTGAGCTTGGAAATGCGACTTGGGATTGCAGAGACTTTTGGAAGCCCAGTGTCTGCCTGAGCTGAGAACCAAACTCTCCCTTTGATCAAAATAATTTCATTATTCCCATTTCTGACTCCAAAACCTCCACCATGTTTCCAGAAGGAACTGAAAAGCCTGGAAACCCTACAAGACCCCTTTTAAATTCCTCAGGAATTCCCAGCCTTTGGGATTCCCATTCCAAATCCTTTTTCTGGGACAATGAACTGGTAAAACCCCGACTGCTGCTTCCAAATCCTATCACCTGGCATTCCTTGTGCTCTGAGCTGGAATCCAGACCAGGAATTCCCATCCCAGGGATTTGGGGAGGGTTGGAAAAATGTTGTCACTCTGCTGATCCATTGGCATTACCCAGCTCCTCCTGATGGAAGTGCTCATCCTCGTGTTTATTTAATTCTTGCAAATTTTGCCTTCTTTTGTCTCATCCCTGCATCCCCAGGGATTCATTCCCAAACTTCCCAAACTGTGACATTCTGGTGGGATTTATCACTCAGGCGCTGGGATAAGCCTGGTAAAACCTGGATTTCAGCAGAGGATCCTGGGAAGGAGAAGGAATTCCTGCCCACCTCAGCTCACAGGAACGAAGGAGATGCGCCAGGGCAAATTTAGACAAAGAAAGTCTTCCAAAAATTCCTCTTTTTCCCTGGAAATTTTGAAGGAATCCTCAATAATTAGCTGAGGATATCAACATCCCCACTTCTGAGAAGGGAATCCCACCTTAATCCCATTTTAAGCATCTCTCTTAGGAAGATGCCTCTCCTGCGAGGTCACCGATTCTTTAAATTATCTAAAAATGATTTTAAATTATTTTAAAATTATTTTTAAATTCAAAATTATTAAAATTATTTTAAATTCTTTTATTTACTTTGTTTTTATGTTTTAATAATTATTTTATTTTTACTCTCTTTCTTTTATTATTTTTAAATTATTTTGAATTATTTTGAAATTACTTTTAATGATGGTTGTGCAGCAGAGCTTCCCAGATAGAAAGGATTTCTCACTGTGCTTTTTCCCTGGTTTTATCTATTTTAGGTGGCTCCCAAAATCTTGACTTTAATGCCGTGTATAATCCACATTTGCATATATTTGTTTTATTTATTAATCACCTCACAAAAATCCACAATTAAATCCTACAGACGGCAATATGGAAATGGTTTATTTGATTTCGTGTGTAATAAAAAATTCATAATAATATAATTACTTGAATTTGAAAAGCACTACAGATGTCATTGTACATTCTTAGTTTCAGTTTTAACAAGGCAGGCTTTAAATTAAACTCCAGCTCCACACCGAGATTATTTCAATTAAAGAAACCTCTTGTGATCAAATATTCTTTGCTTTAAAGTCATGCTGCATAAATATTTCATTCCGTATTTAATAACAACTTTTTCAGAGTGGAGAAACAAACACAGAGCTCTGAAATCTGTGGATTTAAACAGCTGCTGACAGAATTTTGAGGAATATTTGAGTTGGGAATTAATTCAGCTTGGGGCGAAATGCAGAAATAATGTCGGGAGGGAGCTGGACGGAAACAAGAAGTGGAAAATGTTATTTTTGAGTCATCAATTCATAATTTGCTGTCACAAAACTCTCCTGGGGACCTCAGTGAACCAACAATTAAAGTGGGATTTAAAACAAAACCAATTCCAGGCACTCCAATGGAAAATAAACATTAATTGTTGCAGGGTTTTTTATTTCTATCCCAAATAAAAAGCCCTTTGTGAAGAACAGGGAGGAATTCATTGGGAATTTTGTGCAGAATGTTGGGAATCAGCTGGACAAAGGGACACCTCCCACTGTCCCAGGCTGCTCCAGCCCCAATGCTCAACCTGGCCCTGGACATCTCCAGGGATCCAGGGGCAGCCACAGCTGCTCTGGCAATTCCATGTGGGAATATTCCCATCAGCTTAATTCCAAATAATTGCCCCTCTTCATTCCTCATGCATTTCCTCACAACAATTTCCAGACTCAAATGTGTCACATTTAGGATTTATCACCAATAAATTCCCCACATGAAATAATAAATCCCAATTTTCCAAGCAGATTTGCATGAGGCAGAACTCCTGCTCATCCAGCACCCCTTCCATTCCCTAATTTCCAGTTTCCTCCACAGTTTTCCTGTTGTTTCTTTTATTCCATGTGCTGCTTTTATCACAGGTCCCACATCCTTCTGTGGGGAGAACAAAATCTATTCATAATTTATAAATTTTCATAGCTTAAAAAAAATTGGGCCGTAAAAATCAATTCTAATGAGCATTTAAAAGAATTTTTAGGGCACTCCTGAGGTGAAAAAGTTGGGAATGGGAATTGGCAGATGTGAAATGACACAGAGACATTTGCTCCAAATATTTCTATGGATTTACCTCCAGCTTTCCCAAATATTTTGTGATGGGATTCTATAAACTGGATGGTCATGTAGGGATGGGTTTAGCATCAGGAAAGGGAAAAAAGGGAATCTGAGAGGGAACAGCTTGAGGAATAAAATTCCTGCTGCTCCATGAATGTAGAAAGCCATTGGAAGCAGGAAAATATAAAATGATAGTTGTGAGACAGAATTTGCAGTAAAAGCCATTTTTAGTCTTGGTTTAGTCTGGAACTTCCTAAAACATCTTGTTCCTGCTTTTTTCTCATCATATTTTAAGGAATAGTTTTTGGGGGAATTCATTAAGCAGAAGATTCCATGTGGGATTTCACTTGGATCCATCACTGTCTGACACCCTCCTGGTTTTTAACTAAATGATGCCATTTTGGGTTTAGAAATATTTTAAAATGCTTTGGATTTAGTTCATTTTGACACAATTTGGAATTCTACCAAGGAACTTCAGAATTAAAGACCAGATCCTCTAATAAATGATGGATGATGGAAAGAAAGGAAAAGAGTTTGTATCACTTTAATAAAGAAAAAATTATTTGGTGCCTCTCTGTGACAATCCCAAATCTCAATTCATGTTGGAACTGAATGCCAGAGACTTGGCTCAGTGGAAGTTATGGAAAAAGAATGGTTTTAATTTTGAAAACCCCAGGTTTTAAAGTCAAGATGGTCTTCCAAAACCCTGACCCCTCAGGTGGTTCATGTGGATATCCAGTGGGATATTCCCCATGACAGCCAGGAATAGCAAGTCCTTGGGACTCCAATTAGTAACATTAAAAAATTTTATTGATTGTTTTGTACAGAAAAACTGATCTTGAGGATCTGACCCCAAAGAGAGGGGTGGGACAGGTTTGTTGCCATCATAATTTGGGAACAGAGATGGAAAATCCATGGGCTGGGGGAGCTGTTGCCAGTTTTCAGGTGGCCACTGACCAGTGGTGACCACAGGCACACAAAATGTGGAAACTGGGCTGTTTTCCTGTTAAATCCAGCCCTGTTAAATTCTGGCTTCATGGAGCACAGGACTGCTGAACTCATCCATTTTCCTGTGGTTTTAATGCCAAGTTTTCTCCTAAATCCACATTTTTAACAACAGGAATCAGAAGACAAGAAGGGTTAGGTGAGATCCAAGCTCATGAGCACTTTGGGAACTTCTCCATACCTAGAGCCCAAAATCTGGCCTTAAACACTGCAGGAACCTCCTCAGATGCTGGATTTATGGATCAATCCATGGCCTCAAGAATTGTCCTGGCCTGAGATAATTCCATTCTGGTTGTGGCAAACAAATTCCTCAGTTTGTCTCACTGGCACAGAATTATTGCTCAAATGCGCTTTAGATTTAATTTAATCACGTATCTGATAATTAACAGGCAGCAATTTGTTATTCTGAACTGCTCTGGATCCAATCCCATTTTTATATTCCGACAAAACCTATCCCAGTGAGCAGGAAAGGGGTACAATTCCAGATTTCCAGTGTTCTCCTCCCATAGCATCCCAGCCTTAAAGCACGAGGAAAGCAAATTCCCACAAAGTTTTCTGGAAGTTTTGAGTTGTTATTTTGGCAGGAAAAATTCATGCTTAACCCCCAGAGAAGAGATTATTCCATGAACCTGCAACAGAGCAGGGAGCTCTAAAAAGTTCTTGGGAGAATAATTTGTTCTTTAATATAAAAAAATTGAGAAAATGCCCAGGCAACAAGAAAGGAATTAAAATAACTCACCCAACACCCAGTCACATGCAGAAAAAAACCCTAAAAATAAAAATCCTGGAAGCAGAGCTGTTATATTGACAGGGAGTCATTCCACAGCCCCTAATCCAGCATCTGTTATCTCCAAAAACCTGCTGCACTGAATTCCCTGGAAACTGTGGCTGGAAAAAATACTGCTATTAATTGATTCCCCAAATTAACTGCTAATCCAAGAATCCTGATTATGATTAGGCTGGTAATCAATTCATTTGATAGAAAGCTCCTTAAATTTTCCAAATTGCAGTTCAGCTCTTCCCTCTCTCTCTTTTCCACTTGTTTCATTAATTAACTGTTTTTCCCAGCAGTGAAAAGCAGGATTTTCCTTTCTTAATTGCCTCTTGACCCCTCCTGGCTCTGCCTTCAGAAGTTCTTCATCAGGAGCGAATGAAAATGTTCTCGATGAATTAAAAATATTGCTGGGCCCAGAGGAACCTTCCCAGCCTGGCTGTGGAACTTCTATTTACCCAGGAGTAAATAAAAACTCCAATTTACCCTTTTGAGTTCTATTTACTCAGGTTTGCTGAGGAAAATCTGGGATTTTTCTGGGATACTGGGCTGACCTTCAGTTCATACAGGTGAGGGAACAACCTGCGCAGGCTGGTTCCAGAATTCCAGGTCCCTGCAGCAGCCAGGGGAATTCTGCAGCCCGTGAGGGAGTTTTGGTGCCACTGGAGCAGCCCAGATCCCTGAGGAGCTGGGGGTCTTTGGGAAGTGGTCCCAGCTCTGCCTTGCTCAGGTGAGGTCCCACCTGCAGAGCTCCATCCAGCTCTGGGGTCCAACGGCAGGAGGATGTGGAGCTGCCCAAAAGATTCCAGAGGAATCCATGGAGCTGCTCCAAGGGCTGGAGCCCCTCTGCTCTGGAGCCAGGCTGGGAGAGCTGGGAATGTTCACCTGGAGAGGAGAAGGCTCCAGGGAGAGCTCAGAGCCCCTGGCAGGGCCTGAAGGGGCTCCAGGAGAGCTGCAGAGGGACTGGGGACAAGGCATGGAGGGACAGGAGCCAGGGAATGGCTCCCACTGCCAGAGGGGCAATTTAGTTTGGATACTGGGGGGGAATTCCTGGCTGGAAGGGTGGGGAGGGGCTGGCACAGAATTCCTGGAGAAGCTGTGGCTGCCTCTGGATCCCTGGCAGTGCCCAAGGCCAGGTTGGACAGGGCTTGGAGCAGCCTGGGACAGTGGGAGGTGTCCCTGCCCATAGCAGGGGGTCACACTGGGTGGGATTTAAGATTCCTTCCAATCCAAACCATCCCAGGATTCCATGAAACTGGTACAGCCATGGTTTAAAACCCCGTTCCTCTCAGGCAAATTCCCACCCATCCCTTTTTTTCACCTCCCTTGTTTTCATCTTACAGCCAAATTCCAGAGGTGCTGCTGCAAAGTTGCTCACCCTGTGTAGCACTCAGGGAAATATTGGATTCCCAATTAATGCTGGGATTGAAAAGCCACTCATTGATTTAGCTTCGTTAGGGAGATAACGAGGAGATATTTTTCATTCAGAGGTCTCTAATGAAGAATGGCTCTCCCATTCTTTAAATTCCTGAATTCTAACAGAGCCGTGTTTACAGGAATGTCACACAAATCCTGAGTAATGATGCGACACTCAGATCTCCATGAGTTTCTTTGAGTCCTGGAGCTGCAGGATTTCAAAAGTGAAACATTCTAAGGCAAAAAATCCTCCTTGTCCTTCCCAGATGTCCCATTGTGGAGTGGTTAGATGGGATTGGAACAGCTCTGCTGCCGTCGTGCTGGTTCTGCTCTAAACTGAGCTCTGGGAAAAGCCAAAATTAGTCTTTTCTGCTGTATTCCAGCTTGGAGAAAGGAAGGAGCCTGTCTGTCAAGCTGCTGCATCAGTGAATGATGGGGAAAGGTAAATTCAAAGTGGATGAAAAATTATTAACAATTATTAACAGCAGGTTTGGAAATGACCTGCAAACTCCCAAGGCTGTGAGGTTCAAACATATCCATGGCCACCATCCCTCTGGATAAAAGGATCACAGGGTGAGAGGTGTCCTAATCAGAGAATTCCAGAATGGTTTGGGTGCTACTGGAGTCATCAATCCCCACTGGCTAAACCGGGATGGGGGTGGGAATCAGCTGCAATTTCTCTCCATTATTTATCTTTATTTCTTTCTAAAAATCCTGCAACGAACCCCAAAAATTCCAAACTCACTTTCCTCTTTTTTTTTTTTTTTTTTTTCTCCTGAGACAAAGAAAGAAATTAGTAATCCTTTGGGATGAGGTCTGCTCTTCTTGGAAGAACCACAGACTAATGGGTTTTGTTTTCTGGGATTTTAGACAAAGTCAGGATCAGTCCTGCAATGCCTCAAGCAGAAATCCCAGATTTTGGACCATGTGGACCAAAGAACCTTCTCCTGGGAGGAAATCCATGGGGATGCAAAAAATTCCAAACTCCTTTTTCTTCTTTTTTTTTTTTTTTTTTTCTCCTGAGACAAAGATAGACATTAGTAATCCTTTGGGATGAGGTCTGCTCTTCTTGGAAGAACCACAGACTAATGGGTTTTGTTTTCTGGGATTTTAGACAAAGTCAGGATCAGTCCTGCAATGCCTCAAGCAGAAAGCCCAGATTTTGGACCATGTGGACCAAAGAACCTTCTCCTGGGAGGAAATCCATGGGGATGCATCTGGGTCCTGGATTCCATTCCCATCCGTTGGGATGGTTGCTGCTGGAGTCATCAATCCCCACTGGCTAAACCTGGGTGGGAATCAGCTGCAATTTCTCTCTGTTATTTATCTTCATTTCTTTTTAAAAACCCTGCAACAAACCCCAAAAATTCCAAGCTCACTTTCCCCCTTTTTTTTCCTCCTGAGACAAAGATAGACATTAGCAATCCTTTGGGATGAGGTCTCCTCTTCCAGAAGGAAACACAGACTGATGGTTTTTGTTTTCTGGGATTTTAGACAAAGTCAGGATCAGTCCTGCAATGCCTCAAGCAGAAAGCCCAGATTTTGGACCATGTGGACCAAAGAACCTTCTCCTGGGAGGAAATCCATGGGGATGCATCTGGGTCCTGGATTCCATGAGGATCAGCCATACTTCTGCTGGAATCACTGGAGCCAGCCCAAGGCAGAGAGGAAAATCCAGCAAATCTTAAGGAAATTATCCAAATCCTTCATATTTCCAAAGTATCTTAATTGGTGGAGCAACTGTTTTATGGGAAAAGGGGTAATTCCTGTTCTTTCTGTTCTTGCTTTTTATTTCTGTCCCTGAAGGGAAGGAAGGGGTTGACTCACCTCTGGTTGCTCTGGGATGAGCATTCCCTGTCCTGGAAAATCCTTTGGCTTCTCCCTCCCTGTGATTTCCAACCCCATCCCAGCCTCTTTCAGAATCTTTCAGGCAATTTCTGGAATACTGGCATTTTAAAATTAAATTAAATTAAAATTTCTATTTTTTTTTTAAAGCAAAACACTTCAAGAGAATTGTGATTCCCCAAATAAAACCAATCACTTTACCCCCTATAAAAACCTCTTATTTCCTTTTTCTTTATCCTTCTTGCAGCCTTTCCTGGGATAATTTCTGATCCTGTGGATCTAGGTTGGGATCCAACTGATTCCAATTTTTCTTGCAGTCCTTTGCAGTGAATTAAATAATTTATTACCCTGATTTTTTTCCCTCTCCTTTCCAGGCCTGTGACTATTCCAGAGTTTTTTTCCCATCTCAATTAACCTTAATTTTATTCCTTTCCTTGGGCAAAAATTCCTTATTCTCCTTATATGTCCCTTCTTTGCTCTTCTAATAATTACTTAATAAACTTTTTTCTTTAATTTTTATGAGATGCCCAAAGAAAACCCAAAGAACCTGCTTGACTTTATTAATTAAACCCTAAAGAAACCCTATAAAATTCTAATAATATTTTTATGTGCAGCATTTAATTCCTATCGATTTTTCAGGAGGTTGTGGCAGGAAGAAAAAGGAACTTCCATGTTTTTTTAATCAGAATTTTATTTTCTTGCCGTGACGGTGGCCCGGGAATACAAAATATTCCAGAGGAATAGTTTTGCTGACTTGTGGGGAAAGTGGAAAAGGCATGAAAAATGCAAATCAAATTAAGAGGGAAGCAAAGAGAAATAAAAAAACAGGATAAAAAATGGTGCTGCCCAGAAATATCTGTGGGAGCCTGGATCATTATTTCCAAGCACAAAGAATTATAGGCAGGAATGAGATAAGATATTGGTTTTTTATTTGGATTTAATATAAGGCCTGAATGTAGTAAGAAAAAAAAAACCAAAAAACAAAACCAAACATAAATCCATGAGGAGCCTGTTGAGGAATTAATCAAGGATTTTGTAATTTAGGGAATGATGCCATGGAGTGGTTGTAGGATCACTAAAATGTTGTATTTCAGTAATTTTGCCTTTTATGTACTGGAATAATCTTAATTCCATCAACACTGATTTATAAGCAGGAGGAGAGAAGCAGGAGAGTGGGATATGGAATAAAAGAGGAATCCTGGGAGGTATCAGTTGTGGATTTGGGGATGGAATTATTCCAGGACATCATTCCCTGTACTATCCCTAAACCTGGGTCCATGAGGACACAGGTGATGGATTCCCCTTGATGGAAAGCTCTGGATGTTCACTTGGAAGAGCCATGAGAATTCCCACCAGCTGGAAAGCTGTGAGGGGGAATTTATGGAGGAATAAACACATGGAATGCTTTTCCCTGGAATGCAGTTAGGGGACAGCAGCACCAGACACAGCAAATTCATGGAGCTGCACTGACAGCAGGGAAACTCAATATGAAAATCTGGGAACTTTTCTCAGCTTTTAGATATCCAAGTGTGGGAAGGGGGACATGGCTGGGGTCTCCAGGTTGGGAATCCTGCTTGTGATGCCTCAGGTTTCAGCTTTTCAATTTTTCAGGTTCTGTGCTGCTTTAGTGTGTGGGACTGGGCTCCACATCAGGGCATGGTTCTGATGGTGTGTAGTTCTGAGCTCTGTGCACAGAGCAGGGACACAAAACAATTCCTGCTCCAGCTGGGCACCAAGGACAAATGATCCCAATCTCAGCCCAGGAGCACAAAGCCCGTGGGCTGCAGAGAGAAAAACAAGCAGGGTGGGACTGCAGGGGCTGCAGCTGGAACTGGACACTGAACTGCAATGTGCACATGGAGCAGAGCTGAGCCCAGGGAGAGACCCCGGCAGCGCTCGTGCATTTTGGGACCATTTGGGTTCATCCTGGGGGCAGCCCTGGCTGGGCTCTGGTGCTGCCCAAGGTGGATCCATGGAGGAGATCCTTGGAATCAATCCCTGCTTTATTCTGGAACTCCATCCATCCTTCTCAAGGCATCACTTGGAAAAGCTGTAGGATTTCTTTGGAATTTATTTTCTTTTATTATTTCTAGGAGCTTATTGTGTTCCTATTTATTATTCCCACATTTTGAGTGTTTGCTGGAATGGTTGTTAATAACATCATGATATGACTCAACTCCCTATTGATTTATATCCATGTGTGTGTGTATGTGTGTATATATATATATATATATATGATCCATGGAGGAGATCCTCGGAATAAATCCCTGCTTTATTCTGGAACTCCATCCAGCCTCGGATTTCTTTGGAATTTATTTTCTTTTATTATTTCTAGGAGCTTATTGTGTTCCTATTTCTTATTCCCACATTTTGAGTGTTTTCTGGAATGATTGTTAATAACATTATGATATGTCTCAACTCCCTATTAATTTATATCCGTGTGTATATGTATATATATATATATATATATATGGATATATACACATGCCATCTATATTATATGCCATCTGTATTAAATAGATATGTGAATAAAAATACAGGATCTGAGAGGTCTCTTCCAACATTTTTATGCCCCATCCCTGGAAGTGTCCAAGGCCAGGTTGGATGGGGCTTGGAACAACCTGGGATAGCAGAAGGTGTCATAAATATAAACAAAATTCTATGTTTCATAACAACTCTATACATGGATATAAATTTATTTATCTATATCATAGAATGGTTTGGGTTGGAGCCATCTATATTATTATGCTATCTATATTAAATAGATATGTGAATAAAAATACAGGATCTGAGAGGTCTCTTCCAACATTTTTATGCCCCATCCCTGGAAGTGTCCAAGGCCAGGTTGGATGGGGCTTGGAACAACCTGGGATAGCAGAAGGTGTCATAAATATAAACAAAATTCTATGTTTCATAACAACTCTATACATGGATATAAATTTATTTATCTATATCATAGAATGGTTTGGGTTGGAAGGACCTTAAATCCCACCCAGTGCCCCCCCTGCCATAGCAGGGACCCCTCCCACTGTCCCAGGCTGCTCCAAGCCCCTGTGTCCCACCTGGCCTTGGTTGGACAACACTTCCAGAGAAGCCACAGATTCTCTGCCATCATCAGCCTCAGTTTCTTTCTTGGAACAATTCCCATTTTTCCGAGGTGAAGGAGCATCCAGAGGCCTTCACCAGCTGGGTGTGAGCTGAACGTCGTTCCTCGGACACGGCTGGAGAGGAACTTGGGGCTGCTGTGGACCTGGTGGTGCCGCCACAGAGGAGCTGAGCTGAAGGTCCCAGTCCTTCCGGTTGGACAACTCTTCCAGAGAAGCCACAGCTTCTCTGCCATCATCAGCCCCAATTTCTTTCTTGGAACAATTCCCATTTTTCCGAGGTGAAGGAGCATCCAGAGGCCTTCACCAGCTGGGTGTGAGCTGAGCATCGTTCCTTGGACACGGCTGGAGAGGAACCTGGGGCTGCTGTGGACCTGGGGGTGCCACCACAGAGGAGCTGAGCTGAAGGTCCCAGTCCTTCTGGAATGACACAGACACCTCAAGTTTACACCAGAATTCCCTTTTTCCTGTGGATATAACTCTCAGGAATGAAACAGAGACTTGGGGCCTGCTCCGAGGCTGAAGGCCACGCAGAGCAGAGATTTTTCCCATTAATTCAGCAGAGACATTTAAATAAAACAAGAGAGCTTTTCCTCTGAGACCTGGAGGCAATGCTGCACTGGGAAAAAGTGTTAAATACACTCAATTTAGGCTTTTTATTGTCATTATCAGGAGTGTGATATTAAGACCCACAGGCCTGGGAAGTGAATCCTTAAGGAATATCTGGACATGGAAGTGCTACGTACCCGCACAGCAAAGGGGGATTTTAGGGGCATAGATAAAAGTGAAATAAAATTTGAGAAACTTTCACGTCACTCACAGATTAATTTCACTTTGGATGCAGTGAATCCCTTTGTCCCTCTGTCCCATGTGGGCCTTCACCAGTTTTTGTTCCATTCCTGGCAGGATGGAGCCGCAATTCCCCCTTAAATTCCCTCCCTTTCCCCTTGAACACGCTGACTTGAACAGGTATTTCAGGCTCCAAGAAGGAGCCGACGTAAAACTGATAAAGAAAAAATTAAAAACACTTGAAAATGCTATTTTGGGGTTTCTGGGACTTGAATAAATGAGCTTATTAACTCAATTATGCACGACATTTGGAATATTTTATCCTTTCAGCCCATTCCTCCCTCTTTGCTGGAACAGAAGTGCTGGAATTCTCCTCTATGCCTTTCCCAGGAATTTTGAGAAACTCCCAGATGTGATGTCCAGGCTGCATGAAGTGAAGGAACTCATTCTTTCCTGCAAGGAGCCCTCACAATTTGATATTTTAGTGATGATTTACTGTGTATATTATTCATTTTTGACATCTATAAACTTTTTTTTTCTTATGATCTGATCCTGGAAAGAACCCAGGATTGATTTTAGTTTGTTTTAGAGGTAAATACAGGTGACATCTGCAACAAGATTATTGTCAATTATGGGAAATTTCAAGTTTCTTCATGGTCAATTTTCAGCGGTTTTCACCTTTGGAGTTCACCTGATCTTGGATTAAAATGTGCCCCCTCAAGGACAATTTCCTAAAGTTTTTTGTTTTCACTCTCAAGCACACAGTGTGGGATTTATCTGCCCAAAAGCTGATACCTACATATAAATATATTTATTTTATATATATAAATCTGTCTTACCTTATCATGGAGATTCCCATTGGATCAAGAGAATGAGAAATCCCATCCCAAAATTCTTCTCATCCCAAGGGAGGTGTGGAAGTAGAAAAACATTGTAAACATTTTCTCTCTGCTGATTCAAGAGAGACTTGAGGCCAACGAACTCACTCCTCAAGGTTGATCTGACTCCAGGTCCAAACATTTATTTGCAATAAATTGAGTCAGAAAATGAAAGAAAAAATTATTCACGAAGATTTAATTAAAAACCTCATTAAAACCTTTCCCTCGTTAAAAGCACCCCTCATCAGCTCTTGGGCAAACCCTACAGGAGGTGGGGCTGGAGCTCCACAGAGCCACGAGGTGGCTCCAGGGGAACCTGATTTTTGGGATTTGGAAGGTGGATGTTGTTTTTTCTCAGTTATTCCAGGTAAGCAGCACAGCTGAGCCCCAGGACTGCCCTGGCAATGCCGTGACCCCTCTGGAATTTTTTTTTTTGGATGGCTAAATTCAGTGTAAATGTGGTGAGATTCCACCTCTAGGAATTTCTGAGGTAGAAAAGAGCTGGTTTCCATTTTTCTGGGGGTATTTCTCCTCCCCCAGATGTCAGACTGGTGGCTATGGTGGAGTTGGATGACTTTGCTCTATTTCCAAATGAAACAATAAATACTTAGGCAAATGAAACTTATTTGAAAAAATAAGAATATACTTGTTTATCCATCCTAAAAAAGCTGATGGATGCAACAGTGAAAATGAAAGTGGGAAAGTAAAAATAAGACCCAAATTAGGAAATAACTCATTTTTGGGAGGATGCTTTAATTACTGAAAGCAGAGGCAAGAGCTATAAGAGACATATAAATGGATTTTTTAGTTTAATTATTGTACTGTCAATGAAAGATCAGGACAAAATGTTAATTAAAGGGGCAATGTGTTTCTTCAAAGCAAAAGCAACACAAGATGGGACAAAAGTCACATGTCTGGGAGATAATCCAAATTCTCAAGCATCCTGAGATGAATTCAATTCTCACTTTTTGTTTATTTTGTTATTATTTCATCTTGGAGACCTTGGATAGGTGTTTTCAATTATCTTCACCTGTGAGGAAATCCTTATTATAACCTGAAATTTCAGTTGTTGGGAGACAATAAAAAAAATCCATAAACTGATTCAAAAGTGAGTGTGGAGAATCACTAAAACTGCAGAGAAACTTTTGCTTCTGAAAGCTACAAAATAATAGATTGAAATTCAGTTTTTATCTCCCAAAAGCTACTTATAATGGTCATTAGTGGGAAAATAAGGATAATTTGGGATGTTGGAAGGGTCTGATGATGAACACTAAAAACTGATCTCAGATTAGAGTGGAAAGAGGATGGAAAAGAGGAGCTGATGGTGGGGGAGAGTTTTACTTTTGGAAGTCTGGATTTGGAACTGCAGAAATTATGGAAAATCTGGTGCGGGTTTTGTGTGTCCAGTTCTGGGCTCCTCACCTTCCAGAAGGACATGGAAGGGGCTGGAGAAGGTCCAGGGAAGGGTCTGGAGCACCAGGAGCGGCTGAGGGAACTCAGCCTGGAGAAAAGGAGGCTCAGGAGGGACCTTCTGGAAGGAAACAGCCTTGGGGTGGGCCAGGGCAGCTCAGGGTGGGCACAGCAGGAATTTCCCCATGGAAAGGGTGCTCAGGCCTTGGCACTGCCCAGGGAGGTTTGCAGTGCCCATCCCTGGAGGTGTCCCAGGAATTCCTGGAGGTGGCACTCAGACCTCTGGGCTGGGGACAAGGTGGGCATTGGGCACAGATGGGACTCTGATCTTGGAGGGTTTCTCCAACTTCAGCAATTCCATGATTATAAAATATGTGAGGACACTTTGGAGCAGTGACATTCTCTCTTAGATCAGCAAGAATTTCCTTTTCACAGCTCATGGATCTGCCTTGCAAATACCCAAAATCAAATTCTTTGGGAGCATCTCTCCAAAATTCTCGTCACCTGGAAGAGCTCACAGGTGACTGGACGGCTCCATCCAGTGACCTTTGCCAGTCATTAACTGGGATCAAGGGTTTCCTTCTCTCCTCAGGAAAACTCAGGTGCTACATCTTCAGGGGATATCAAGGGAAAGGAAAGTTTTCCTCCACTGGAGCTGTGGAGAATTGGATTCTGGGCAGTTTCCATCTCCCAGGAAAATGAGCCCCAAGCCTGAGGTGGCACCTGGGCACTGCAGGATCCAGGGAAGGAGCACAGGCTGATGTTGGGCTGAGAATGGTCAGAAAAGAGGGGTGGGACAGAGAATTCCATTTGGATTTCAATCTGTGGAGAGATTTAAATAGTGCAGGAGCTCTGCAGACTGCGGTGGAAGGTTTAGGCTGGACCTCAGGGAAAGGTTCTTCCCCCAGAGGGTGCTGGCACTGCCCAGGCTCCCCAGGGAATGGTGACATTCCCGAGGCTGCCAGAGCTCCAGGAACATTTGGACAACACCCCCAGGGATGCACAGGGTGGGATTATTGGGGTGTCTGGGCAGGGCCAGCAGTTGGGCTGGAAACTCCTGGATGATCCCTTCCCACTGAGGGTATTCCATTTCTTGAAAACTGCAAAGAATAAGGGAAAACCCAACCCCTCGTGATGTGTCAAAGCTCAGCTTCCAGGCAGGACTGAGCTGTCATGTCCTTGAATTCTAATTCTTTCGTGTTCCTTAATCTTTCCTGGATGTTCTTGGAGCTGAGCCAGCCTGTGTTGTAAATCCCTGGAATTCAGGATCTGTGACTCTCCGTCCATTTCACTTGTCAGATTTAAGGTCTGTTTTGGGAAACAGCCTGAGATTTACTTTTGTAGGAGGCCTCCTTTGCAAAGTCCTCTGGGAAAATGCAAATGGATCCATGCAAAAAACTTGGGATAGATGCAGCAGCAGCCTTGGAACACAGGGAATGCCACATCTACCTGCCCATACATTGAAGCCTATTTTTGACAGGAATTTTGTGGGATAGGGTTGAGGAGCAGGTCAGACAAAGGCAGATGTGATTCCAAAGGGATCTCTTGGAGATTTCTGCAGGACTTGGGAGTTTCTGGGCTCTCTCCTGTGGTTTTGCTCACTTGACATTCCCCAGCTTTTTTTCACCTGCCCCTTAAAATTTGTAAGATCAGTGTTCCTGAAGCTGATTTATTTTTAATCAGGGACCCTATTCAAGCCTCTTTTCTGGACTTGGTGTTTTCCTGGTAGTTGCTTTGGTCACGGAGTTTTCTTGGGGTCAGAAACTCCATGAAGGGACATCTGTGGCCATGGACTGGAGCTCTCCTGCTGGAACAAGTCCTGTGAGGAGGCTGAGGGAGCTGGGAAGGGGCTGGAGCCGCAGGAGAGGCTGAGGGAGCTGGGAAGGACTGAGCCTGGAGCACAGGAGGCCCAGGGGGCCCTTGTGGCTCTGCACAGCTCCTGCCAGGAGGGGACAGCCCCTTGAAGGGCTTTTCCAACCTCACAAATCCTGGGATTCTGTCTCCAAACCCCAAAGCACAGCCCAGCAAACACAGAAATATTTGTAGGACCGGACTTTCAGCTGATAAATGCATCGGAAAGAACAACTGCTGGAACTGATCCTGGCAGAATCTCGGTGGAAGTTTCAAGGAATAAGCACAATATTAATTCCACACTTTGCCTTCAGCACAAAGCTCGGGATGAGAAGCTGTGAACAAGAAAAAGCAGCACAGTCCTGACACTGTCTGAGTAACAAAGGAATGCTAAAAATATTCCCAGACGTTGTTATCATCCCAGATAATATTAAAGACTGCGAGGCCTAAAGGAAATTACAACACCCTGGAGATTAAAGGAGATTTATCCCAGCTGCCTGTGCTGTCTCGTCCTTCACAATCATGGAGCTGTGGAATGTTTATCTGTGGGATAAGAAATAAACAAAGGAACTGGTAAAACACTGGCACAGGGTGCCCAGAGCAGCTGTGACTGCCCCTGGATCCCTGGCAGTGCCCAAGGCCAGGTTGGACACTGGATCTTGGAGCAGCCTGGGACAGTGGGAGGTGTCCCTGCCATGGCAGGGGGTGGAACTGGAGTCCCACAATGTTTAAGGTCCTTCCAACCCAAAACGTTGTAGGATTTTCCAATTCTTTGCTGTGCAAAGGTGAGAGAGGAGGAGTGGATCTGAGATTCCTCCTGAAAATTCACCAGGCTCATCCCAGTGGTGCAGATCCCATTAGCACAAAAACTGGGAATTGCTGGACACCAGGAGCTGCTGCTCAAATTTAAGGAATAATTGATCCTAAAAGACCAAAACCTAATGGATTTAAAGGATTTACTCCCTAGGCATGTCAAATCCTGAGCTGGGAATGAACAGCAATCCAAACTCCAACAGGTTCATCATGAAATTGTTATCGTGACCCAGGAAGTGAAGATCAACTTCCAAGAAAAAATGTGGGGCCTCATTTTAATCCTAAATCCTATTTAACTCTGATGTTAATTACCATGGAAAGCCAAAGGCTTCTGTTCACATTTAAAGGGTTTTAAAGCCTTTTTATGCTTCACCTTGAAGGAGCTGCCACTCATCAGCAACACATCAAAGCCTAATTTGCTCTGCTCCAGCACAAAGACCTCGCTCCTTGCTTGGCAAAGCTCCTTGGGTTAATTACTGGCTCCCAGAAAAAGGACAAATTTAATGTAATTAGCCAATGGCTAAGTAATGGAAGAATTTCCTGTTGCATCACACTTTGCATCTAATTAATGACATCGCCTCTCTTTTCTTTAAATGGATTTGGACATGTTTGGGGAAGAAACAAGGCAGAGGTTTTATAACTGAGCCCAAATTTGCATTTTCCTTGGAGTAATCCAAAGTAGGAATTATTTCAGCTGTGCATCCGTGGAAAAGGGGGGATCAACTCTCTCTCTTGTGCAGCTGATGCACCAGAGCTGCTGCCATCTCCAAAACTGTTGCTCCTGCTCTTCCCTTTTTTCCATCAGAACAGCTTTCCCCAGTTCTACTCTGTGATTTTCCCTGCTTTTTGCACAGTTTGGCATTTCCTGTTCATTTGAGATATTAACTGAAGAAATCATGGAATCATTGAGGCTGGAAAAGCTCTTTGGGATCATTGATCCAGCCTGTGCCTGATTCCCACCCTAACTGCCACATCCAGGGATTCCTTGGACACCTCCAGGGATTGGGACTCCAAACCTCCCTGGGCAGCCCCTTCCACGGCCTGAGCACTGTTTCCATGAAAAAATTCCTCCTGATATCCAACCATCAGATAGAAAGTTGGAAAAGTCCTTTGGGATCATCAAGAGGATTCTTGACTTAAAATTCCCATTTATCATGGTCTCATAAGTGAAAAAAAAAATCAAATCTGTACAGCCCTCGGGAAAAAATAAAAAAGGAATTAATGTTTCTCATGGTCTTTTTAAAAATATCTGAAGGCAAAACTTTTCCAAATAAAAACTTTTCTAATGGAGAAGAAAAGCCTGGAGAAAGTTGCCTCCCCCAGCATTTTAGGAAGATGTTGGAAGGTGATAAAAATCAGAAAGAATTTTTGAAGGGCTTGGTAATGGGAAAAGAAAAGAGAAGCTTAATGGAGCTTCTCTGTTTAAGCATGATTTATTTATCCTCAAACTTGTGTCCACTTCTCCATACTCAAGGTTAAAGGGCACAGGGACTACTTCTGGCGTGGGAATTTCAAATCTAGGAGGTGACAAATGGGCTAGAGGAAAAGGCTTGGGAAATTTGATTTACAAAAACAGGGAATAAAGACTTTAATTCACATTTGAGTGTGGATGTGGCATTTGGGGACATGGGGCAGTGGTGGGCTTGGAAGTTCTGGGCAATGTTTGGATTTGATGGTCTTGGAGGGCCTTTCCATCTGGAATAATTCTGGGATTCTAAAAGAAATTATAAAAGAAAAATGTTTTTCTATGCAAAACAGTGATTTCCCTGTGGAATTCATCACTTTGGGGACTCAAGGGAACTCAAAACAAAACAAGACCTGGAATCAACATGTCGGGATGAGTATTGGGAATATCTGGAGAGGCTGCAATTTGTCACAGGAAAAATACCATGGAAGAGATGAAAATTCATGTTTTCCACTCCAAGTAATCCCCAGATCTAAAGGTAAAATCTCCTTTGTGGGGTGGATTAATCCTGAGCCATTCATTCCCGCCTCTGCCTTTCCTTGGAGACATCCATTGCAAATTCCTGTGTAGAAACAGTACTTTTTAAATGGGAATTTTGAGACTCATTCAAGGAACTGGAAGTTTTGAAGCTTAAAAAGTGCATTTGAACAGGAGAAATCCCTGTGAAGTAACTCTTGGAATATGTGAGTTACAGGGAACATTTCCTTTTTATCTTCTTTTATGGCAGGGGTGAATCTGTCCTGGATATTTATGAATAATTCTATTTTTTTCTTTAGTCAAGGATTATAAAACAAAAAGTTTGCAATTTTGTGCCCTGTGTGAAGGCTACAGCTCACAAACTCAAATCACAACCACATTTAGGATTTTATGGGCAGGTTGGAAGTTTATTTTTGGGTAATCTGTGCATTTTTTACACTTTTGGTTGTACAAGAGGGCAATTTCCAAGGAAAATAAGCCCCCCTTAACCTGATTTCCCTTCCATACCCTCTGGCTTATTTGATTCAATATTTAATTTTTCTTATCAGTTGAGAATCACAAATTTCACTTCAGCTGTGTCCTGGTTTTTTATGTATTATATGAAATTCATTTTCTGTAGGCTGAAAAATAATAATAAAAATTGATTTTTTTCAGTATTCCTGTGAACAATTTAGTATTAGAAAAGACACAATTTAGGGAAGGTGAGAACAGGATTTTTTAAAATTACCATCCAAGCAAAGATGGATTCAAAGCTTCAAATCCTTAATTTCTTTTAGCTGTCCTTTTCCATCAGTCTTTTGTGCTTTAACAAAATGGGAAGGGAATAAAGGAAAGAGGAGACAAGGGGGAAATGAAGCTATTCCATAAAATTACAGAATCCCAGAATGGTTTGGACTGGGAAGGACCTTAAACCCCATCCAGTTCCATGGGCAGGGACACCTTCCACTCTCCCAGGTTGCTCCAAGCCCCATCCAGCCTGGCCTTGGACACTTCCAAGGATTTGCAGGAGGAGGATGAGGCACTTCCAGTCCCACTCCTGCCTGGAAGGATCCTTGACCACCCTCTGCTCCCCACAATCAGATTTTTCCCCCAAAATCTCTTTCCCTAAATCCCCGCGGTGAGGAATGGCCATGTGCAATTCCCTTATCTTTCCAAGGTGTGCGCTTCCCAGATTTATCCTGTAATTTCCCCGGCACTGTTTTGAACATTTCCAGCTTTTTGCTAATAATTTCTCTTCACTTCTTGCTCCCAATTAACCTTTCCGACTCCCTTTAATCCCGTTAACGGCGCTTTCCGCCATTTCCATTTTTCCGCGGACTAATGGAGTTTTTTTATCCCTTTCCTTTTGATTCCCGATTTAATGATGTTGTTATTGCCGCTGTAAAACCAGCTGGTTATTGATAACTGCTGCTCATTACTAAATTAAACTCAGCCTTATCAGCACTCAAGGCTCAGCCTTGATGTGGAAATCAACCCCTCAGTGTTTTCCACTCCTTCCCAAGGTTTGATTTCCGGGATATCTGATGTTAAATCACTCCTCTCAGTGCTTCAAGAACAAAACTCCACTGTGGCTTTGTCCAGGGTTTATTAAAAATATGCACAAGAGATTAGGCTGTCACTCTGGGAGAGGTTCAAGTGTTCTGAAGGAAAACTGCTCTGAAATTTTAAACAAACGGGAGAAATGTTTCACAAAAACCTTCAAAATCACTGGAAAACACAGAATTTTTTAGTGTTTGTGGCACAAACATCCTTCAAATAATTTCATGTTGCCTTTTGTGTCACAAAATGAGGAATTTTTATTTTATTTTATTTTATTTTATTTTATTTTATTTTATTTTATTTTATTTTATTTTATTTTATTTTATTTTATTTTATTTTATTTTATTTTATTTTATTTTATTTTATTTTATTTTATTTTATTTTATTTTATTTTATTTTATTTTATTTTATTTTATTTTATTTTATTTTATTTTATTTTATTTTATTTTATTTTATTTTATTTTATTTTATTTTATTTTATTTTATTTTATTTTATTTTATTTTATTTTATTTTATTTTATTTTATTTTATTTTATTTTATTTTAATTTTATTTTATTTTATTTTATTTTATTTTATTTTATTTTATTTTATTTTATTTTACCTATGAAATCCAAGAGCTGGATCTTGGGCTGCAAAATCTTGGGCCTACAAAATCCAAGAGCTTCCCCATTTCTTTAGAGGCATAAATCAAATGTTAATTCCCAGGAGGCTCTGAGAGAACAAAGACTTGGAGCAACCTGGGATAGTTCAAAGTGTCCCTGGCCATGGCAAGGAGTGGAACTGAATGGGCTTTAACGTCCCACCAACCCAATTCCAGGATTCTCTGATTTCCTTTTCTCTTCCCACTAAGGGCATTCCCAGGAATGATTTCCTTCAAAGCTGACAGGGCAGGTGATTTTTTTCCCCAGGTTTTTTCTCAAAGATGAAATGTTGCATTGATGGGCTTTAATGTCCCACCAACCCAAGCAATTCCAGGATTCTCTGATTTCCTTTTCCCACTAAGGGCATTCCCAGGAATGATTTCCTTCAAAGCTGACAGGGCAGGTGATTTTTTTCTCCAGGTTTTTTCTCAAGGATGAAATGTTGCTTTTTCTGTAATCCTGCTTGAGTCTACCAATCACCCAAGCCAGCAAATCTCCATGAGCCAAAACCTGGAATGAGCAGACGACTGGACAGCCTCAGTTGCCAAATAAATGGAGTGGAATTACATGAAGAAGATCAGAAGGATGTGGACCTGGTGGGATGGAGGATCAGAGGAAGCCACAGAGCTCTTCCAAGGGATGGAGCCACTCTGGAACCAGGCTGGGAGAGCTGGGAATGTTCCCTTGGAGAGGAGAAGGCTCCAGGGAGAGCTCAGAGCCCCTGGCAGGGCCTGAAGGGGCTCCAGGAGAGCTGGAGAGGGACTGGGGACAAGGCATGGAGGGACAAAGGGAATGGCTTCAAACTGGAAAAAGGGAGATTTAGATGGAATATTTGGAATTAGGAATTCCTGTCTGGGAAGGTGGGGAGGGGTTGGGCTGGAATTGCCAGAGCAGCTGTGGCTGCCCCTGGATCCCTGGCAGTGCCCAAGGCCAGGTTGGACACTGGGGCTGGAGCAGCCTGGGACAGTGGGAGGTGTCCCTGACATGGCAGGGCTGGCACTGGGGGGGATTTGAGGTCCTTTTAACCCAAACCACCCCAGGATTCTGTGAAAACTTCCTGGGAAATCACCTCAGGCAATCTCTACTCAGAGCAATCTTGCCAAGGCCACAGCAGCTGCCCTGACAAATCTTTCTCCTGAAGGATTGACTCATCCCAGATGGAATTTAGGCAGCTTTTGCTGCCAGAGACAAAGCTCCTTGTTCTGAACAAGTGCAAATCAGGAGTGCAAAGTGAGGGTCAAGAGCACAAAAAAGCAGGATTTTTCAAAATTTAGATGTATTCTCTTCCTAATGGGAGAAGGTCATGGAAGTTCATGGAGAGCTCGGAAGGGCGGCATTTTAAGGAATAAGGAATCAAATGAGGTATCAGATGCATAGAAATGAAATTAAACTGAACATTTCTGTTCCTGAGAGAGAAAATGAGCAGACAAAAGGATCAAAAGCAAGGAGGGCAACTGGCAGGAAATGATATCCAGCAATTATTGGATGAGATGGGATTGGAGCTTTTTCATGGCACCAGGACAAAGCCGGGGTCTTCCTAATCTTTCCCAGGAAAAAAAATCAGAAATAAGAATGGCCAATGTCAAATTTAGTGTAATTTTGTTGAAATCGCTTGAAGAATTCAAGAGGCTGTTGGAGCCCTAGGAATTCAGAGCATAAAAAGGCTGGAATTCTGTGCCAGTGATGTGGGAAGAGGGAATGGAGCTTTCCCAGCTGCGGGAATTATTTCACCTTGCTCACTTGTTAATCCCAGTGAGTTTTACACACAGTTCCTGTGGTATTTCCACGTGTCCTTGGAGTACTGGGAAATATCCCTTCCCTAAAATCTCTGAAATACATTCCAGTTCCTTCTCATCCTTAGCAGAGTTCCTTTAGCACCAGCTCCAAAGATGTCCAATTATTATCCTTCCTGGAATATGGTCCAATTATTTTCCAGGTCTCTAATTGTTGTCCTTCCTTGGAGTTTAACCAAGCCCAAACACTTGGATAATCTCCTTTACTTCTTCGCAGCCACAATGGGATTTTAGATTCTGCCTTTCCCTTTATCCTTTATTCCTTGTATTTCTGGCAAAAACCCCCAAACCTATGGAGTTATGGGTGCTTTTTTAAAATTTGCTTTCAATTTTTGCCTGCCCTTCCTGCTTCCCTAAGGACTGGGATGCTTTACATAGTGCAGGGAATGAAAGAGGAGATTCCCTCATGTTTTTCCATGGAAACTGCAGTGCAGAGGCAGCTGAGCCTCTTCTCCACCTCTGGAAAACCAAAAGGGGAATTTCCCATCCAGATGGACTTGTCTGCCCTTATTCTGCATCCAAGACTTTGTGAATCTTTAATTTTTGAAAACAGGAGGTTTTTGGTTTTTAGTATAGAGTGGAGTATCGAGCACAGTGAAAGTTATTGAGTATTCCCAGTTTTTGATGAATTATATCCCATGCCCCACTCTAATGGACTCAGGAATGTCTCAGACTTCAGGGAAGCTTTATCCATTTGCACCTGGCTGGATTCTGTCACTTAAAAGCTGCTAAATCCCAGCATGAGCTTATTTGTCAAGGTGTGCTGCCGTTAAAGGAGTGCCAGGACAGGGAATTTTAACCTTCCTTAAATTCCCTTCGTTAAATTTCCTTCCTTAAATTGCTTGAATAGGAATAAATACGTGGATACAATGGAATGTTCTGGGGTTTTTTCAGATCATTTAGGGATCAGGTAACTGAATGTAACATGGTTGTGTTTGATTTGCTATTATTTGTGTTGTGCACGGACTGCAGGATATGGGAAAACCTTTAAATCCTTTTCTTGATTGACTGGGATCAATCAGGACTCATATTCCTATGGAAAACCTTTAAATAATATTCCTGATTGATTGATGGATACAATGGAATGTTCTGGGTTTTTTTTTTTTTTCAGATCATTTAGAGATCAGGTAACCGAATGTAACATGGTTGTGTTTGATTTGCTATTATTTGTGTTGTGCACGGACTGCAGGATATGGGAAAACCTTTAAATCCTTTTCTTGATTGACTGGGATCAATCAGGACTCATATTCCTATGGAAAACCTTTAAATAATATTCCTGATTGATTGAAATTAAGATTTATCCCACTAATTCAATGCAAATTTTGGTATTTTCTACATGGCAGCTCAAATTTTCCACTTGATAATGCCCTGTCCGACAACACAAACCAAGGATTCTTTCCCTACCCTTGAAACCTGGGAACGTTCCTTTAAAATTCATCCATCAGCATCTTTCCCTTACCTTGGATGTCCTTTCCCTGCCCAGGGAGCCCTAAACTCTCCCAGAGCTGGAGGGTGGATTAAACGTGGTTTGCTGAGCCTGAAATGAGAGCAGCAATTCCAGCCCCAAGAGCTCCAGGAGTGGGAGGATTTGCCCAGCCATGGAAGTGGCTCCGGAATCTTCTGAAGATGCTCCAGGGAGCAGCTCCTCCCTCCTCATCCAGGGCTGATTTTCCTCATCCTTCCCTGCCTTTCATCCCCGAGGATGAGTGCAGGCAGAGCTCAGGCAGGAATTGTGTCAGACCAGGCTGGCAGGTTGCATTTAACACCTTTTCCTTTCACATGAACACAGTAGCACCTGGGAAATGGGGAAGAAAATCTGGGATGGGAAAGAGTCTGGGAAGCACAAGAAGAATTTGCCCTCACATGTTATTTTATGATTTCTTTTTTTTTGGTTTATGAACAAGTGGCCACATCCCCCCTGAGGGTTTCCATTATTTGATTTGCAGATCCACATTGGAGCAGCAATCTAGGAATTATGGAATTCAGAAGTAAATGTGGAATTTATTAGGACTGGTTTATGGGGTTCATGAACTCTCCCTTGTCTGCACCTCCTTCCATGGAATCATGGAATGGGCTGGATTGGAAGGGACCTTAAATCACATTCAGTGTCACCTCTGCAGGGACACCTCCCACTGTCCCAGGCTGCTCCAAGCCCCATCCAGCCTGGCCTTGGGCACTGCCAGGGATCCAGGGACAGCCACAGCTGCTCTGGGAGTTCCATTCCAGGGCCTCCCCACTCTCCCAGCCAGGAATTCCTTCCCAGTCCCCCATCTAGCCCTGCCCTCTGCCATTCCGGATGGGTTTTAAGGTCCCTTCCATCCCATGACATTCCATGATTCTATTTTAGGGAAAAGCAGCCCCACCCTGTGCTGTTGCTGACCTCAGCTCTCCATTTTCCTCCATCCCGGAATCCACATCCAGAGCTCTCTCTTTCCACCACACAAGTGAGCAGAGCATTTCTCTTTATGCTAAGAATAATCCCCTTGGGATTTTTTTCCCTTTTCCCAAATTCTCCTGGCTCTGCTGGAGACGCCTTATCCCTGGAATGAGCCTGTGTGCTTTCCCAAACATCCATAATGGAGCAAGAACCAAGACTAATGCAGACCTTAATGCGAGTTTTGAACGTGTTTATTGTGGCTGATTAATTAAATTCCTCATAAAGAGAGGGAGGAGAGCTGCAATTCCAGTTCCTGAGGAAATAAATCCACCTCCTGTAATAAATCTGGATTTCGAGCTTTATGGACCCTCTCACCTGTGAATCAGCAGCGCCTTTTCCGTTACTGTCTCCAGCAATGAATCAATTGTCCCGACGTTTTCCAGCCGGTGTCATATCCCAGCCAATCCCAACCCCCTGTCACAAACTTCTCTTTGCTAATGCAGCAGCCTCTGGAATCATCCATCTCCAGAGAGCAGCGGAGTGGGATCAAATTTGGGAGCATAATGAGGGTGTCGGGGTGGTTTATGGAACCATAACAATGCGGGAGATGACAGCTGGGGACCCCGGCGTGCGCGGAACGGATGGTTGGCTCCGGCGATTCCTCGGAGTTCTGCTCGCTCCGGAATGGAGGGGTGGCACTGTGCCACTCAAAGGAAGGAGAAGCACTCCTGGAATATCAAGTGGAGGATAAAATCTGCTTCAGTGGGCAGGTGGTGGCACTGGAATGTTGATGGGGACGCCCTGCGGAGATGTCGGGAGAAATGACGGTAGAGGAGCAGCCTGCGGATGCATGAAGGATCTTAATTCCATGAAGGATCTCAATTCCATGAGGGATCTTAATTCCATGAAGAATCTTAATTCCATATAGGAAGCACTGGTCTGGGGAGATGCTTTTTTATTTTTCCTGATGGATTTTGGTGGCTATCCAGAAGCTGGGCATGACATCCGGGCAGGATCTGTCAGATTTGGGTGCAAAGGTTTGATAGGAAAAGGGGGAATGGATTAAGCTGAAGGAGGGGAGCGTTTCAATTGGATATTGGAAGAAATTCTTCCCTGTGAGGGTGGTGAGGGGCTGGGATGGAATTCCCAGAGAAACTGTGGCTTTCTCATCCCTGGAAGTGTCCAAACCAGGCTGGGTGGAGCAGAGAACAAGGGGAAGGTCACCGAGCCATTGGTGCCACCAGCACATGGTGACAAGGATGCTTCCCAAAGGAGCAGCATTCCCACAGAGGGTTTTCCAGAGGGAATGTGAGCGGGGAAAATGCTGGATTTGAAATGTCACCCTTCAGGGCCAATCTGCCTCTCAGTATTAATTACGGGCACTGATTACTATAAAATATAGGTACTGATTAAGATAAAATATGTATGTTTTTCAATTTAACTATTTCATCATTTCAAATTCAATTATTTATCATCACACCCCTCAGAAACAGGGAAAAAAAGGAGTGAATCACCTCAGCATCCAGGAATCTGGCAACCAGGGATTTAGGCTACGGACCAACCAGTGTTTCATCCATGGATAAAGTGCAGAAAAAGGTCTTTTAGAGGGAAATACATCCTTCCAGTCCTCCCACTGAGGACTTCAAGGCCCTGGCCTCAAGGACGTCTATTTATGTACCTTTTAGAAGGAAATTCATCCTTCCTGTCCCAAACACCCTCCCACTGAGGACTTCAAGGCCCTGGCCTCAAGGACGTCTATTTATGTACCTAAAAACCTATTTATACACCTAGACCCCCATATTTTTGCACTGAAGAACCTTTTTATGCACCTAAAAGACCTTATTGATTCACCTAAATATGACTTAGGCAAAGGCACAAAGCTCCACTAACAATAAGACATGAATTGAACCCCAAACCCTGCATCTCCCATTCATGTCCCAGCCAGCTCCTGGATCATGTCTGGAGTGATCACAGAGAAACGCCTTCCTAAATCCAGAGAAACCCTTTCCTAAATCCAGAGAAACTCTTTTCTAACCCAGTTTCTGCACAACTCCTAAATTTGGTGCTGTTATTTGCCCAGACTTTGGTTTTTTTGGCATCGTGACCTTGCTCCACCATCGAGGTGACACCAAAACTTCAGCAGAAGATGACGAAGAGCTGTTGGCTCATGTAGCCCTGGAGATTTTTTTTCATGGAATGGGGAATGGTGGAGGGGGGTTCCAAGGGAATGGGGTAAACTGGGAGGTGAATGGAATGGGAATTTCTGTCCACAGGATGCGGTGAATGTGACTTTGGAATTCAGGACCCACTTGTGTCATACTTTAGAAATGTCAAGATAGTTTATCATTGGGTAAATGAAATATCATTTATATTTAGAAATATTGGGTAGAACATGTACCCATCTCTTCCTCCTTCTATGTCCTTTTATAAACCATTCCAGTGCCACTTTTGTGCCTTCCAGGATTACAGCTCTGAACTGGATAATTCCAACAGTAAAGTTGTTAAAGAGACCCAGAAAAGTGGGTCTTGTTATCAATTTTAAACTTCAGATTTTTCAAGATCACTTCCAAGTCTCCCTTTTAAAAATAAAATTGTTATTTTTTTTAAATGTTTTTGCAGGCTCCTAACAGGAATGCAAATAACTAAAAATTAAATCCTTTCAGGCATCCCCAGAGCTGCTGCTTATTTATTTATTTAAATTTAATTCATGATGGTGGGAACCCTTTTTATATTAAATTATGGGCAGAAAAACAGAGCCCAGCTCTCCAAGCAAGGTCTCAGTGGTGGAGAGAACTCATTAACGTCATTCAAATAAATTGGTGTGAAATATGATCATCCCAAGCAGTACATTTATTTACACTTGGAAATCAGGAATAATACAGTTAGGATATATGAGGCAGCAATTAGGGAATATGGCTGCAGGTATTCAAGGAAATATCATCCAGCTTCTGCTGCAAAAAAGGAATATTTTATTGCTGCTGTCTCTGTCTAATTGAATAATGAGGATTCCAACGCTCTTTTACAGGTGGAGCTGAAATGGAAATTTCAATTGAGTAAGGGATGAATTCCCCCGGAGCAGAGTTGGGATAATAAAAGGGTTTGTGTCTGCTCTGTGCAGAATCTTTGTTCTGCTTTAATTGCAAACCCCTGGGGGCTGTTCCAATGGATGTCCTGCTCCATATGGGGGTGGAGAAAGAAACAGAAATGGGGAGTCATGGAATGGTTCATGAGGGAAGGGATTTTAAAACCCATCTGGTTCCACCCCCTGCCATGGCAGGGATACCTTCCATTATCCCAGGGTGCTCCAAGTCCCATCCAACCTGGCCTTGGGCACATCCAGGGATGGGGAGCCCAAAAATTCTCTGGAAAATCTGATTTCCTGGCAGTTTAACTGAAATCTTCTCATCTGTGTGCTGCCCTAATTCCTCTTTCTGCCCCATCCCCAGGGAAAGGAGCAGGCACAGCCCAGGGTAAGGCCAAGAATTCCTGGTTCCCAGGGAGCACCACCACTGAAGGCACCACCCAGTGATATCCAAAGGGCAATTCCAGCCAAATTCACCTTTGAATTGAATCACAGAATCATGGAATTGTTGAGGTTGGAAAAGACTTTGAAGGTCACCAAGTCCAGCCATAGACCAGCATCACCCCCATGGTCACCACTAAACCTGAATGTCCCCAGGTGCCACATCCACACATTTTGGGAACACTTCCAGGGATGGTGAGTCCACCACTGCCCAGACAGCCTGTGCCAGGGCTGAACAACCCTTTCCATGAAGAAATTTTCCCTAAAATCAGATCCAGACCTTCCCTGGTGCAACTTGAGGCCATTTCCTCAAGTGGGGATGTTGGGAGCAAGGGGAACAAGAGGAACAAGGCAGTGACAGCTTGGAGCCATCCCAAGGGATGAACAGTGGGATTGCCACTGCTCCCATCCCATCTGTGGGCTTTCCTCCAGTTTTATGATATTTGGAGAGAGGAACTGGGACATCCCAAGACATCTTTGGGCTTTCCTCCAGTTTTATGATTTTTTTCCACACATAGAGAATTTGGAGAGAGGAACTGGGACATCCCAAGACTTCTGAGGCCTCTAGGCCACGTAACACCTTACTTCAGCTCGGCTTCTGACTCATTCCAAAAGTAAATGGCTTTTCCCTGTGTTTAGCCATCACTAGGAAAAGCTGCTGCTGTTATGGGGTCTTATCCCATTAATATTTCTAATTAATTATATTATAAAGGCCCATGGCATCTCTTTGAACATCAATACCCAAGCTTTTAGGAATTTTGCAGCCACCACAACACCCTGAAATTCCTTTAGATTCCTGGAATCAGTGGAAGCAGCTCCATTTGGGAGATCACAAAGTGTAGCTGCATTAGGAGTTTGGGATTGCTCTGTGTGTCCCTGTCACATCAGTCACTGAGCAGTCACATCCTAATACAGCACCGTGAAATTTGTCATTTCCAAGTCAGATGAGTGCAGATTCCCATAATAAAGTCATCCCAGCACATGGAGAAATAATTACACTCCAGCTTTGTCACTGCAAGGAATTTCTGTGTGCTGGAGCACCCAGGGTGGGTTTTTATTTAATTTATTTATCTATTTGGTTACTGTTTTCATATTGATGAATGACCCAAGAAGGCTCTTTAATAACTTCCCCCTGCAAAGATGTTTTAATAAAAATATCCAGAAATGGAAAAAATAAATTCCACTTCTTTGAATAATATAATAACCAGTGGACTTCTTTGGGAACCTGTGGATTCATGGCCCAGATCAAAGGATTGAATTCAGCTGTATTTCCATGTTTGTGCACAAAAAGAGAGAATAAATTGGAGAGTCAGCATATGCTGGAGTGAGGAACAATCTGTTCCGGCAGGAATTTCATTCCTGCTGTACCTCAGCTCATTAGAATGGAGGGATTTGGGTTTGTCCAACCAGTCGTGGGCAAAATATTTGGCCAATTTTGCAGCGCTGCCATCTGTGAAGGCAGCAAGGTTGTCCAGCAGCGCTGGAAATGTCACTGCTTCCAACAAGGCCCTAATGGGAATTTAATCCGCGGGATTGTTTTTGATTAATTAAATGGCAGCTGATTAATGGGATGTGGTTGGGTATGGAGTGAGTGTGGGTCCTCTCCCAGGGGTGGGAGCTGACTCAGCACAGCTCTGCTGGCACAGAAAGAAATCCCCAATAAAACACTGGAATCCTGCCTAGGAAATGTCAGGAAGTGCCATAATTAAGGTGGAGGAACATTCCAGATCCGTCATTTCCATGGTTCCTGGGAGTTTTGGCTCTGGTCCCACCCAGCATTCAGTGCTGCTTTAGATGTGGCCCTTGGGAATATGGAGTAGTGGTGGCCTTGGCAGTGCTGGGTTGTAGGTTGGACTTGATGGCCTTAGAGGGTTTTCCAAGACCCAGGACTGTGTAATTCCATGATTCTACGTCCTGGAGTTGCCACAGTGCACCTTGAGACACCTCTGGCCTGCTTCCCAAACGTGTTCAACTTCACAGATTTCTCTTTGACACTTTTGTAGAACTTCTCCCAGTGACATCCTACAATTCCCTGTATTATTCTGAGTATTCCATGCAAATCTCTGCTCCAAGGTGAGGGAATAAGACACTTTTCCTCTCATAAATTAGAGGATGAGGGGCATTTGCAGTAGGCCAAATACCCACAGCTGGATGGAGCCATCCAAGGATTGTTGGTGACACTCCCTGAGAAAAAAACAGGATGTGGCTGCAGAAGGAGCCATGTGGGGCTGGGAATTTTCTGGGAATGCCACCCCTGTTCTGTCTCCTGGAGATCAGCACAGCCCAGCATGGGGCAGGAATGAGGCTGGGAAGTGCCCACGGACTGGAGGGGGATTGAGACCATCCCAGGCCCCTGGAATCTCCAACCCATCCTCAGGAAGGACTGGAAGAACAGACTGTGCAGAGAACGGATTTCCATAGAAAGGGGGAAACTCTCCAGGGAAGGAAACTCATCCCTAAAAAGGTGCCCCCAAATCCCAGGAGATGCCCCAGGACCCTGCACATCCACTTTTCCTCCTCCACATCCGTCAGCTCCCCAAATTCCTTGGATATAACTCCATGAAATGAGTGGTGCGGCCCTGTGGAAAGCCCCTGATGTCAGGGACATCCTGAACTCCCTGAGGGAGCTGAGTGAATCCTGAGGAGTGAGAAAGGAGGGAATTGTGGGGGAGTGAGGGGATCATCACCTGAGCAACACAAACTTTATGTCTTGACCCGGGGGCTCTGGCAGAGCCAGGAACATAAAACATCCCCTAAATCTCCGCATTGTTCCTTCTCAGAACATCTCTTTTATGACATCTGATATAAGAGGTTCTTTTATCACCATGGTTTTAGAGGTCAACTGCCTCTTCTGATCTGATTTCTCACTTTTCCAATTAAGTTACTGTGAATCCCATCAAATTTCCGAGGGAGGGATCAAGAACAATTCCTTTCCTGATCCCGTTAATGCCTGTAAATATCAGCTGTCGCCCCGTTCCCACAATGAGCTGAAGGTGGGAAGAGGAAGACACCATAAACCACTTTTTACTCAAAGGCAAGGAGTAATAAATGATCTTCATGTCCTTTGAAACCTGAGTGGCTTTTCCTAAGGATATAAATTTCCTTTTAGGAGCCAGCAGATGGACTCATTTTAGGAGTTCATAATTTTTTTAAAGCTGGTTTTTGGTTTCAGGGTTTTTTTTGTGTCTCTTTGGTCCTTGAACATCTTCATGCTGCAGAGCAGGGCTGTGCTGGGAATTCTTTTTGGGAAAAGGGCCTGAAATTCTTTCCTGTGCCATTTCCAGGGAAAGATCCAAAGGGTATCACACTAGGAACAATGGAACAGCAAATCTGTGTCCATGTCCACAAAATTCCCTATTTTGGGAAATTCTGTCCCAGTGTAACATTTTACACAAAGATATTTGTAACTATTTATACCATCCCAAAATTAAACCTACTGGGTTCCCCCCCCTCTAATTAATAAATAAAGATAAATTATTTCTCTTTCATGTCATCCTAATTAATTTTCCTGAAGGACTTAATAATTTTTGTCTATTTATGAAGGAATCTGCCCTTCTGTGTCTCCTGAGTCATTGCATGGATCAATCTGACAGGAAAAAAACCACATGGAATGTGGGGAGATGTTCAGGAAATGGAAAGATGATGGATGGATGGATGGATGGATGGATGGATGGATGGATGATGGATGGATGGATGGATGGATGGATGGATGGATGGATGGATGGATGATGGATGGATGATGGATGATGGATGATGGATGGATGGATGGATGGATGGATGATGGATGGATGATGGATGGATGGATGGATGATGGATGGGTGGATGGATGGATGGATGGATGGATGGATATATAAATGAGAAATCACTGCTGCAGTTCAAACACTCCAATGTTGCTCCAAAGGTGCCAGGATCAGATTTAGAAAACGGGATGAGAACTTCAGGAATTTTTTAGTTTGTTTCCTGTGCTCTTTGAAGTTTGTTATGCAGGGAAATGGGAAGTGGACTCTGCAGCATTGAAATTATTCCATCTCCAGGGGAAAAGAATAATTTTAGTCCCATGTCTAATTTGGGCTCAAACCTGATTTTTCAAAAGCCTTCAGAACATGCTGAGGGGGTTCTTTTTCCAAGGAATTTTCACCTGTGGTGCTGTGACTCCACCCCAGGGATCTCCAGAGATCCTGCCCAGCTGAAATGTTCCCTGCTTTGGAAAAAGCAAAACTGCACCCACATTCCTTCCCTTGGGAAAAATCCCTGGACATTAAAGAAGAAAGACATCCATGAGGCTCTGGGCTAAATTAATATCCTGGAATATGGAATAATAGAATCATGGAATGGTTTGCGGTGGAAGGACTTTAAAGTCCATCTCATCTCACCAGGGTGCTCCAAGCCCTTTCCAACCTGGCCTTGGACAATCCAGGGATGGGGTAGCCACAGATTCTCAGCTCAATGGGATGAAATAAAACCAGGCTCTAGTAAAATCCTGGGTAGAAAATCCATGTAAAATAGGAATTAACAGATTCCTGCCATGTTAAAAAATTGGAATGTCTTTTTAACTTGGATCCTCAGGACTCACCTGGGAGGATTTTTGTTCCAACTGGGATACAGGTGCATTATTCCGAGGCAGGAGACAGTGCTTTTATGGGATACTCTGGAGCCCTTGCAGCTCCTGGAATTTTATCAAGAATCAAATCAAATTAATTTGTGAGCCACCAATGTGATGCAAGATGAGCCAAAAATTCTCTGTTGTGGCAAACTCCCATTGTCTTTCCTGACAGTTCCTCATTTTTTATTTTATTCTCCATGAATGAGCAGGAAAAGTGAAGCTCCTGCTGGGAAATGCCGGTGGAAATGGAAAGGAAAGCTTCTTGAAATCCTATGAACTTTTATTTTAATCTGATCACTATGAAAAACCTCATTCACTATGAAACCATCTCTTTTCTTCATTAAATAAAATTAAAAGCCTTTGGCTCAATCCAATAGCATGAGTGGACAGAGGAATTATTGGAAAGCAAAGGTCTTTGGGAAATCACCTGCTAATTGTGTCACTGCTCCCTGCAGGTCACAGCTGCCACTTCTGGGGACAAAAGCAATCCCTCAATCTCCATCAGGATGATCTCAGGAGGATGGTACTGCTGGGAGGTGCCTCTGCAGGGGACAGCGTGGAAGAAGTGGAGAATCTCCAACCTGGGGGTTTGTAAAGGATCTTTTCGAAGTGCTTTGCTTTGTGATTGGGATTGAGGCTCTGGAATTGCTGTTTGCCCAGGGAAATTTGTTGGGAATGAAGCTCCACCTCTCATACCCCAACCAAAATGTTGCTCTGTAAAATTTTCCTAGAACAAATGAAGAGCCAGAAAATCAGCTCACATTGGTGGCTTCCCATCCCAACCCACCAGTGCCAGAATTCCTGGGCTGGATCTGGGAAGAGCCACCAGGATCAGACTGATACAGTCATGGAATTGTTGAGGTTGGAAAACACCTCCAAGATCGAGCCCAGCCATCAACCACCATTACCACGAGGTTCACCACTAAACCACGTCCTCAGGTACCACATCCAAATGGTTTTTGGACACTTCCAGGGATGGGGAATCCCCCTGGGATCCCTGGACATCACTTCCAATGCTGGACAACCTTTTCCATGAAGAAATATGTTGGGATGATGGCTCTGATCAGCACCCTGGGGGAGAAATTTCTTCAGTGGCTGCTATGAACTGTTCTGTTCTTCCTCCAAGCCAAACATCTCTGCAGAGAAATCTGGGATAGGTTTGAGTGCTGGGAGAGTTTTGGTTACATCCCTTCGTGAACTATTCCAAAATCTTCTTTAAAAAAAAGAAAAAAAAGAATACTAATAAAAAAACCCAAATAAAAATAATAACATTACTTTTTTTTTTCTCCCAGTGCAGCTCTGCTGGTGTTTATTTATAGCCATCAGATTCCTGAATGAAAGAGCAGCTCAGGAAGAGGAATGGTTTTGCCCTTTCCTGGATCCTTTGGACATTGTGCCCAAGCTAATGAGGAATTTGCTCTTTTTTCAGGCCCTGAATGCCTTCAGTGTCTGTAAAAAGCCCCTGACAGCAGCTCCGTGCAGACATTTCCATTTATCCACCTCCTTTCAGGGCGCAGATGCCAAAACTGGACCCGCTCTCACAGTGATGCTCCAGACAGAGGGAATATTGTTCCCTGCATTCCCGTTCCCCCACCAACACCATGTTGTGCCCCTCTTCTCCCTCCCCTCCTTGCACAGCATTATTTGGTTTCCTATGGCCACTGAAGGAAAATATAACTTCTATTTAAAAATGTCCCCTTTACCTTCCTGGTCTTCATATTTCACTGCTTTAAAATGTTGTTAATTAAGGGACAGGTTTTCCAGGGAATGCAGATCCCTTCCTTTTAGCGGGCTCTTCTCACTGCCTTGTGTAGTTCCCAAAAATGGGATTGTTTCCTTTATCCAACCAGATCTTCCAGGCAGGAAGGGGAAAAGCCACAATCTATGAGCTTTAATCCTAAAACTGAATCATGGAATGGTTTGGGTTGGAAGGGATTTTAAGGATCATCCCATCCCACCCCTGCCATGACAGGGACCCCTCCCGCTGCCCCAGGCTGCGCCAAGCCCCAGTGTCCAACTTGGCCTTGGACATTTCCAGGGATCCAGGGGCAGCCACAACTTCTCTGGGAATTCCATCCCAGGGTTTCCCCAGCCTCACTGTAAAACAAATTCTTTGTTAAATCTATCTGTTGTTGGAAAACAAGAGAAAAAAAAAAGGCATTAAAAATCACATGCCAAGATTTAGTGGTGGAATATGGGCATTAGGATTCGTACCATGGAGTCATGGAATATCCCGAGTGGAAAAGACACACAGGGATCATCCAGTCCAGCTCAGACACCCCCAACGATCCCACCCTGGTCATCCCTGGGAGAATTGTCCAAACATTCCTGGAGCTCTGGCAGCCTTGGGAATGTGCTCATTCCCTGGGAAGTTGTTCCAGTGCCCAGCACCCTCTGGGGGAAGAACCTTTTCCTGACATCCAACCCAAACCTCCCCTGGCAGTTTTCATTGTAGTGCTACTAAAAACAAATTTGAATGTTCATATTTCTTTCCCCCCCCAAAAAAGGATTATTCCTGCCTCTCCTGCACAGCTCTCTGGGAACATACAGCTCTGCCTTCTACATATTTCAAAATATTCATTATTTTTTGCCCTTTCCAGCATTGCCTCATAAAAATAAATTACAGGAATGAAAATTGGGAAGGCGGTGGTTTAATTTCTCAAAAGCAAAATAATGACTCAAGCTTATGGAAATTGGGTTGTCCAATAGGAAATAGGGAATATGCAAATGGCTGGGGGTGGGAAGGAGGTTTTGGTGCCGGCGGATTCGGCGTTGCCAGGGAAGATTTTTCCGCCCCAGCTCAGCCCTGGGGAGGGGTGTCCATGGCCTTCATGGCCATCACCTGGTGGGTTTTAAGATCACTTCCAACCCGATCCATTCCATGATTCCATGACTCCATAATTCCGTGACTTCCTGACTGAGCCGCCATGGATGCAGGGTGAGATTTCATCATTGGTTTTCCCCTAGCAGGAGATTAGGGACTTCCAGCATTTGTTCCCTGCTGTTGCAGGTAGGAAATCCAGGCACATTTTAGGAGCTAACACTGATAACTTCCATGGGAAAAAGCCAATAGGTAAATTAAAAAAAAATAATTATCCAGGTTTCATTTTTCTTGGAATTCATTTCCTGATCACCCCAGTGGTTTTTAGATGTTTTACACAAGAATTTGTCCTCAGACCAACAAGTGGCTCCTCCTGCCTGGATTTCTTTCCCTTCAGGGGACTCTTTGCATGAGTGTGGCTTTAATTAATATTTTGCAACCTGCTGAGCTGCCGTTGCCTCTCACCAGTTTGAAATCCACTGGTTCCAAAAGAAAGGATGGAAAATCAATCACCACAGGACCTTTTTTTAAACAACTTCTCTAATTAAGAAACCTGCTGAGCAAAGCGACCAAGCACGTGGATAAGTCCATCTGTATTCAGGCAGATGCAGAAAGTTTGGAATGTGCTTCCCTCCAGAGGAATTGCCTGATGGATTGGGACCTCAAGGAAAACAGGAGACATCCATGTGCTCTTCCTTTAATGATGCTGTATTTTATATTCTGTAACCAGCTCTTTTGCAATGTGGATTTTTATCCCCTTGAAAGCACTTCCACGGAATATTTCTTGGCACGTTTTTGTCAAACCTCGTTTTGAATATTGAAGGACCTGGGGAAGAAAAAGAAGTGCACATTTCACTGAATCCCAGGATTTCTGGGGTTGGGAAAGATCTCCCACACTGAGCCCAAGCTGTGCCCCAATGCCCACCCTGTTGCCAGCCCACAGCACTGAGTGCCACCTCCAGGAATTCCTTGGGCACTTCCAGGGATGGGCACTCCAAACTTCTCTGGGCAGTTCCAAATCCTGACCACCCTTCCCACAGAGAAATTCCTGCTGATGTCCAACCTGACCCTCCCCTGGCACAACGTGAGGTCATTTCCTCTTATTTCACACCCCTGGAGCTCTGAGAGCCCGGAGCTGAACCCTCTGCTCCTGACAAGGATGACAAAATCTCCTAAATGTTTCCCTCCAATCTGAGATTTCACATTCAGCAGAAAAGTGGGAATATTTCAAGGGAGATTATCCCAGTGACAAAACCATGTCCTTCACAGGAAAAGCAAATTTGTTTTTAAGACATTTTTATTATTAGGCAGCAAAATATGGAGAGGAACTTTTCCCAAGAGCATGGAAGGACAGGACACAGGGAATGGCTTCCCACTGCCAGAGGGCAGGGATAGATGGGAGATTGGGAATTGGGAATTGAGAAGGAATTCCTGGCTGGGAGGATGGGATGGGGCTGGGATGGCATTCCCAGAGCAGCTGTGGCTGCCCCTGGATCCCTGGCAGTGCCCAAGGCCAGGTTGGACACTGGGGCTTGGAGCAGCCTGGGACAGTGGGAGGTGTCCCTGCCATGGCAGGGATGGCACTGGCTGGGATTTAAGGTCTTTCCCATCCAAACTATCCCATGTTTCCTTGTTAAACCTTCTCAAGTGTGCAGAACTCAGCAGAGCAGGAGCAGCTTGGCTTTCCTGTGGCATGAACAAGTCAAATTCATGTTTTTAGTGGGAATTAGGTCAAGCAGCCACTTGGAAACAAATTCCTCATTTTCCAGGACTCCATCAGCTGCTGAGCAACCTCCTGTCCTCACATCCCACCTGGAACTTGTCAAACCCCATAAATCCCTGGAAAAGGCCCTGTTTTTGGCAGCTCCTCTCCACTGAACAAGCTGCTTTTGAAAGCTCCCACTGAGCCCTATTTATATCCCAAACTTGTTCTTGGTTCCATGGATAACACAGGGATTGCAAGGAATTCCAAGGTGAGAATTTAGGGTTGTCATCATTTGATATCTCATAAAGTTCTTCTCCTCCAGTTCCATTTTTGTCGGGTTAAAAGAGGAAAAGGATCTTTATAAAAGGGTGGAAAAATCCAGGCTTTTTCTTCCTGGAATGTCCATAACCAGATCCTTCCCTTCTCCCAAGCAGGACACAACCAATGTCAATTAGTGCTTGTCCAGTGATTAAAATCTGTCTCCTCACCTCCTGTTTTCCACAAAAAGCACCAGGATGTGCCAAAAGGCTGTTGCAGAGCCAGTTTGCTCCCAGCACTCCAGGAGATGGGAATTGTGCCAGAAAAACCTGTCAGCTTTTGAAAACCAATATGCAGGACCTGGGAAGACCCAGAGCCAAGACCCTGCCTTGGCTGAGGAATTCCAGCAGCAAAATATGGGATTGTCTGATCAAAATTGTCCTCATCCACCCAAAATGATTCTTTGGAGAGTGGGATGAGCATGGTGGAGCTGGAAAAGGGAGGGGATAACTCCATATATGCTTTGGTTTGGAATATTTTCATCTGAGCTCATTATTTCACCAATAAATTGATGTTAAGAGTGAGGAGCTGACTCTGCTGAAGGTTTGAGTCTTCAGAACTCCAAGGCTCCAACTGTGAATAACAAAACTCAAAGCCAATAATTTTTGACCATAAATTTTAACAAGAATAGTCATTTATATTTTTATATTTCACATGCCAAGAATTTTTTTTGATTTTTTCCCATTGAGTTTGAATTAACCAGACATTCCCGGTGAGGATCTGCTTGGTATCCCATGGTTGTGTTGGTTCTGTTTTTGCCCCAAAACAATGCCCTGCAGAGCTCAGTTTTATGGAGTGATATAAGGAATTTATCAAGGAAAAACATTCAGAATCCCAAAGTTTTCTGTGATTATTGATTTCCCCAGATAGGACATACTGGGATTTTGCTTCCATAGGAAAGAATCCAATACTGGCCAAACTCACTCTAATATAGAATAAAAGAGTCCAAAAATTCCAGCAATGACCTTCTACTTGCTTTTTTCCATGAAAATCCACACCTTGCAACCTGTTCTCCGATATTTATTTATCCAAACATGTTGTGGATGTTTCAGGCCACAGCAGGAGTCCTTTAGAATAAAATGCAGACAAGAAAAAGAGGAAAAACCATAAATTTGTGGTGCAGATGGAATTTTATCTAGTTCCTGTGAAGCCCTGATGCAACACAAAGGCACCTGCCTTCCGTATTTTATTGTATTTTCCAAAAATATGAGTAAAACCAAGGGATGAGACATCCTGAGCTTGGCAGAAGAGGATGGGATTTGTGACTTTTTTTATGGCTGATTCGGGAGCTGATTGGGAAAGGGAGGGAAGGTTGGGAATGGTTATTCCCTCTCCTTGAATCCTCCCCAGAGTGGGACAAAGTAGATGGGACTGAGATGCAAAAATCTCCTTAAACTCCAGACATCAGGAGCACACTGGATATCCTAATTTTTTGCACACTGGAGCAAATTTATTCCTGCTCCAATCACTCTGGAGTCACACATTCATTCCCTTTTGCCCCTTGGGAGCTGATTGGGAAAGGGAGGGAAGCTGAGGGAAGCTTGGGAATGGTTATTCCCTCTCCTTGAATCCTCCCCAGAGTAGGACAAAGCAGATGGGACTGAGATGCAAAAAACTCCTTAAACTCCAGACATCAGGAACACACTGGATATCCTAATTTTTTGCACACTGGAGCAAATTTATTCCTGCTCCAATCACTCTGGAGTCACACATTCATTCCCTTTTGCCCCTCCAGCTTTGCCATCCCTCCCTCCAGGACTGTGATCTCCTAAATCCCACCTGGACACTCTCCTACAGAAGTGGCAGCTGACCTGAGAGGGATGAGGAGGGCAAGCCTCATGTTTGATAAGTTAAACACCATCCACTCTCTTTTTTGAATTACAATTTGATTATTCCTCGCTGCCTTCCAGAGAGGAGAATGCCTCTAATCCCGTTTTACCCTCTTTGGGTTTGGAATTAGTTTCCTAAGCTTTTAGAATAATGAAAAGGCACCGCTGTCATCTGGCATCATTCCTTTCCCACCACCTTGAAGCTCTCCCAGCCTTGTGAAGCTGCTGAGTGTCCTCCACAATGCTGGAAATCCTGGGAATCTGCACAGAGGAAGGTGCTGCTTGCAAGGATGAAGAGGGAATTCTTTCCACAGCCACCAAGATGGGATTTCCTTGAGTTTTTTGACCCTTTGTGGGTTGCATTTAAAGTCAATTGAAAAAGAACCCAAAACCAAAACAAACCACTGGAGTTTGATGATTCTTTGCTCTTCTGTCGGATTTGGAATTCAGAGTTCTTTGCTCCTCCGTTTCTCTTTTGTTGAGGAGGAAAAAAAGAAATATGCAAATGTGTCGAAAATCATGGAATTATTTAAAAACCCTCTAAGATCACAGAGTCCAACTGTTAACCCAGTACTGCCAGGGCCACCATTGCCCCATGTCCTCAAGTGCCGTTTAATTAATCATGGAATTATTTAAAAACCCTCTAACAGTTGGACTCTAACAGAGTCCAACTGTTAACCCAGTACTGCCAGGGCCACCATTGCCCCATGTCCTCAAGTGCCACATTTCAAATCCACAGAGATTTGAAATCCCTCCAGGGATGGGGGCTCCACCAATGCCCTGGGCAGTGCCCAGCCCTGAGCACCCTTTCCATGGGGAAATTCCTGCTGTGCCCACCCTGAGCTGCCCTGGCCCAGCCTGAGGCCGTTCCCTCTGCTCCTGTCCCTGTTCCCTGGAGCACAGCCCGACCCCCCGGCTGTCCCCTCCTGGCAGGAGCTGTGCACAGCCACAAGGGCCCCCTGAGCCTCCTTTGCTCCAGACCAAAAAGTTCATCCACAGCCCCAAGAGATTTGGGGCTCTTGGGGTGCAATAAATTTCTCCCAGCCCTAAATGATTAAAATGAACAGGATCTCAGGAGTGCCTTGGTTGGGACCTCCCCTTTTTACCCTGGAAGTTCCTTCCTACCTTGGATTGGAGAAGAATTGGTGTCCCATGTCCTGGATGGGGAGGAAGATCTTCCCAGGGATATCACACAAAGCTCTTCCTGGGGAATGGACACCTTGTGTTGGAGAAGAATTGGTGTCCCATGTCCTGGATGGGGAGGAAGATCTTCCCAGGGATATCACACAAAGCTCTTCCTGGGGATATCACATATTGCATTTTTGGGCTTTTCCATTGCCCAAGTGCAGGATCAGCTGGAAGACTTGGACCTTCTCCTTATTCCAGATCTCCAGGAGCATTTGGACCCTGCTCCCAGGGATGTCCAGGGTGGGATTGTCTGTGCAGGGCCAGGATTTGGACTGGATGATCCTTGGAAGCACTTCCCATGTTGCATTTTTGGGATTTTCCATTGCCCAAGTGCAATGGACCTTGGACCTTCTCCTTATTCCAGAGCTCCAGGAGCGTTTGGACCCCGCTCTCAGGGATGCCCAGGGTGGGATTGTCTGTGCAGGGCCAGGATTTGGACTGGATGATCCTTGAGGGTCCCTTCCCATTCAGGATATGCCATGATTCCATGATTCACCCCCTCTGCTCCCACCACCTGGGAGTGGGAACATCAGGAATCCCATCTTTCATTTTGATAGGATTGAAAGAGATTTTTCCTCAGGTTTGTTTCATCCACAACTTCATCATTCCCAGGCAAGGGAAACATGAGCAGGAAAAGGCACAAAGACCATTTTCTACAGCAGGTTTTGATAGAATTTCCCCGTGTTTACAGGTCAAAATCCATGGAGAGGATTAGCCTGGAGCAGCAGGTGTGCTATTTCATTAGGAGAAGCTTTTTCCCTAATAGGAAAAATAGGAAAATCCTTTTTTTTTTTTTTTTTTACATAAATCTGGGAGATTTGAACAGGATCTTGACTATTCCAATTCATTTATCTGTGTTTTAATCAATCCAAAAGACCCAAATTGAGGGAAACCCTCTGGGAACCCTCTCAAAGTGAGTTGTACCTTGAAATATTTTTATTCGAAATATTTTCCCTGCTCCTCCTGACTTTTATTGCCTTTGGATGGCTGCAGCTCCAGATTTTTGGGGAAGCATCTTCAGGGAATATTTTTCCAGAAAGATCCAAGACGAGTTGTTTAATCCATTATAAATAATGGTAGAACCTCCAAATTTTCGGGACTAATTATAGATAGGTTGTTAAATCAAGGCTTCTGAATAACATATAATAATTCATATGGCTGCTAATACGACAGGGAATCTGCCAGATAAAGAGCAGAATAGAAGGAGTGGGAATATTTAGGAAGGTTTAATGATGAATTAAGGAATTCTTGTGGTTCTTCCTGGGGATTTTAATTGGAAGTGGAGAACATTTAGTGCCCCTGTTTCTTGCCTCATTTAACTCTACCAGGGGTTGTCTGTTCCTTTGTTTTCAGGATGTGCTCCCCCTGGTTCAACCTATCCTGTTAATGATATTCCATGAGTTTTGTTACAGCTTTTTCTCTTCTTCCAGGACAAGAAAATCTCCTTTGTAGAGGTTTCCCAGGGAGTTGTGAAGAGCCACAAGGTCCTCCCTGAGCCTCCTTTTCTCCAGGCTGAGCTCCTTTCCAGCTCCCTCAGGAATTCTCCAGCCCCTTCCCAGCTCCATTCCTTAACCCTGGACATGCTCCAACCCCTCCATGTCCATCTTGTCACGTGGGAGCCAAAATAAGTTAAAATTTTGTCCTTTTTCTGCTCAGAAGAAGCATCTAAATCCAGTTTTAAAGCATCACAGCTTAGAAAAAGTCTGTCCTGGGCACCAGCAGAGGAACAAGGGCTCTTCTTTTTTGCTCTTCTCATTTCTGAATCTTCAGCCTGACTTGATTTATTCCCTGTACATCGTGGCTCTTCCTTTAGACAAAGAGACTCCCTTTTAAAGCAGTTTTAAAAGATGTTCTCATCTCTCTTGTCTGGGCTGAATTGAAATCACAGCTGGTTTGTCCCTGACATTGCTAAACAAACAAATGCCTTCTCCTGGTGTTAAATATTAAAAGAGTATCAAGCACAGAACAGGTGATTAATGACTCGGAGGCTTCCACCTGGCAAATTGAATTACTGGGAATATTGGACAGCACAAACTTCATCATAAATTGATTGTTCCATCCTTACTTAGAGTGGAAGGAAAACAATCCCAGAAGGCTGGGAATGAGCCATTCAAGTGTGGCCTCAGACCTGAAACTTCCCTCAGATCCTTTTGTTGACTTGCGTGGAAAGCTCTGAATATTTCATGAATGCCAGACCTTGGAAATGGAAATGGTTGGTCCTTAGGGATGACCCAGTGCAGGCAGGTCCTGCAGGAGACAGGATGGGCCCATTTCCAAAATGCATCATGGAATTATGGAATTCTGAAGGTTGGAAAAGTTGTCTAAGATCAACCCAACATCAACCAGCAACATTAACATAAACCACGTCCTCAAGTGCACATCCAGGTGTTTTTTGAACACTTCCAGGCAGCTGTGACAGGGTTTGGCAGCCTTTTCCATGAAAAAAAATCCCAAATATCCAGCCTAAACCTCCCCTGGCCCAGCCTGAGGCCGTTCCCTCTGCTCCTGTCCCTGTTCCCTGGAGCACAGCCCGACCCCCCGGCTGTCCCCTCCTGGCAGGAGCTGTGCAGAGCCACAAGGGCCCCTGAGCCTCCTTTGCTCCCCTGTTCCCTGGAGCACAGCCCGACCCCCTGGCTGTCCCCTCCTGGCAGGAGCTGTGCAGAGCCACAAGGGCCCCCTGAGCCTCCTTTGCTCCAGGCTCAGCCCCTTCCCAGCTCCCTCAGGAATTCTCCAGCCCCTTCCCAGCTCCATTCCCTTCCCTGGACCTGCTCCAACCCCTCAATATCATTTGTACTCCTGGGGAATGAAGCCATAAATCAAATTCCCGTTCATTTTGACTCTTCTACTCATTCCCTCGCTCTTCCGATCATCGGAAGAGCGTCGTCCTGGACCTGCTCCAACCCCTCAATATTATTTGTACTCCCGAGGAATGAAGCCATAAATCAAATTCCTGTTCATTTTGACTCTTCTACTCATTCCCTGATCACCCACTAGACTTCATTACTCACAGATAAATCCCAGATAGTAATTGATAACAAAACTCCATATAAAAGATGGAAAATTAGCTTTTATAAACTTTTTCTGTTTTTTCCTGATGACACAACCCCAGCACAGCACCCCCAACTCACACGCAGCTTTACTTTGCCATTTTCCAACAGCTCTGACACATTTTGGGAGCAGCCAGAGTACCTCGTGCCAGCCTCTCCTTGGGACAAGCTCAGCCTGAAGTAAATTCCGTTTAATCTGAGCTTTTGCTGTTCCTAAGCCCTGAGATGAACCTCCAGAGGGAATTTCAGCTTTCCCACACATGGATGATTTTCCAAAACCTCCAGAAAATATCGAGGTTTTTTCATTTCCAAACAAAATGAATTAGAAAGCCATTTCTGAGTGATTTTTAATTTACTCTGTCCTGCCCACACCAATGGACTCTTCCCCCTGAGTGACTTCTGGTCACCAGCTCCAAAAAGGCCTGGAGGGGTCAGCAGAAGGGGGAGCAGAGGCAACACCACAGATGAGCAAAGCTTTATATGTTAAAAGTTGACACAAACAAAACAAGACTACTAAAATACTTTCCTTAAACAGCAGAGGCAACACCGCAGATGAAATTGAGCAAAGCTTTGTATGTTAAAAGTTGACACAAACAAAACAAGACTACTAAAATACTTTCCTTAAACTGTATTACAACATCTCATTACATCATTAAGACAATTAAAAAAGAACAACAACTCACTTCTTACCAACAACAACCAAAGATTTCTTTGTTACAAAACATTTAAAAAACTTTCTAACCAATAATACATTACTTACAAATAATTATTCTAACCAGTCACTAAAAACATGCATACACCTACTTGCTAAAATACTTTCTATTAGCAATACACAATACTCCATTATTAAACTTAAAACCTTCTATCTTACTAAACATTTTTCTACAGTCTTAAAGTCTATTTTAATCAAACCTAAAACTCAAACCATTATTTCATATCCTTACTACACTATTACAACTTTCTACTTTCAAACTTTACAACTAATTCTAAATTCTTTACTCTTTTTAAGACCTACTTTCAGAACTTTCTAAACATCTCCTTATCTTTATTATATTTCCCACACTTATCCACCCCTGGTGGTGGGAGAATAGGAATGGGGCACCACAGACATTAATTCAGGGGTAACAGGGGAGAAGTGTTTGTATTTCTTTCCCAAATGTTGCTCTTAAGATTTCCTTCCCCAAGTTCCTGTTACTGTCTGGGGGGATCATTCCATGACCAACAGTTTTTTCCAGAAAAGCATCTCTGGCTTTTTCCTTTCTTTGAAATAGGAAAAGATGGAGTGAAGTGGTGAATTCAAATATACAGATTATTTTTAAAATTTTTTCTTTTTTTTCTTTTTTTTTTTTTTAAGCAGATAAGTCATTTATAGGGATTGGTCATTAATTTCCAGAATTCTCATGGAACTAAAGAGTCATGGAATGGTTTAGGTTGAAAGGGACCTTAAATCCCACCCAGTTCCAACCTAGGGACACCAGCCCCAGTGTCCAGCCTGGCCTTGGGCACTGCCAGGGATCCAGGGGCAGCCACAGCTGCTCTGGCAATTCCAGCCCAGCCAGCAATTCCCAATTCCCAATCTCCCACCCAGCCCTGCCCTCTGGCAGTGGGAGCCATTCCCTGGCTCCTGTCCCTCCATGTCTTGTCCCCAGTCCCTCTGCAGCTCTCCTGGAGCCCCTTCAGGCCCTGCCAGGGGCTCTGGGATTTCCCTGGATCCTTCCCTTCTCCACGTGAACAACTTTTCTTTGAACCTTGAAATGGATCAGGCTCCATCCAGGGAGATGCAAATTATAGAAGCCAAGATTTTCCCAGTTCTTCCATGTCCTCACCTGTGGAACCATCCCTGCCTCGCCTCCTTCCCTCCCCAAGGAATTTTGTACCCAGCCTTTCCATCCTACGCTTTCTAATCCCCTATTTTTCATCAGAATGACACAAAGGATGTTATTTTTCTCTCATTTTATTTTCCAACCCCACAAAGGTTTTACACGTCCTAGTCCTAACAAGTCAGAGACTCAAATCCCCCAGGTTTCTGTGAGAAATGGCAGCACAAATGGCTGTGCTTCAGCTTAATTGGGCATCTCATTAAATATCCGGATATTAAAACCCCTCAACAGCTCTGAAGTTGGTGGAGATGTCATTATGGCACATGTCAGAAGCAGGTTGTTCCACAGATCCCCAAAAACGGGATTATAAAGTTGCTGGGGATTTGTCCGTTGTGTTTTTAGGTTATTTTTCCCCCAGATTTTTATAAATGTTCAGATGTTGTGAGATTTTTTTTTTGCGCCCAAACTTTTGGGAAGTTTGTGAGGACCACCAGGAGCTCTCCTTGCTGTGCTTTATCCATTACTGCACCCCCTGTTTGAGCTCTGCCTGATGGGATCCCTCATCTCTCCCTAAATACTGACGTTCCCTGAGTTTTCCAAAGCCAAACATGGCATTGCATCAGGTCCTGGGCTCTTCTGAGTGGGGAAATGTTTGGCTCAGAAGAGGAGAAGGATTTAGTTTCAAGGATATGCTTTGATTTTCTGTGAGAGATTGGAGAAGTCTTGAAAGGAGGAGGAAAGGAAGGAAAAATTAATGAGCATTAGGCAAATAAAGATGGGATTTCCCCTTTTGTTTGCAGTGCTGCACAAATCTGCGTGAGCTGCTGGGATTATTAAGGGCTTGATGATTCATTTATCCAACAAACCAAACGGATTTGATAATCCAGGTTTATTCTGGGATCAGCTTTATTGTTGGAATATTGACTTAGGCCGTGAAAGAAAACTGGTGTGAAAGGCAATTAGAGATTTGTCCATTTTTATTAGGTTCTGATTAGGTTTTGATTGAGGGAGTGAAATGAACTCTGCAGTTCCCTGCTCTCCCTTTGCTGTACAGGGTCACAGACACCAGGTTTTGGAGAATCTTGGAATTCCATGAAGGTTTGGGTTGGAAGGGACCTCAAATCCCACCCAGTGCCACCCCTGCCATGGCAGGGACACCTCCCACTGTCCCAGGGTGCTCCAGCCCCAGTGTCCAGCCTGGCCTTGGGCACTGCCAGGGATCCAGGGGCAGCCACAGCTGCTCTGGCAATTCCAGCCCAGCCAGCAATTCCCAGTTCCCAATCTCCCACCCATCCCTGCCCTCTGGCACTGGGAGCCATTCCCTGGCTCCTGTCCCTCCATGCCTTGTCCCCAGTCCCTCTCCAGCTCTCCTGGAGCCCCTTTGGGCTCTGAACTCTCCCAGGCTGAAGCAGATCCACCCTAATGCCCCATGAGGGGAAATCTTTGAGATTCCATGGCCAGGGGATGGGCAGCCTCAATATTTGGGGCAAAATCCTTAATGGAGGAAGTGATGAAAGAAACGAAGTCTCGGGAGCAGCTGGAGCAGAAAGAAGGGCAGCAGAGGAGCCAGGATTGTGCTGGCTCAGCTGCTGCAGGAGCAGCACTTGGCACATTTTGGAGAGGGAGCAGAGCTGGGCTGCCGAGCAGACGTGCAAACCTGCAGCAATCTGGGTGATTTAGAGCCCACACTGCACATTCCTGCTGCTCAAAAGTTCCTGCTTTGGTTTGGTTTCCCAAAGAGTCTGGAGGTATTTAAAAGAGGAGGGTTTACATAGAACCTTCCTTTTGGAAGGAAGGTTTAATTCTGGTTTTAAACAGCTGGACATGACTGTTGATCCAGGTCTGCTTTGGTGCAGAATTTGAGACTTTTTTTTTTTTTTTTTTTCCCCAAACCTCTGTAGTGGATTCCTCTTGGGCTGTCATGAAGCAGTGCAGAATTTGGGACATTTTTTTTTTTTTTCCCCAAATGGGAAAGAAATTGCCATGAACTGAACCAGGATCTTCTTGGTGGTGCCCAGAAGTGGGACAAGAGAAATGAGCAGGGGCTGATCCCAGGAATTCCCAGGCACTGCCATGAACTGGACCAGGATCTTCTTGGTGGTGCCCTTGGTGGTGCCCAGAAGTGGGACAAGAGAAATGAGCAGGGGCTGATCCCAGGAATTCCAGGAGGCAGAACTCCTGCCCTGGGCAATGCCCAGCCCTGAGCAGAGCCCAGAGAGGGGCTGGAGTCTCCTCCCTGGGACATTCCAGAGCCACATGGACACAATCCTGTGCCCTGGGCAGGCACTGGCACCAGTGACCCTCTGTGGTCCCTTCCAGCCTGATCCATCCTGGGATTCTGGGATTAGCAAACCATGAATTCCAAATGTCTGGAACCATCCACACTTCCAGCCCTGAGTCCCTACTGGTTTGGATCCCTTTAGCTGTCCATGGGAGTTAGGGAAAGGAGGATAAAAGGCAGAAGTTCACCTGTGGTTTATATTTGCTCCTTTTTAGCTAATTTCCAAACATTTCTCAGACTAGCAAACCATGAATTCCAAATATCTGGAACCATCCACACTTCCAACCCTGAGTGCCCACTGGTTTGGATCCCTTTAGCCCTCCATGGGCTCCTAGTAGTTAGGGAAAGGAGGATAAAAGGCAGAAGTTCACAGGTAGTTTATATTTGCTCCTTTTTACTAATTTCCAAACATTTCTCAGACTTTTGGGGAGTGGGCTGTGCCTTTTCCTTTTGGTCCAGAGCTGCTCCTGCACCCAGATCCATGCTCCAAAGTTGGATCCGTGCACTAAGGAAAATATATTTTGGCCAGGGCGGCAGGAGGAGAGGTGAGCTCCCTCCAGCCCCTCTCCAGCCCCATGGGGATGGATAAAGATGGGAAATTAAGAAGAGAGGGTGGAAGTGAGTCCAGAGGAGCATCAGTCCCACATGGAACCGGGATCACCGGCATTCCTGGCAGGATTGTGCCTGCAGCTGCCACCACTTCACTGGCTTTTCATGGAACCTGCTGTTCGGAGCAGGGATCCTTAGGGATTTGCAAAGAACAGAAGGAAAAGCTCTTTTTTTTTGTGGGGGCATAAACTGACTCTCCACTGAATCATGGAATCATGGAATTACCTGAGCTGGATTTACAGGGATCATCAGTCCTACTGCTGATCCGGCATGGGACACCTCAAAATCCCTCCCTGCTCCTCCTTTGTGTTCAGGGATGGATTTAAGAACCCACATTTAAAATCCCATCCTTTCCCCACCTCCTCCCTGCATCCTCCACTGCGTCCTGACTGGCACTTGATGCTCTCCAAGAGATTTTCCTGGCTCTGCTCCTCAGCACTGGGACCTGGAGAACATTTCCATGGACTCCGGAGACAAACCTCACTTCCTTCCTTTTGGGAAATTCCTCCTGAAAACAGGAAATGTCCTTTAAATTCCCAAAGTTCAGGAGCTTCACTGCCTTCAGGATTTAAGAAGGAACATCCCAAGGTTAGATGGGATAAACCCCTCCAACCTCACTCCTCCCTGAGCCCCGCTTCCATCTGGATCCGGTTACAAATCCTACCTGACGTTCCCCAATGGATTGTGCAGAAATGTGTGGTTGATCAAATAAATCCTGCTGGATTTCTCGCTTGGAAGAAATATTTACAAAGGCAAGGAAATCACAGGCAGAGGGAAGAAAGCAGAGGCTGCAGCTTGTCTTTGCTGGAGGCTGCTGGCAGTTTGTTTTTCAAATAGCAAATCCTGCCTTAGGCCTGACCAGAAAAAGTAATAAAAACTTCATTTTCGAGGGAGGAAAAGAGAAATAGGACTTTTAAAGCCTTTCACAGTTGTTGGGGTTTTTTTACTTCTCTTTCTGAATAATTTTTCCTTTAAAGAGAACAGAAAATATAAACTCTGCTGTGAAGAAAGGCTGGGAGAGCTGGGAATGTTCCCTGGAGAGGAGAAGGCTCCAGGGAGAGCTCAGAGCCCCTGGCAGGGCCTGAAGGGGCTCCAGGAGAGCTGCAGAGGGACTGGGGACAAGGATGGAAGGACAGGACCCAGGGAATGGCTCCCAGTGCCAGAGGGCAGGGATGGGTGGGAGATTGGGAACTGGGAATTGCTGGCTGGGCTGGAATTGCCAGAGCAGCTGTGGCTGCCCCTGGATCCCTGGCAGTGCCCAGGGCCAGGCTGGACACTGGGGCTGGAGCATTCCTGCCCCTGGAACGGAATGGGATCTGAGGCCCTCCAACCCAAGCCATTCTGGGTTCCAGCCCCATTGATTTGGATTTAGGGGAAGTTATTTCTAAAGCAGCAGCAGCCAAAGCAGGAAAATGATATTCCAAGACATTTCCAAGGAGCAGAGACCATGGATTTGCCACCAGCCCCCCTGAGCCTGAGGGAACAAATCTGACCTGGGCACTGGGCAGCAACACCAGCAGGAGATGGAGATTTTATTCCAGCCCTCCATTCTAATGAAAGTTTTGGAAATGTTGGAAGTGGACACAGATTTTGCCTCATGGGCTTCATGTTTCCCAGCCAACGTTGTGTGGGCAGCACCAATCCCATATGCTGCTGCTTTTTGGGAGTGTGTTGAACAGAATTCATGTTCAGAGCCCATTCCTTCGGGATGAGGTCCATGGCACCAAATGCCAATGATCTGTTTGGAATTCCAAAGGCTCCTTCTCCCAGGACAGGCGGAATTCCAGGTGGAACCACCCTCTGTGGCAAAGTCTCATGGAATTCCGCCCTCCCAGATGTTGCTTTTTGCTTTTCTCATACAATAAATTAGTTTTTGGGATCTTAAACCACTTCTTGGCCTCAGACTTGCCATCATTTATTGACTGAAGCTCTGTTAATGGCTCTGAGGACAGCAATAAATATTTGCAGTCTGGATTGGCCCGAATTTATTGCAGAAAGTGGAAACCTCAGGTCAGCAAACAAAGCTGGTTGTTTATGTTAATCCTCCAAATTATTAATATGGGCAGACTGTGGTTGTGGGGGCAGAAATTCATTGTGTTCAATGGCATGTTTAAATATGTACAACATAATACAATTAAATTATTCTTATTTAAATGTAATGAATAGTCCAGTGGAGTGTGTCCAGGTTATTCAAGTGGGTGCACTGACACCATGGGTTGAAAAATCTGTTTAAATACCCAAAGTCTGAGTTTAAAAAATCAAATCAAAATAACCTAAAATTAGATTTTTATATCTATTTATAGTGATAAGAAGTATTATGGAAGGGATAATGCTTTTATTCATACTAAAAATGAGCACTATGGAAAAAGGGAGAGGACAATGTCACAGACTCCTGGAAGGATCTGGGTTGGAAGGACCTTGAATCCCATCCCACCCCTGCCATGGCAGGGACACCTCCCACTGTCCCAGGGTGTCCCAGTGTCCAGCCTGGCCTTGGGCACTGCCAGGGATCCAGGGGCAGCCACAGCTGCTCTGGCAATTCCAGCCCAGCCAGCAATTCCCAGTTCCCAATCTCCCACCCATCCCTGCCCTCTGGCAGTGGGAGCCATTCCCTGGCTCCTGTCCCTCCATGCCTTGTCCCCAGTCCCTCTGCAGCTCTCCTGGAGCCCCTTCAGGCCCTGCCAGGGGCTCTGAGCTCTCTCTGGAGCCTTCTCCTCTCCAGCCTTTCCATCTACAAAACAAAACCAAGAAATTCCCCAAATCCCACTTTTTGGGTGTCTTCGTGTGCCCCTGCAGGCCCAGTTCAAGGCTGTGATGTTCCCCAGGCTCTGCAAACAATGCAGGAAAAATTCCAGAGGTCCCAAAGCAAGGTCAGATCTCCCCACAGGGTGATGTGGATGTGGATTTATTGGATCCATGGAGCAGAAGGACCAACAAGGAAAAGAGAAAGGGAGGAAGGAAAGGAAGGGAGAAAGGAGGAAGGGAAGGAACCTCTTATAGGATACTGATGGATTGAGCATTCCACAGGTGGAATTATGGAATTTTTCCATAGTTTTTTGCTTTTACCCAGATCCCTTCTTGCCTTTCTGGCTGTTCCACCTAAAATTTTCCCTGTCATGGACAATGAGGCTGCTGGAAAATATCTCCTGTTCCTGCACTCTGGCAGGAGTGAGGGATGTGGAACTACTTCCCCATTTTCTGGAATAAAAATTCATCTCTGGGCAGCAGCAGAGCTCGGAGTTCTGCCTTCCCAGGATATTTCAGAAGGCATCAAACAATATTAAACCTCAGGGTTATTTAAGCAAATACCAAGGAAATAATTGCTGGCAATTCCCTGGCAGCTTCCAGCAAGATTCCCAGGAAGTTCTGCAGTAAAACAAATATTTGATGTACAGAAAACATGACAAAACCACAGTATTTGTGATGCCAATTTTTTTTTCTTTTTATTTTCTTTTCTCTGACTTTTATTTAAATTTAGTGAATAAATGGATTTAAATAAAATTCCCAATGTAGTGAATAAATGGATTTAAATAAGATTTCCTGTGTAATAAATCCATGATGAAGCTTTTTTTACTTGTTTATTTGAACCTGCTGGACAGGTGGAGTTGATTTTTCCTGCCAGGAACAGAGAAGAAAATACGCTCAGCCCTTTCCAAATCTTATCATCAAATAGTCTGGGATATTTCCAGCTGTGGATGGGAAAATTTTGCTGCTCCTGAGGCTAAAATCCAGCACAGGATGAGGGCTGAGGCGCTGTGCAAGCAGCCAGGGAAATGGGATGTGATCCACAGGGAAATGTGGTGATAAATCCAATAATTATATATTTTGAAGGAATCTGACTGGCAGCCTTGCTCCAAGAAATCCTCCTGTCCCAAAAGGGGGTCAGGCTCTGGAATCTCCACTTGTTTATCTGGCTGCTTTGAAATAAACTCTGCTCCAGCCAGGATTTCAAATGGAATTTCCTGGAAGTGTCCAAGGACAGGTTGGATGGGGCCTGGAAAAACTTGGGATAGTGGAAGGTGTCCCTGCCCATGGAAGGGGGTGGGACTGGATGGGATTCAACATCCCTTGAGCCCAAATCTTTCCATGATTCCGTGATTCACTAATTAATCCTTGTTCCTTTCCAGTGGGAATTCCATTATCCAGGTAAAACCAGCTGTATCCACCTGTCCACCAATATTTCCCCACAAAGGTCACCAACATCTTGTTAAAGAGTTTTAATTTTGTGGATAAGGAATTCCAGCAGCTTGCACAATTCCCTGCTGCCCAGCTGAGGAATAAAATGTTCAACCAGGTGGAAATTATGGAAAAATTCCAGAATTCCCTGCCAGGAGGGGACAGCCAGGGCTCTGCTCCCAGGGAACAGGGACAGGAGAGGGAACGGCCTCAGGCTGGGCTAGAGGGGGTTTAGATTGGATATTTGGGAAAATTTTGTCATGGAAAAGCAGAATTATTGTTGTCCCACCTCCCAAACCTGAACAAATCCATAAATTGAGATTCCAATATGCACTTCCCAAACTCTTGGACATCCAGAGCTGGGGGGAAGCTCCTCATGGAGTGAGAAGTGAGGGAGAAGTGAAGGAGAAGATGGAAATTTAAACCTTTGTCCTTTCTGAAGGGCCACAATATTTTTGGCTGCTCCCAAGGTAGAACCAGGGCTGGAAAAGTTGGATCAAATATTCCCATTATTTTTGGTCACTTGGCTGCAAAATCCCTGGCTGGCAACAGATTCCCAAAGCACAACGAGGCTTTCAAACAAGGAATTCTGGAAGTGCCATTGCTCCCACAGCAGTTGGAATAAGGAAAAGCAGTGGGGTCGTGTTGGGGTTTATGGAATGCATTTATTTCCTTTCCTTAGGAATTTTATCTTTTTATTTTTTAATTTTTATTCCAGTGCTCCAGGAGCCTTCAGGATGCAGGAAGCCACTTCTGTACTTTTTGTTAGGAAAAGCCAAGTTCCAGGTTGCCCTGGCTGGGAGGGGTGGATGAGCATGGCAGACGGTCCCACAAATCCCTCCAAACTGAGAAAACCAGGAAGCTTTGGTAGCTCTTTGTTTCCCCTTTTCCCAGGATAACAATTTAACTGTGCTTTTCCAGGAGGAATTATGGATAGTCCCTGTGTTTGACTTGTCCCACAAATCCCTCCAAACTGAGAAAACCAGAAAGCTTTGGTTGGTCTTTTCCCCCCTCTTTTCCCAGGATATAATTAACAATTTAAGGAGGTTTTCCAGCAGGGATTATGGATATTCCTTCTGTTTGATTTGTCCCACAAATCTTTCCAATGAGAAAAACGGGAAGATTTTGTTGCCCTTTTTTATTTCCTGTTCCCAAGACAACAATTTAGCTGTGCTTTTCCAGGAGGGATCATGGATGTTCCCTGTGTTTGACCAGTGAGCTTGGAAGGAGGGAGTCACCATTCCTGCTTTCACTTTTCCTTGGGTTTTCTCCCCCTAAAGTTTTATATATTATTATGATTCCACCTCCCAAAACTGAACAAGTCCACAGAATATTGCCATAGGCACTCCCAAATTCCTAGATCTGGGAAAAAGCTCCTCATGCAATGGGAAGTGAGGGAGAGGTTCTGTCACAGCATCCAGGAAAAAACAAACCAAAACCCACTGGAATTAATTCCATGGATGCAGAGCTGGCCACAGCTTCCATGGCGGCCTTTCCAACATCCCAATCTCCCTCAGCCCCAGGAAATGTGCATTATAATCTCCTTCTAGGAATAAAAATATCCGGCATTATAATCTGCTCATCCTCCCTTTTCATCCCAGGATTTGGGAGGGCGGAATAAAGTGAACGCGTTTTATACAAATAAACAAAATGACTCACCCAGTAACCCAGGATTAATCCGGAAAATTGCTATTCTGGGATGTGCCACGGAATTAAGGGAACCTTTAGAGAAGAGGACTTGGAAAGGTCAGGATGAGGATTGGAGTCCAGCTGCCAGGAGGGCACAGAGGAACAATTCTGAGCAGAGGTAGAACAAAGCAGAAGGAAAGCTTTTAACAATAAATAAAAACAGGAAAGCAGGTGCAGGAAAAAAGTGGGATTTGGGAAAATCGTCCTCAGCAGAGGAATTTACACCACCTTCAGATATCTCAGGATGTCCAAGACAGAATAATGGAATTATTTCAGTTGGAAAAGGCTCCAAGATCACCAAGTCCAAGCTGTGAGCAGTCCCCACCTTGTCCCCAGCCCAGAGCTCTGAGTGCCACTTCCAGGCATTCCTTGGGCACCTCCAAGAAACATCTGGAGCCACTTCTCCCAATATGTTCCTTATTGATAGTGGAAAACCCCCTAAAAAACAGGTAAAAAATAATTCTCTTTATCCCTTTGGATGAATTTGGAGCAACCTGGGATAGCAGAACCCATGGCAGGGCATGGAATGAGCTGATCCCTTCCAACCCAAGCCATCCTGGGGTTCCGTGACCTTCCATTATTTTCTGGTGCTCCGAAAATCTTGGGGAAGAAAAGAGATAAAAAGCCAGGCATGGCACATTTGCATGGGCAATTGTGTCCCTTAATTTACTGCTGTAATTATGATGAGAGCACATTAAAATCATGCAATTGCATGCATAAAGAGCAATTAGGGCATGTGGGGATACAACTGGAGCACTTCCACATTTAAACCTGGAATTTGTGTAAATATTTTCCACAGTTTTCACAGGATTTACTCATTTTACCCTCACAAGAGCCCACAGTGTCCTACATGATGCCACTGTGTTTGTACTTGCATTCATATTGTTTATATTATTTATATATTTTAAATTTTAAATATTTTTATATCTACATTTCATATATGTATATTTACAATATATTTATTTATATTTATATTTATATTTATATTTATATTTATATTTATATTTATATTGTTACTAATTTTACTTCTATTTTTATTTTGTTTTTATTTCTTTCTTCTCAAGGAACTGAAATGCTGCATTTTCCCCATGCAAAACCCGTGGAAGGAAGGCAAATCATTCTGGATTTCCTGGAAATAATGTGGTAAAAGTGAATTTTGGTGGATTTACTCCTCCAGCTATGGGCAGTGTTGGGCAATCTCTTGTTCCTGCTGTTGTTTTAAAGTTGATGAAAGATGACCTGTTGATCCTGATCCTGGTGTTTATTTATCCCAGAGGATTATCAAATCCACATTATCCATTGTTTATCTGTAATTAGGCTGGAGCAAGGTTTGCTTCACTCATGTTCTCACTCCATCCATTTCTCAAAGTGTCACCTTAATCTGCTGTAATTACTGAGCCCTTCACACTTCCAGTTGGTTTTGAAACCCATTAAAAATCTAATTAATGTAAAACTTGGGAATTCCTGCCTTGCTGGAGCCCTGGGCTTGGGAGTGAAGTGGTTTGGCTTTGGCTCCGTGCTCTGCAAGGATCACTCGTTTATCGAAAGCTCGTCAGCTCCCGCAGCAGAGCTGCTGCTAATTGGGTGCTTGGACTTCACGAGCTTCCCAAGCAAAATAATGCCCTTGCCCCTGAGTCAACCAAAAGAAAATGTCTAAGAAGCTCTAACCAATACCTCAACTCTAAATATCATCTTCTTAACTCAAGGCAGAAGAAGCCGTTCTCAACATGTTTATTCAGTTTACCAGTAGACAAATGGCCAGTTCCAGAAAATATCCCCTCAAAACTGTCACGATTCTTTTTGAATCCAGTAGATGGGTAGAGTGTTTACACCAAATTTCTTCCTCAGGCTCCTTATGAACCTCAAGAATTAGAAATTCTTAGCTCAGTAAAAATGAAATTTTATATAGCATTTAGTCTTCCTAAGTCAAAACAAAATAAAGATAAAATAACAAATGGAACCTCAAATCACATTATATATAGAAATGCAACATCTTAGTACAATTTCACAGCAGCGATAGCCACACCATCCAACCAAGTTTATTACAATTGCCACAAAGAATCTTTTTCATTTGTGAAGACAAAACTTAGCCCACCATCCCATCCAATGTCAAAAGAACTCCATACAACATTAAGAAGCTTTATTTACTAACACCCAGCATAACAATAATAAGAGAGCAAAGACACAGAAGGAAAAGATCTGTTAGTCAGTATAACAGGACTGAATTTCCAGTTGAGCCAGGTCTGATAAAGTTTCAGCGTTGCTCCTGTTTGTCTGCTCCTGGCTCTGGTCACACTCCCAAGAAAGATCCTCAGTGTCCCAACGCTCTGATCTGGATCTTTCTGCTCACAGAACACTGTGACCACAATAAAATTCATCTTCCCACTTCAAATTCCATCATCTCCTTATCCAGAGGTCCCCGATTTTTTCTCACACATCCCCATATGTCTTTCTCATGGCACCTGCAGAGTTTATTGCCCCACCCATGGCTTTGGTGTCCATGATTCTTCTCTTTTTCACAATTACTTTCCATGGCTTTGGTATCCACGATTTGGCTCCTCTCTGCAACTGTTTCCATGGTTTTCCTGTCCATGATTTGCTTCCTCTCCACAATTATTTCCCGTGGTTTTGTTGTCCATGATTTGCTTCCTTTCCACAATTATTTCCCTACATCTCTGCCTTATCCAGGAGCAGCAAGCTCAGCTTTCCACCTTTCACTCTGTTCTTGGCCAGCACCTCAAAACTCAAAAGTCCTGTTGTTCTCACCTCTCCAGAGAGATTTTCCCTCCTCTGGCCAAAATTCCAGCTTGTAGCCAATTTATTTCCATGGGATCATGATCAGCAGGGATCAAAATAAACTGATGGTCTCTCCTAAAATTTGGGAACAGCCCCCCAAGTCCTCCTCACCAGCTGAAGGAGAATCACTGAACCATGGAATGGTTTGGGTTGGAAGGGACCTCAAAGCTCATCCTGTTCTACCCCTGCCATGGGCAGGGACACCTCCCGCTGTCCCAAGTTGCTCCAAATCCTGTCCAACCTGGCCTTGGACATTCCCAGGTCTTTTCCAACCTTGATGATCCTAAGATTCCATGATTCCAACATCACTTCTGTGTGCAGAAGTGGTTGTGGGAAATCAGACCTTGACACTGTTGGCACAATCCTGGGAATTATGATGGAGTGAGGTTGGGTTGATGAAGCCACTCTATCACAGCAGGACAAGGGGAAGGGAAAAAAGGAGGAAAAAACTCATTTTGGGATTCTTGGAGTTGTCCTGTGCGGATGGAGTGAGGTTGGGTTGATGAAGTCACTCTATCACAGCAAGACAAGGGGAAGGGGAAAAAAGGAGGAAAAAACTCATTTTGGGATTCTTGGAGCTGTCCTGTGCAGGGCCAGGAGTTGGACTCGATGATCCTTGTGAATCCCTTCCAACTCAGGATATTCCATATTTAGGGAGAGAGTGATTTCCTAGGACACATCACTGATTCCAGGCACTGCTGGGCTCTGGAAGGGACTCAGTGCTGACAGAGCAACCTGAAAATCCTTTTAAATTCTTGTTTTCCCTGATTAAACTGATTCTCACAGCGGATAAACACAAAATGTTGGGGAAAAAAGTCTATTTCAGCTGATTTCTGGATGAAGAGTTGCTCAGCTACCGTGGTGTTGTGTCCCAAAGGTCCCAGAGAATTAAACAGATTGCATTCCAAAATATTTTGCCTGGAAAAGGCATCGAAGTTGGCATTGTTAGCACTGCTGTATCCTTTAGTGTGGGGCTCCAGATCCTTTCCAGGTGTTCTAGAAAGTAAAAGAAGAGATTAAAAATAAAATTTGATTGGAGCCCGTATCACCAAAAAATTGGTGCTGAGGATTTGGAAGGACTGGGAAGAGATGTCACAGCTGGTCCAGGAATTTTAACTGGTGTCAAGTGATCAGTCCATGCCAAGGAGTGGGGATCTGGGAGAGATGGGATGGAAAAAGGTCAAAATTTAGGGAAGACAGGCAGAGCTTTAGTCTTATTCCATGAATTTTTTCCAGGTGTCTCCCAAATGATGAGGAGAATCATGGTTGGAGCCTCTCTTCTCTGGAGCCAGGCTGGGAGAGCCAGGAATGTTCCCCTGGAGAAGAGAAGGCTCCAGGGAGAGCTCAGAGCCCCTGGCAGGGCCTGAAGGGGCTCCAGGAGAGCTGCAGAGGGACTGGGGACAAGGCATGGAGGGACAGGAGCCAGGGAATGGCTCCCAGTGCCAGAGGGCAGGGATGGGTGGGAGATTGGGAACTGGGAATTGCTGGCTGGGCTGGAATTGGCAGAGCAGCTGTGGCTGCCCCTGGATCCCTGGCAGTGCCCAAGGCCAGGCTGGACACTGGGACACCCTGGGGCAGTGGGAGGTGTCCCTGCCCACGGAAGAGGGGTGGAATGGGATGAGCTTCTCCATCCCAAACCATTGTGAGGTTCCATGGAATTCTCCTTGGTGCCTGCCACCAAAGAGTTCTCTTTAGGGCTGTGTGGAAACCCCTCTGGGATGAGGCTCAGACACTGAAAATTCCCTTGTCCTCACTGGAGTTTGAACTGGAGCACATCCATAGGAAATCCAAGTCCTTCATGCTCTGCCTGTGGAGTGGTGCTTCCCACATGGCGAGGGAAATTGCAGCAATCTGTTCCCAGAGCACAATCCTTAACCCTGTAAAGGGAAATAAAACCCCACACAAAGAAATTGCTACCGTTACAGTTGTTTTATTGGCAGGAATGAAATATCCCACTCCAGCTATTCTGTTGTTTGTTTTAAGGATAACTTGGTCCTTTAGGGAAGGAATTGGGAATAAATAAAGCAGATTTATCCAATGTCCGTGGAAATCCCTTGTGGGAAGAGGCTCAGACACTGAAAATTCCCTTGTCCTCACTGGAGTTTGAACTGGAGCACATCCATAGGAAATCCAAGTCCTTCATGCTCTGCCTGTGGAGTGGTGCTTCCCACATGGCGAGGGAAATTGGAGCAATCTGTTCCCAGAGCACAATCCTTAACCCTGTAAAGGGAAATAAAACCCCACACAAAGAAATTGCTACCGTTACAGTTGTTTTATTGGCAGGAATGAAATATCCCACTCCAGCTATTCTGTTGTTTGTTTTAAGGATAACTTGGTCCTTTAGGGAAGGAATTGGGAATAAATAAAGCAGATTTATCCAATGTCAGAGAATTATAAATCTTCCCTACTTAAGGAGAGTGAGCATTTGCTGCTTTTCCTGCAGCCAGCCTGGAAAGTGTCCTGGAGGGCATCACTCACAAACTGGACTTAAATTAATCAAACCCAAACTGCTCCTTCCATGGGAAAACCGTCCAACATCCATAGCCAGGAAGAAGCAGATTTTGGGATGCTTGCAGGGTGAGGAGCCCTGAGTTGTGGTGGAGCACTCTGGTACCCCCTGGACCTGTTGGCAAGAAGGACTCACAGAGAATCCTGGAGTTACTTGGGTTGGAACAGACCTTAAATCCCATCTCATTCCATGCCCTGCCATGGAAAACCTTCCAGTATCCCAGTGTGTGGAAATTTCTGCTGGGAAAAGCCAGTGTCCATGAAGGAGACAGAGGACTCCTGGAACTTCATTCCAAGAAAGGAGGGAGTCCCCTGGGGTTTTCCTCTCGAGGTTTCGGAGGTGCAGTCTTCTTTGATCCCAAACTCCTGCACATTCCCTCTTCCTTCCCCCATTGCTGAGGTACCAGGAAGGTGCAGCCTTCCCCGGCCCCCTGCCCCATATTCCCCCTGAACCTGGCATTTCCTCAAAGTTCAGAAACTCCTCCTTGTGCAGCCCCATTTGGCCAAACTGTCCAGGCTCTGGGATAAACCTGGGCTAGAAGTTCATCCCAAAGGTCAGAAACTCCCATTTGTCTGTTCCAGGAGCTGAACTGTCCAGGCTGTGCTACAAACCCTGCGGGAAGTTCATCCCAAAGCTCAGAAATTCCCATTTGGCTGTTCCAGGAGCCGAACTGTCCAGGTTCTGGGACAAACCTGGATGGAAGTTCATCCCAGAGGTCAGAAAATCCCATTTGGCTGTTTCAGGAGCTGAACTGTCCAGTCTCTGGGACAAACCCATGGATGGAAGTGGGGACAGACATCCAGCCCCACCTCAAAGCCGTTCCCACCCATCCCCTCACCCAGGAATTGTTTGTGAAGACATCAATGCATATCTTCCTTATAGGTCCCTCCTCTTCCCTATAAATCCCTCCTCTTCTTATTTCTCAATTTGCTTCACAAACCCTTGTTGTTTTTAACTTCACCTTTTCTGACAGCCTGGAACGTTTGGAATGCCCCCTCCTGACTTTTCCAGTCAGGTCCCTATCTTGGACGTGCCAAGGAAATCCTGAGACCCAGCTCAGCCTACAGAGCCAGTGCCAGCTCCTGCCAGCCCAGAATCACCAGAGCTCCCTGTGGAGGAGCCGTGGCTCCTGAGAGCTGAGGTCTCCCATCCTTTCCTCCTGCTGAAAAGCCCAAATCCCTGGGGTTTTGGGGCCCTTGGCCCACGTGTGATGGATCGACCCACCCGTGCCCGGCTGTCCTGGCGCTGTCCCCTTGCCCTGGTTGGATTTTCTGCACAGCAAACCCCAAAGGCAGCAGCTCTGCTCCCTACCCCAGGGATTTCCGTGCCACAGAGCTCTGGCCATGGGCTGCTCTGAGCACACAGCCCTGATCTCCACCCCTCCAGGCTGAAAATTAACGAGATAAGGATCCCAGGCATTAATTCAAAGGGGGACGATTGAGCATCCCCTCAGGGCTGGCTCTCACTGCCATGTCACAGCACCTCAGCTTCTGTCACCAGCTTCAGAAGGTGTTTCTTTGCTTCTCCACTCATCCTTTCTGTCTGACCTGAATTCTGAGGGTGGGAATTCATGGACCATGGGAGTCCCTCTGAATTCTCAGAGCAGCCACAATCCCCTGAAGGATCCCCCTGTAAAATCAGCTCTCGTCTCCAAGTCCATGGCCAGCACAATCCCATAATCAGAAATCATTTATTAATGACCCAATAATTGCTGAAGTGACCAGGAACAGCTCTGACCACCCTGCTGTTAGAAAACCACACAAAATTTAAATTTTTTTGTAACTTTAGTCACTCTTGTTCTCCTTTGTCCCAGGGGAAAAGGAATTTTAAGTTTCTTTTCTAAGGACTGTTCCATCCCTCAAGGTTTGGTGAGCTGAACATCTCAGCAGAGTGGGAGCAGCACAGAAGATCCACAGAAGATGACAACCATCAACTCCAAACATCATCCCTGGCATGGCCAGAGACACCTGGTCCAGAAGAGATTGATAAGAATGAGAACCTTATCAACATCAAAGGCAGAGGGATCAATAACCAACAGGAAACCAAATACTAAGAACTGCACAACTTGGGGCACAATGACCAATTTGTGAAAAATTGAATAAAATGAATGTGTGATGGGATGATTTTCTCTGCACAACCTGGGCAGTGTGTGGATGAAATGATTTCTGTTGCACATCTTGGCCAGAATAAAGTAATGCCTTGATTCTCTAATCCTAAAAATGATGGAGAATTTTTGTTTTTCCCACACTTTCGGTTACTCTTGGGTTCCACATCGTCCAGGATTGGCAGAACACGAGGTGTCTGTGCAGTCAGGGACTCCCAATGAATTTCCGCTCCATTAATTATTCCAGCCTCCCCCACAGAGCTGTGCACTCTCCTTCTGGAGTCGTAAACCCTGGAAAAAAAAATCCATTTCCCCTGTTGTTTTTTCCACAAAATCCCTCTCTCCATCGTGGGCTTCCAGCTGAGCCAGAGGAAGTTGATCTGAGCACCAGATAAGAGAAAAAAAATTAATGTCAATTTTATTTTATGAAGAAAATCAGCATTATGGAAAAAAATATCCAGCCTACCTGAACTTTCGGTTACTCTTGGGTTCCACATCGTCCAGGATTGGCAGAACACGAGGTGACTGTGCAGTCAGGGACTCCCAATGAATTTCTGCTCCATTAATTATTCCAGCCTCCCCCACAGAGCTGTGCACTCTCCTTATGGAGTCGTAAACCCTGGAAAAAAAATCCCTTTCCCCTGTTGGTTTTTTCACAAAATCCTTCTCTCCATCGTGGGCTTCCAGCTGAGCCAGAGGAAGTTGATCTGAGCACCAGACAAGAGAAAAAAAATTAATGTCAATTTTATTTTATGAAGAAAATCAGCATTATGGAAAAAAATATCCAGCCTACCTGAACCTCATCCTCAGGTGCCCTTTATTTTCCATAAGCTGGGAGTAGTGATCCCTGCAAAAAATTCCTCCTGCCCTTTGGGACTGCATTAAGTGGTGCCTGAGCAAGTTGCAGCTGCTGCCTTGTCAGGAAGATATAGGTCTGGAGAGGCTGGATGGGAAAGAATTGGGAGAAACTTGGACTCTGTCTGTGCTGGAGGGCAAATTCCGTCAGTTTGTGCCTTTTCCTTGTCCTTATGTGTCTTGGAAGTGAATGGCCACAGCAGGGAATTGGTATCCAAATAAAAATTCCAGGATTTATCACAAAGGATTGGGATCAGCAGGTCTTGGTCACTCCTGCTGGGTCAGTGCCACCCCCTTGCTGTGGGGCTCAGCCCAGCCAGATTTGGTCACTTTGTGTCCAAAGAATTCCAACACCAGCAGGATGGGCTGGGAACATCCAGGTTTGCAGCCCTTGGCCCTGCAGGATTCCTAGTCACAAACCACAAAACTCTTGTGCAGCTACTTTGGAGTTTATCTCCATGTTGGAATGATCTCAGTGCTTTCACTCCCCCATCCAAAAAAGAATATTCCAAATTTTCAGGCTGGAGGTGTCCCTGACAGGGGGAAGGTGGAATACCAGTTTGTCCCAGTTTGCCCAGTCTCCATCAGCATTTTAACCCTTCTGCAGGTGGGACAGACCAAGCCCTGCAAAGCAACATCCCCAAAAATGCCACTGAGCACTCTCCAGGTGACCTGGAGAGGAGGGGACAGGAGACCAGGGACACAGTGTCATGCTCACAGCCAGCATTGATACCATTCATGAATTAATTAAAAATTAACCAGGGAAAATTTCCCCATGGAAAGGGTGCTCAGGCCTTGGCACTGCCCAGGGAGGTTTGGAGTGCCCATCCCTGGAGGTGTCCCAGGAATTCCTGGAGGTGGCACTCAGAGCTCTGGGCATCGGGCACAGATGGGACTCTGATCTTGGAGCACTTTCCAGCCTCAGAAATTCTGGAATTCTGTGTTAATGACTTCATTGCCACTGACCAGAACCAATTTTGGTGTCTACAGTGAAAATTCATGGACACCAGGAGCACAAAAGCTGGAAAACTGCTGGTGGTGAGGGTGGATGGGTCTGTCAGGAGAAGGTGTGAGCGTGTCCTAGTCACCAAGAACTTCCATGTGACACCATTCCCAAGGAGAGGCCTCTTCCCTCCAGGAATAATTCAGGATAATATTTAGCACCCAGATCTGGAAAAACTCAGCCTGAAAACAAGGTGGAATTTTTAACCAGAGGTGGAATTCTCCACTCAGATTTTCCATGGTTCTGATGCCACTTGAAGGCCTGAAATCCAGTTTGGATCTGCTGGTGGGAACTCGGGATTTAGCAGGAACTTCAGGTGGAAATTTTTGGGAATGGGCTCTGAGAGGGGAAGGGCTCACCATCTCCAAGAACCTCCACGTGACACCATTCCCAAGGAGAGGCCTCTTCCCTCCAGGAATAATTCAGGATAATATTTAGCACCTAGATCTAGAAAAACTCAGCCTGAAAACAAGGTGGAATTTTTAACCAGAGGTGGAATTCTCCACTCAGATTTTCCATGGTTCTGATGCCACTTGAAGGCCTGAAATCCAGTTTGGATCTGCTGGTGGGAACTCGGGATTTAGCAGGAACTTCAGGTGGAAATTTTTGGGAATGGGCTCTGAGAGGGGAAGGAGAGAATCCATGCCATGGACCAGCTCAGCTCACATGATGGTTTTTAATTTGTGACCTCTGACCCCCCAAATGGCCCATTTTTAACAGCTTTAAATCAGAGGGATTTTAAATAATACAGCAAATATTGTAAGATAAAGACCTGTGATGCATTTAAGGAATCTGAGCTTTGAATGACGCAAAACTTGAGGAATTTTCTTGGATTTCAGCAGTGGACAAAAAGTCAGAGCAACAATTTTCCTGAATATTTCAGCTCCTGAGGATTTTCGTTGGATTTCAGCAATATCCAAGATCAGAACAACAATTATACTGAATATTTCAACTCCTGCTTAAATGCCTCCATACTGGCAAAATTCCTAAAGGTCTTGGACAGGTTTCTGACCCTTTAACCTCCAACATTCCAGATTATTTCCACAATATCTGGGTTCCAAATAATGAACTTTATTATTAGATAAACACCTGACTCCTGTTTTTATCCTTGCTCCTCTCCTGCACCAACTGTAACGTTCCTTAAAATCCCAATTTTCCACTCACTGAAGTGTGGCAGGCACGTCCCATTAGAAGAGTTTTACCAGGAAAATTATCCATGCCTTTAAATAGGTCATGCATACACTTAGCATATGTTACATTATTCTCCACGTGCAGCCAGTCGTGCTGGGTAATTGAAAATTTCTGGAGTCACAAGCAAATAAAATCATTCCTCTGATCATTAATAAGCAGGAAGTGTGGGCAAAATGGGGAAAAAAAGAAGAAGGGGGATGAAAGAAGAATTAAATTTGGTGGGAAGTTCCAGAAGAGTTGTGCCCAATGGACATTCCAAGTGCTGATGGAACTGATTTTTAAAAATAAAGGTGCTGCTGAGTGCACAGGGAAGGATCCCTTGGGATCTTTTGCTGCCTGCTTGGGTGGGATGGGGGCTCCAAACCTCCCTGGGCAGTGCCATGGCAGGGGTGGTACTGGGTGGGGTTTAAGGTTCCTTCCCACCCAAACCATTCCATGACTCCATGATTCTGTGGGCTGGAGTGACACTGATTTCTGGAGACACTTCCCCGCAGTTCATCCCCACAGCAGCAGCTGAAATTCCACCTGGATTTTATGGGAGCCTGGAAGCTGAGCCAAAGCTGGATTAACTGCTGGTGGATATTCCAAACCTGCCCACAGAGCAGAGCCCAGGCTTGGCAGGAGCGCTGCTGATCCCACAAATTCCCCCGTGTTGTCCCACATGGATTCATTTTGAGTGATTTCTCCATCTGACTGACCCATGGCTGTTGGTTTGTGCTGCTGTGAGAGCAGGAATTCCCCCGTGCTGTCCCACGTGGATTCATTTTGTGTGATTTTTCCATCTGACTGACCCATGGCTGTTGGTTTGTGCTGCTGTGAGATTTAGAGCCATAAAATAATAACTTTATAAAGCAGGTCTGGGGCGATGAGTAGGAAAACTCTCTTGCTTTTCCCCTTCAGGGTTTGTTTGACACAGCCTCGTCCCCCACTCCACTCCATCTGTATTCCAAAGGGTACCAGCAGAGCAGAAAATCATTCAGGATTTCACAAGAGCTTCATTTCTGGAAGGTGCCTCTGAGTTACCTCATCCATGGCCACGCAGAGAAAAGGTTTTGGAGTGGCAGCAACAATCTGTGCTCACTTCCAGGGAGGGATAATCCAGAGAAAGACATGATTCTGACAGGATTCACTGAGGAACAGCTCCCTGAGAGAGTTCCAGGAACCCGGGGAAGAAATCGGAGCCACATTTCAACCAATCACCCCCCTAATTAATTCAGGAACTTCCATGGCCATCATCACCACAATCACCTGAGTGCTGTCGTTAATGAGTTCATTAAGGTTGATGATCTTTGTGTGATTGTGGCTGCGAGGGGAAGCTCTGCTGGGGAAACTGAGGCACAAGGCAGAGGGACAGGTTTGGCATCACTTCAAGAGCGAGCCAGAAAAGAAGCAAGTTCAGGGCCACAACTGCACAAATTTATTTGTTTTCATCTCTGAGGATTGATGAGCAACATAATTAAACATCATTAATTAGGATTCCCTGCCACAGGGTGAGGAATGCACCAAAAACCTCAGTGAGCAGCACAACTCTCAGGGACCAATGCACAAAAATGTTTTATTTTCACGTGGTTTTGGGGTTTTGGTGTCAATGGGGCTGCAGAGATTTGTGGGAAGGTGACAAAAGCTTCTCCCATTCCTGATGGAGCCAATTCCAGAGGCTCCAGGTCAAGGCTGAGCCCAGCAGCAACACTGGCAGGATTTTGGGAATTAAAGAATGATGAAAAGGGGAGAATTCCATGGAGAATCCCAGCCTGGAGCAGGGTTCTGTCAGGACCACGGAGAGAGGAGCAGAATCCTGTCAGGACCATGGAGAGAGGAGCAGGGTCCTGTCAGGACCATGGAGAGAGGAGCCCAGTTTTGCTGGAAGATTTGTGACCCTCCAGGGGATCCAGGCTGGAGCAGCCCATTCCTGAAGGAAACTCAGGATTTTCCAGGATTTTACACCACCTTCACCTGTAGGAATGGGAGGTTTTAGTCATTTTCCAGGTGTGAAACTTCCACTTCCCCAAGAAATTCCCAAGACACAGAGTTCTGACTCTTGCCAAAGGAAATAATTATCAGGGCTGAACAATTATAATTTTTTTTTGGCCTTTTTATCTCCCAAGCCTCACCCTGCTGGAGCCAGCTCTGATTTCCCATTCCCAGTGGTTTTGGGGTTTTTATTCAAGATTAAATGGCTTAGAGGGTGTGAATAAAGTCCTGGCTTCTTGGGAGAATTGTGCAAACAGATGAAGTGGGAAAAGTTCCTAGAAGGAGAAATGTGTGAATTTCTCCTGACTGTAAGAAGGGATCTTTATCCTTGGAGATATCCAGAAATAAACTGGCCTGAACTCTGGGTTGCCTCATTTAACTTTGCACTGCTTGGAGAGGGAGGTTGGGTCCAAAGAATTCCATAAATCCCTTCCAACAGAAATTAGGCTGAGTCCATGAATATAAAATCTGGTCAAAAACCAGGGATGGCAAAATCCTGATGAAGTTACTTCCTGTGGAGTTTGGGAAATATTAAATAAATCCATCAAGGATTAGTTCATCTTTTCCATGGCAGATGGAAAAGTCCAAGGTTGGATGAAGTTTGGAGCAACCTGGGATAGTGGAATGGGTCTCTGCCCTTGGGATTTAAAGTCCCTTCCAACCCAAACAAATTTGGGATTCTCTGGAGCTAAACTCCTTGGGACAAGTACCTGTTATATCCCAAATTTCTGCTCTGGAGTTCTTTCTCTGAATAATTCCCAAAATAAATCAGAACTTTCCAAGGCAGAGCATTCCTTCTCTGCATCCCAGGAAATTCCTGCTCAGCACACAGGACATTCCAGAGCAGCTGCAATCAGGGATGAATCCCAGCATCTTCACCTGTAGGAACAATTCCCTGTGGGAACAAACTCAAATGTTCTCCTTAAATGAGATAACTTGGATCTGCTCCATTTCCCTTATCTAAGAACCTGTTCTCTTATCTGAAAGATAAAGAGGTGTTGTAATTTATCCGAGATAAAACCAGGATGGAAATTATCCTTTGCTTCCCTTTGCTTCCACAGCCTTAATTACTCTTTCCTTCAGAACAAATTTGGAGGCTGAGCAGAATATTGAGTTATCCAATCAATTTTGGAGCTTCCCAGGCCCTTCCCAGTGTTTTTTTAATTTATATATATATATATATATATTTTAAACCCACCAAGATCTTGAGAGTGGTGTTTTTTTCTCTTGGGTTTTTTTTCAGTACCAAAGGAGTGAAAAATGCAGCAAAATTAAAAATGCAGCTTCTCCTCATGCAGCACTTGGAGATTTTCTTGCTTTTCCTATCATGCAGTTTTGCCTGCATCCCTTTCATTCCAGAAGGATGGAGAGTTCCCACTCCTGGATTCCTTGTCCTTGTGGAAAACAAAGGGAAATTCATCCAGTATTTGGGTTTTCTCAATGATCTCTATTTTTCATCCTATTTAACCCTTTTTATGAGCACACCCACATCAGGTGTTGGCCACTCTTGTTTTCTTTTTTGTCCTTTCTGAGTGTAAAAATTGGGCTTTCCAGACATTCCCTGCTGGGAATTCTCTTCTTGTTCCCAGCTACCTGTGGGGTGTTTAATGTCCTGGTGGGAATATTTTAGGAAGGAATTCTTGGCTGGGAAGATGGAGAGGCCTCAGGTTTCCCAGAGAAGCTGTGGCTGATCCTGGATCCATGGAAGTGTCCAAGGCCAGGCTGGACAGGGCTTGGAGCACCCTGGGATCGAGTTCAGAGTAAATCCCACAGGATGGGAATGGGATGAGTTAAACTCCTCATATACAAAAATTTCTTTGCTCCTTGACAAAGGAACCACCCTGAGTGATGTTCCAAGCTCTCGGGGCTAGATGATCCCTGGGATACTCAGCCCTTTGTGGGTTTCCTGCAGGAATTTCTGCAGGAATTCCAGCTGTGGCTCCAGACTTTGCCTTCCTTGGATTCTGTCCCAAATTCCTGCCACTTTGAACAAGGAGCACCTCAGCCCCACAAACCACCTCAAGTGGTGCCTCTTTGACCTCACTGAGGACTGCAAAATCTGACAAGAATCCAAGATTTCTGAAAAGAGAGCAAAGCTGAATAATTAAATCAGGACAGCAAATTCCGAGCCCTGTGTCTCTGAAGTCTGGCTCAAATCCTAAATTTAACCCTTTCATCCCAGCAGCTGGGTGGAAACTCCCAGTTCTGAGTGAAAATAATCCAAACCATCTCTCGTGGAATGAAGAGTTGACCCATGTGAAATGTGATCTGTAAAATTCCATAATTATCCTCAAATAATTATTGTATGGGAGAGGATTTTTTTTTCCTTCTTTCTACTCCCACTTGTGCATTTCAGGAGGGAAATCCTCTTTATTTTTCTGCTTTATGAATAATACAGAAATTAGATAAATAATTGATAGGTTGTTAATGAAGTGGCCCGATCTGCATTGCCCTCAAAATGCAGGAATTTGGATAGAATGTCAAAAGGATTGCTAGGATATTTGATATTTTAATTTATTGGGTATTTCCTTGCAGGAGCAACTCCATGAGAGTCCATATCCCTGGCTCTCCATCACATCCATCACCAATTCCTTCCCCAGTTTCTCCAGGAAAATTGATGGTTGCAAAAATCCAAAATTCCCTTCATGCCGACACTGAGAATGTCGATCATGGGCTGCTCCTCCCTGCTCATCCCATGGGAAAAATGGGGAAATGAGGCAAAGGATGCTCCAAATGGAGCTCGTTGTCACCCAAGCTGAACTGAAACAGGTTTCCCTTTCGAGCCCAGCCTGCACAGATGAGAAAGAGGCATTAAAAAGGAGAAGGAAAAGCCTGACTCATCTGGAACAGGAATAGAAAAACATCTTGGCTGAAAAGAGATGAAAAAGGAGCAATTAATGTCTGGAATTCACCTGCAAATCTAGTCGCTGCAAGCTATTATTGTTCAAATTATTAGGCAGGTGTGTGAAGTGCCTCATAAACTGGAGAGAAATTAACAGGCAGATTTTGCAGCAAACTCAGTGCTTATTACACAATTACAACCCCGTGTAAGAGCCAGGGGATGTTCCCGTTGATTTCACCCCCACTACTCCTCGAAATGCACCTGATCCCAGATTCCACTCCATTTTAGACCACTGGTCTGGATCAGGACAAACAATTGGGTTCAGAGTGCAGGGAGGGTCACTGGCCTTGGTTGTCAAGGTGGGGGCCATGCTTGGTGTTTGTCCCTTTGTGGTGGGACAGACAGGGGATGGGCAGAAGGTCACAGGTAGTGAAGTCACCATAGAACTCCAGGAGAGGCTGAGGGAGCTGGGAAGGGGCTGGAGAATTCCTGAGGGAGCTGGGAAGGGGCTGAGCCTGGAGCAAAGGAGGCTCAGGGGCCCTTGTGGCTCTGCACAGCTCCTGCCAGGAGGGGACAGCCGGGGGGTCGGGCTGTGCTCCAGGGAACAGGGACAGGAGCAGAGGGAACGGCCTCAGGCTGGGCCAGGGCAGCTCAGGGTGGGCACAGCAGCAATTTCCCCATGGAAAGGGTGCTCAGGGCTGGGCACTGCCCAGGGAGGTTTGGAGTGCCCATCCCTGGAGGCGTCCCAGGAATTCCTGGAGGTGGCACTCAGAGCTCTGGGCTGGGGACAAGGTGGGCATGGGGCACAGCTGGGACTCTGTTCTTGGAGCTCTTTTCCAACCTCAGGGATTCCATGAGGTTTAGACTGGATATCTGGGAAATTTTTTCCCTAAATTTGTTGTCCACCCCTGGCACAGGTACAGGGTGGAGTCCCCATGCCTGGAAGGATTTAAATCCCTGTGGATGTGGCACTTGGGGACATGGGGCAGTGGTGGCCTTGGCAGTGCTGGGGACAAGGTTGGATGAACTTTTCCAGCCTTCATGCTGGGAGGGCTTTTCCAACCTCAATGATTCCATAATTCTCTGAGAACCAATTCCAGGCCTCACCACTCTCACACCTTACACCACCTCGGCTGGGCATGTTCCAAATCCTAATCCAGATGCAGAGAGTCCACCCTGCTGGAATTTCAGTAACATTTCCCCAGACACCTCTAAGCTCCCTGCCCACAGCCAGCAATCATCAGCGACACTCACAGTGCAATAGCCCAGGGAAAATTTAATTTGCTCCTCTCCAGCTTCCTGGGAAGTGTGAGACTGATCCTTTAGAGCCTTCCCAGGAGGTTCCATCCCACATAATCCAGGAGTCTCCCAGCATCCCATCGGCTCCGCTCAAAACTGGATTCAAATAAAAATATTCATTTTCATCCTTAATCACAGTGGAAGGGGAACTGGTTCCTGAATGGATTTGGGGTTGGGAAGCAAAGCAGGATTGGGTGGTGCTGGATCCCCTGGCCCATGACCACTCCAAAGAAATTCCATGCCTGTAGAAACATCTCCACCTGATAAAATTCACCCTGTGTTTAATGTGGAGTGGCTGCAGTGAGGAGCTCCAGGAACAATTTAATTGTTTCCCCCTGAGTGATGGAGAATGGAGAGGTTCCAGTGGGATTTCCTTTTATTCAGGGAAATAAACTCACTTTGATTGCCTTATTCCAAAGAATTCCCAAGCTTCATTTCCATACTGCAACAGGGGCAGCTTCAACAGCACGAGTGCTGTGGGTTGATAATCTCATTTACCTTCACAAGAATTCCCTTTTCCCTGATTTTCCTGATGATAATGCAAAAGACACTCATTATTTTTGGGATGTCAGCCATCCTGGAGTTATCCTTGTCCACTCCTTGTTTGTCCATCAGCCAGCCTTTGGGAAGGAGCACATTTTTCATGTGGTTTCTTGACGATTTCCAGGAGGGAAAATTCAAATTTCGTTGCCATTGTTGTGGCCGCCCAATGGATTGAGCAGCCTCGTTTGTCACTGGTTAATTAAATGTGACCCATTTCTTTCCCATTCTCCCCAGGGATTCGCTGTTCCCATGCCAGGGAATGTTGGCACAGCAGGGCATGAGTTAGTTTTGATTATTTGACACCACAGGGCTGAGTTTTGCAGCCAGAGCTGGGGAAGAACACACAGAACCAGGAACAGGAACATCCACACCCTGCTGAGGAACAGCAGCACCATGGTCAGCAGCCAAATCCTGAACAATTCCATCCTTCTGTGGCAGCCTTTGGAATGAGATGAGCTCCAAGAGCCCATCCAAGCCAAACCAGTCTGGGACTCTGTGGTCCCATAACCCAGCTCCAGGCAGGTGTTGGGGGGTGAAAGTGACTCTGAGGACATCGAGGCCTCCCAGGAGTTAGAAAAATGATGGAGAGGGAATTTTCCATGGGTATGGAGTGATAGGAAAAGGGGGAATGATTTAAACTAAAAGAGTCCGGGTTAGATGGGATATTGGGAAGGAATTCCTGGCTGGGAGGGTGGAGAGGAGCTGGGATGAAATTCCCAGAGCAGCTGTGGCTGCCCCTGGATCCCTGGAAGTGTCCAAGGCCAGGCTGGACACTGGGGCTGGAGTAGCCTGGGACAGTGGGAGGTGTCCCTGCCATGGTAGAGGCTTGATTAAATGATATTCAAGTTTCCTTCCATCCCAAACTATTCCATGATTCCATGATTCCATGATTCCATGATTCCATGGAATATGAATGTCCCTTGTGGCCGCCCCACGCCCAGCTCCACAGGAACTCTTGGATCTGCTGCTGGTTTGCAGCTCTGGAATCAGTAAGAACCACCCTTTCCATGGGGAAATTCCTGCTGTGCCCACCCTGAGCTGCCCTGGCCCAGCCTGAGGCCGTTCCCTCTGCTCCTGTCCCTGTTCCCTGGAGCACAGCCCGACCCCCCGGCTGTCCCCTCCTGGCAGGAGCTGTGCAGAGCCACAAGGGCCCTTCTGCTCCTTCCAACCCCAGCATTCCATGATTTTCCTGGGCACTCCCAGTGGTTGGGCTCCGAGTCCCCTTTCTCAGCATTCTTGGAAAACCTGAATCCTGAATTCCTGCATCCAGAGCAATCCAGAACAACAAGTTCCAGCTACTAAATATCCCACAGACCATTCCCTGACATTATCCTGGGATGTTTTGATCTGGAAAAAAGGGAAGCCCCACAGGGAGCGCCAGCCTACGGCACAGCCTAACATTCAGCTTGGCCGTAGAGCTGTGTATATCGCACCAGCAGCACAAATTGTTTCATCCATATAAATGTTTTGACATCAGGAGGATTCCTCTTAATCTCAAACAATCCTGGGGAGCAGAGCTGGGCTGGAAGGACGTTTGATGTAATTTATAATAATTCTGAGATTTGAACTGCACCACTGAAGAAAACAGGTGTAGTTAATGGGTCTATCTGTTATTTATCCCAAAATTCCATCCCTACAAGGCTTGGCCCTAAAGATGGTTCAAATTTCCAGGACAAACTCCAGCTCATCAGGACAGTGGGAAAAGCACAAGGCAGATGCTGCTGGAAGCTCTGGGGGAGCTGGGGCCACTTAAAATGGGCCTTTGGTGGTGATTTGAAATCCCAGAATCTGCCCCAAAAAGGGAAAACCTCACTTGGATGGACGGAAATCCAAGGGCTGGGAATAAAGTTGGGAAGAGCCTGTGCTGGCCTAAAGGAGAGGATTTAGTGTTTGGGCTCCTGATTTGTTCCTCTGCTGGTTTGAAGGGGAAAAATCTGTGGGAAAATGAAAAATTCCATAAAACATTTCAGATAATGGGATTTTTGGAATGGTTTGGGGTGGGAGGGATCTTAAAACTCATCTTATTCCACCCTCTGGGACACCTCCCACTATCCCAGGTTGCTCCAAGCCCTTCCAGGACACATTCAGGAATGGGGAATTCACAATTTCCCATTTTCAGTGCTTCCCCACCTCCTTCTGGGATGATTTGTTAATTATCTATAACCTGTTCCCACTTTAAACACACCCCAAATCCATCAGAATTATGAGACCAAGTGAAATTATTGAGTTTTCCCTTCGTTTTTATTCGAAGTTGGAAAAAGGAGGGAATAGAACACCACAGAACTCACCCACACCATGGAATTACTCAGGATTTTAATGGTGCTTAATGGTCTCCTTCAGTCAAACCTCAATTATTTGTGGACTTGCTCCCAACAGGGAGAGAGAAAATAATTTGCTTCTGATTGGTGCTGGGTAAAATGGAAAAGCTGTCCAAGAGCTCCTGGAAGAAATGGTTGCTGGAATGTGGGAAGAATTAAAACCCCAGAATTTTTGATATTTGGGTAAGGCTAATTCAGACTGATTTGATTTATCTGCGATTAAGTTTAAAGTTGGTTTTATTTACCTGCAATTTGCTCCCTCCACACCTCTGCACAATCCTCTGGACCTGAGAATTCCAAAGGCTCCTCGTGACTGAGGGAAGGAAAACACAGTCAGGGATAAGGCTGCCACTGCATCCCATAGGGAAGGGCTGTGGGTGAAATCCTTGGGATCCAAGGGGTTTTATCCCTGTTTTAGGTTGGAAATGCAAAATGTGCCTGGGTTTGTGTTCTGTCCCATCTGTCAGAGCTGGGCAGTTCTCTCTGTCCATGGGGCAGTTTTTTCTTTTGAGAGCCCTTTAATTTTCAAATTACAATAATTCAGAGAGATGGGTTTTACATTTTCCATTTCAAGGGAGGCTCCTGCCTTCCTCAGCAGACACCTGGCTTTTCAAACCAAGACAACAACCAACCCTGATACTCTGATGGACCAAACCATTCCAGCTGTGCTCACCCACTGGACAATCCTTGGAATGTGAGGGGTGGCTAAAGTGAAGCAGTTAAGAGCAAATCCCAGTGCCTGCTACAAATATTTTAATTTTTCCCTTTTATAAACTAAGAACAACCTGGTGCTCGCAGAAATGGGTCACATTTAATTAACCAGTGACAAACGAGGCTGCTCAATCCATTGGGCGGCCACAACAATGGCAGTGAAATTTGAATTTTCCCTTCTGGAAATCATCAAGAAACCACATGAAAAATGTGCTCCTTCCCAAAGGCTGGCTGATGGACAAACAAGGAGTGGACAAGGATAACTCCAGGATGGCTGACATCCCAAAAATAATGAGTGTCTTTTGCATTATCATCAGGAAAATCAGGGAAAAGGGAATTCTTGTGAAGGTAAATGAGATTATCAACCCACAGCACTCGTGCTGCTGAAGCTGCCCCTGTTGCAGTATGGAAATGAAGCTTGGGAATTCTTTGGAATAAGGCAATCAAAGTGAGTTTATTTCCCTGAATAAAAGGAAATCCCACTGGAACCTCTCCATTCTTCCTCGTGCATGGGGGATGGCAAAAAAATTCCAGGATTTTTTTGAAAATCAACTTTTATCCTGAGTTTGGAGATCTCACCTTGCCTGTGACCAAGACACCCAAGGAGCCCCTGGCTGCGTCTCTGCAAGGCATGGATGAATCCCAAATCTCCTGATTCCCTCCAGGGGATTCCCAATCCAGATCCAGGACTCAGGAATCCTCACCTGCTGCTCCCCCACCTCTTTTCCTCATGGATCCCATCCGAGGTGTGGTGGCTCTCTGGACACACTTGGCTGAGTAAGAGGAGAAATCTCATGGATTTGGGAGCAGGGACAAAAGCAGGGATTTGTTTTGGGGTTAAAGTGCTGCAGGAGCCTTGTGAGAATTCCCAGTGAAGGGCAGCCATGGGGGTTTTGCAGGCTCTCAATTTCCCATTCTTTGGGAAATATTTTCCCACAAGTTCTGGAGGTGCCGGAGCCTGACCACAAACCCCAGTCCTTCTCCTGGGACCATCTGAATTTCACAATTCCCAGTTAAATTATTCCAGCAGGGAGCAACTCCATATTTAACATCATAGAAAGTGATTTGGGGCATGCAGGAAAATTGGCTCTGGCTCGGTAAGTTCTTTTAATTCCTCCTTTCTCCTCCCTGTCCAGAGAGATTCCTGGATTTGGGATCACAGCTGAACATCCTCAAGCAAATCTCAACAGTAGCTGCAATATTTAAACTTTTAAAAACAAATACTTTAAAAAAAATCCACCTCAGATGGAAATAATCTGGGCTCTTACCCCACAGGGATTTGTGCACCTGCTTAAATTCAGACTGGGAATTATTTTCCCCAACTCCAAGTGATTTTTTTGGTGAGGTTTCCTTCTCTGCAGTGCCAAAGGCTGAACTTCCAAGGAATGCTGTCAGCAGTGTGCTAACAACCAGCTAACAGCATCCCTCCTAAGGGCCGTTCCAGCCAGGGAATGATTCCAGCCTTCAGGATCCAAGAACATCTGGCTGTGCTGGGAGGATCTTGGAATTAACCATGGGAAATAGGGAGAGAAAGGCCCAGCCCTTTAAAGTGTTCTCAGTGTTCAACATTCAGGACAGCCAAAGGGGAATGTGACACTTTTCCCACCATTTCCGTGTGAGGAATTCCAGCTTTTCCTCCCAAACTTGCTCTGGATGGAGCTTTACAGGCCAGGAAAATACTCACAGAGGTCAAAAAAGTTTTGGAGCGTGGCCACGTTTGTGCTGTGGGGTGGTTGAGTGGAGGGATAAGAAAGGAAAACAGGGGGAAAATCCCTGGGAAAGGAGCAGAGCTCTGGGATGGGATGGGCACAGCCCAGATGTGGCCCAGATGTTGCACTGAGGGCACAGGTGTGGCAGGAAAAGAGGGGAAAAGGGGAAAAAGGAGGGGCTGAAGGTAGAAAAAAGCCAAAAGGCAGCTGAAGGTTGAAGGTGATGAGCTGAAGGTCACATTGGGAGTGCAGCCTCTGGAGATGTCCCCAGATTCTCCTTGGAATTGAAATCCAGAGAAAAAGGAGCATCAGGTGGGCTCAGAGAAGCCACCTGAGAGTTCCTTCAGAGAGGAGACCAGGCAGTGGGGGGATGGGGGGCAGCCAGAGGTAGGGAGAGTGTCTGGAATGGCACAGGACAGTGTTCCCTGAGGGGGACACCCCAGCGTCACCCTCAGCACCCTCGCCACTGCTGGGTGCCAGCCTGACTCTGGGGACATGGGAATGGCACCCATCCCTTCTCCCACTTCCCACATCCTCCCCAGGCTGGGAATAGGGAACAGCCCCAGCTGGGATGGAATTCAGCTCCCTGCTGGAATCCCAGTGATGGATTTGGTGCCCCGAGCCCTTTGTGGTGGAAGCACAGCAGAGCAACGTGCTGGATCATCTCATGGGAGTGATGGAAAGGCTCAGCCCCTGTCAGGAGAGCTCTGGAAGTGTCCCAGCCTTGTTAGCAGTGTCTGTGGGGTGACAAAAGCCCTGACAGTGCAATTGTCCCTTCCAGAGCACTGTCACTGTCCTGGCCCAGAGCACAAATCCTTATGGTGCAGGCAGAGGAGCTGCATCAGTGTCCAAGGTGCCCACGGGTTTGGGGCAATCCTTGGAGAAATCCGGGAAAAAGGGAAGACAGGGGCAGCCTTTTCCACAAAAATCCTTGGTTTGTTCTGAGGAATCAGAGAGAAGAGACTTTGACCAGAACAAATCCCATGGGATCCCAAAATGCAGGGATATCAGGGAGGCTGGGATGGGGCTGGGGGCCAGTCAGGGGTCTCAGGTATTTGAGATTCCTAAAGGGGGAATAAAAACCCAGCGGCTGAGGTGCCTCAGCTGGATCAGACACAGAGAGCAGCGGGTTTGTCACCTCCCTGTGCCCGTCTGTCACTCCGGGGTGGTGACAGGCCTCAGCCCCGTGCCCTGGGACACAACCTGGAGCAAGCTCAGGGGTTTTACCCACCGGGGCTGGGGAAGCAGCGGGGGCTGAGCCCGGGGGTGCCCCAGAACCGGGCAGAGAGGGAGCGGGGTGGGACGGGGGGACCCCGGGGGACAGCTGTGGGCTCAGAGCCGGGAAGCGCAGCTCGGGACGGACCCTCGGGCCGGGAGCGCAGAGCGGGCTCAGGGCGCCGCTCACCGTCCGCACCGCACCGCGCCGCACCGCGCATCCCGGGACAGAGCGGGGCCGTGCCGCGCATCCCGGGACAGAGCGGGGCCGTGCCGCGCATCCCGGGACAGAGCGGGACCGTGCCGCGCATCCCGGGACAGAGCGGGGCCGTGCCGCGCATCCCGGGACAGAGCGGGGCCGTGCCGGGGACCCAGGACAGAGCGGGACCGCTCGCGCATCCCGGGACAGAACAGGACGCCCTGCGCATCCCGGGACAGAGCGGGGCCGTGCCGCGCATCTCGGGACAGAGCGGGACCTGGGACAGAGCAGGACCCGAGACAAAGCGGGACGCCTTGCGCATCCAGGGACAGAGCGGGACGCCCCGCGCCACCCTGCTCCTTGCGAGCCGCACGGCGCCGCGCATCCCGGCTCACAGCGCTCCGCGCACCCGGGACAGAGCGGGCCAGACCCCCACGCACCGGCTCCACGCGGGACCAGCCCTCCGCGCATCCCGGAGCGGCGCGGCCACACCGCGCATCCCTCCTCGGCAGCGCCCGCGGCCGTGCGCGCCCGGCGGCGGCGGCGGAGGAGGAGGAGGAGGAGGCGGAGGAAGGCGCTCAGCAGCAGCAGCGGCAGCAGCCACGCAGCTTTGACGTCGCCGGGCTGCGGCTGCCGGCCCCGCACGTATAGCACAACGTGACGGCCCCGCCGCCGCCACTCGCGCCCGCTCCCCCGCGCTCGCTCGGCAGCGCACCCGCACCCAGCGCGGCCGCGGGAGCCCCGCGCCG